>NC_139708.1:17005629-17290629 GCF_964188405.1 Protomyctophum parallelum | reverse complement strand
GAGGGTTGACCGTGTTCTCTGCTGTGGACCTAGGCTCAGTTATAAGGGGAATATAGTATGCCATCTCTCCCTCAAAGCTCTCAGCCCACGGCCTGGCAGATTTGGGATAAGCATGTAGCCTCTCTTTCAGGCAGTACTAGGGTTGAAACGATTGATTATGTTCGATTATGCTATCATTGACTTTCTCGATTAATCAAATACTCGAGAACCCTGATTCTTTGGATAAAGTTTTTTACACTTTTAAGAGTCAACATCAACTGATTAACCAGTTGTCATACAAAATGATAAAAATCAGACCTGTGTGAAGTGAGGGGCGCTCTTATCATGATCGTACATCATCATACATCATCTCATTCCGGCCAATCACAATTTGCATCCTCACCTTCGTCATCAATGTTTTGTTACGCAATGTTTGTGTTGTCAATGGCATTTAATGTTGGCGTTACAAACTGTAACAAAATTTGGGTTACACACCAAAAGCTGGACATAGGAGGGGCTATCGCCCCTCAAAAATATCAAATCACATGTGCTTATTATATAGAGCTGCTATTTTTGAGGGGCACTAGCCATTGACAATGGACAGAGTTTGTTTGGTCTGTGTTTGTTTTACATCAACATTACATCACCTAATCATAGCAACATAGTTAGACATTAATATATTAGCGTCCCTCACTTCAAGTTCACACGGGTGTGATTTTTTATCTGCTTTTAGTGATTTCTTTATTAAAAATGGGAAAAACAGACCACAATGTACAGCATTTCTTTGTAACATACAGTATATTGTACTAATAGAAAAACGAACGAAGGTATTGTGATTAGACATGTTTTTAATATAATATTTTGGGGCATTTCACCCTTTCGAAACCACTTTCAATCTAACATTCCTATTTTGGGCATGTCATCGTTATAACCGGCTATTTTCACTCTTCGTCTTCATCATCTTCAAGTATATATAGGGCATAAGTGGTACATTTCCAGCCATTCTAACGTACACTGTTACCCACTCCACTGCACCATGCTCTGGTGAGCACCTGCGGCTTTGAAGAAAGGCTGTAATCCAGGCTGCTGGGCTGGACGACTTTACTGCTCAGAGACATCCTGGGTGGCAACCTGCTACGCCTATGTCCCTGGAGCCCTGGAAGGCTCTCTGATTCATACACTATTTATTACAAGAAGGTCATCATGGTGCTCAAGGGACACTACTAAATTATTCTGTATAAGAGGAATACCAGCACCAGTAGTCTTGTACTCTTTGTGTAAAAAACTACTACTAAAAAGCAATACGTTTCTGAACATGAAAGTGGCAAAGGTTCAACAAAGAACATTGCAGTGCAAAAATCCATTACCCCTGACCTAATAGTGTAGAAATGGAGTGTTAAATTAACTACTGCACCAGAGAATTCTGTCAGGCTGCAGTTTGCCAGGCTGTGGGCAGTGGCAAAAAAGTGTCTCTCTCTCTTTTATCCCCCGTTCTTTTCCTTCATCCGTGTTCCCCGTCACTGTGATAGCTCATTAGTCAGGGTGGCTGTGCTGACCTGAAGTCAGGGTCAGGGACAAAGTGAAGCGGAGGAAGGTGTCGGTTTGAGCTCTAGTTGTGTAACACATATATACAGGCTATAATTAACACACCAAATATCAAGTCTCAGAGGCACATAAAAGCACACACACACACACACACACACACTTACTTACACCTCTAAGACTCACGTGCACGCTGACACAACCATGCAAAGCTGCTTGCCGCCACCTGGTCCACGCAGGGCACACACCCAAAGGTTCTGCTCGTCTCCGTGTGTCTACAAAGCATCACACATGTTGTTTACCCGCCTGTAAAAGAACTGCAGCTCAGGTTGGATCATCTTAAAATAGCTCTCAGATCTTGTATGAATTATTTTATCCATGTAAGACAATGTATGTCCAAAATCCTATTAAATAGAAAAAATATTCAATGTAGTTATTAGGCTCTTGTTAATACTTTTCATTGGTTTAAGTATTTATAAAACCCACCGTCAGGCTTGACCACTTTAAACCTGGCTTCCCTATTTTGGGCATACTGTATGCACTATGCAGGGAATTTCTAATTCTCCCGCATTTGTAAAAAAAAAAGACAGGGAGTTTGTAGCTATTTTCGTATCATATCACAAACTATAAAATAGAGGATTTTAGTTATGGCGGGGAAAAACAATAAAAAAAAATGAAATATGGCGATACAAGCTGTCAGACAACAATATCTGGTACAATAAGTGGAGACGGTATATATGGCAGCGAGCCTCATGCTGCATGATGCAGTCTCAAGCCTAATGCATGCTCCGTCATGCCATAGTGTCGCTCGCTGAGAATAGCAGACATAAAAGCTCAAGCCCAAATGTGCTGTGAGCTTGTAGGTCGGCTATTCTCGGCGAGAGACACTGCCGTGTGACGAAGTATGAATCGGGCCTCAAACTGCACCTCGCTGAGCACCAGCCAAAGCTGGGTAATTTGTTTTAATACCATGTCCAGCGCTGAACGGTTCTGCACACTGCTGATAGCGAGGAGTAATCGTATAACAAGTAGTTATTAGCGATTGAACATTTGGCAGCCATTGCCATGAGGCGCACTTGGGTTTTGTAATGTTGAGAAAAAGAGTACTTAAGGGGTTTTAATTAGCTCTCATTGACGGAGACTGGCGGAGCTCTGCGGTAGAATAGGACTATTATTATGAGTGACAGACGGTAATTAATGTTGTTACAGTGAAATCCAGAGTGTTCATTTAACTCTGAGACACTAGTACAGAGTACACTCTCAGAGTAAAAATGGATGAATGAACACTGAGGATTTGACTGTGTATGGGGATGCCACATGCTCCATGTGGGTTGTGAGGACCCAAGTTTGAAACTGCCTCCCAGTGTAATTTCTTACGTGTTTGTCAAGCTGTTATGCAGACATTCATTAACAAGCAAGAGGAAAGGGGCAGAAAAACCAAAATAGACATCTATGGATTGTAATACCTCGATAAGATTTAGACACAAAACACAGATGAATGCGAGAAATATATATTGCACAGAAACCAGCTAACTTTTAACCAACACACAGGCGTAAAGGGTGTTAAATAGCATTGATTTATGGGGGGGAAATTAAAAACCTGAAAAATTGAGTTGGCTGGTTACTGCTGGACAGTGACGATACAACATTTACGTGTGTGTGTGTGTGTGTGTGTGTGTACTGTGTGCGTGTGTGTGCGCGCGTGCGTGTGTGTGCTTACGCATGTCAGTGTATGGGAATTTCAACAGCCCTGAACCCCCTCACCCACCCCCCTCCCTATTGTGCCTCAGCTGACCAGAGGCAGGGTGGGAGGTTCATGAGGAGCTCTTGGAATTATTTTGTTTTGTTTTGTTTTTGTTGGGAGGGGGCCCAATGATGTTGGGAAGCACAACAGCTGCCTGGACCAATAGGCTAGCTAGGGTATAAAGGGGTGGATGGGGGAGTAGGTGGATGGGATGATGGGGGGAAGGGGGGTGCATGTAGACCACGCTATAAGAGGAGCTAGTGTTCCAGACCATTGACAAGTTGGAAACGGAGACAGAAGGAGAGGTGTACATCTGTGCCTATTCCCTTACAGCCCTGCTGAACCCGAGCCCTCAGGCTTTGTGTCGCATTGTGGCTCAGGTTTGATGGTGGCACCTGGGAGACTTGACCCACTCGGGTCCTCCAGGAACACGGGCCGCACAAAAACTGACTGTGATGTTTTATCTCCCCCCCCCCCCCCCCACATGCAGACCTTACTATACACATGACATAGCTTGTTTGAAATGAAAAAAAAACCTGCCTTACTGTTGATCATGTCACTGTTAGGCAGGTCGCTGAACTGCCCACAGCCCTGGCCTCCTCTGATACACAAAGTTAGGAGACGGTGAACATTAGTGAGGAGCACTTATATGAAGCTACGTTTCAAAATAGGTGTAGTGGTCCTTTAATTAACCCTGACATCTTTCTGTTGGTTCACTTCGGAACCAGAAGGTTCCCAGTTCCCATGAGCAAGACACTGAACATTGCTCCCGATGAGTAGTGGTTGCATGGTTTCCTCTCCCATCGGTGTGTGAATGAGCGAATGTAATGCACAATCTATGTAAAGCGTCTTGGATAAAGGTGCTATATAAATGCGCCATTTACTGTTGTCAGTTTGTCACTTATATTTCATTGAATGCTGTCTGGTTAACTCCCACTCAAAGGCATTTATTTCCATGCAGCAGCAAGCAACCATTGAGCGATTGAGTCATGCAGCCAGGTTGACTGGCGTGGAGACTCACACAGGGAACTATGGAAATATCTCTCTCTCTCTCTCACCATCCCTCCCTCTGGACCGGTCCCTCTGGCGAGTCGCAGCAGAACCCACAGTGGTGACCAACTTTGATCAGCGCACTTCAAACTGCTGGCTGTGTCTGTAAGGCTCCCAGGGGCCGGTGTCTCAATCTGTCCCGCCAGCTTCCACCTCCACGAGAGCGAAGCCCCTCTCTGCGTTCACCCAGCCGACCGTAAGGGGATCAGGGCTGACTGGTCTCTCACCTCCTCTCCTTCACCAGCCCCTCAATCTGCTCCCCTTCGTCTGCCATGTCCCCCGTGAACCACAGCTTCAATCATTTATGCATGACTTTATTTATAATATAAAAGCAGAGGCAGAGAGAAGAAAGTATATTATACTTTCTTCTCTCTACCTCTGCTTTTGTGGAAGTAGAACTGCACTTGGATGTAGTGGCCTGTTCTTCCTGAGGGCCTCCCAGGGGAGGAGTGGGCTTGGGATGGATAGGGCTATGATAGGGTTGTGTCTGGATTGTGAGTTTCATGATGGGGGAAGGGGTGTGGGTGTCGTAGATGGACCAGGGGAATGTCCTTTTTCAATCTTCACAATTTCTCTCTATTAATTTGCTCATAACAAGTTGCCTGAATACGCTTCTCCACCATCAGACAGAGATAGCTGGAGACCAGAATGCATCTTTGAATGTCACTACTCTAATGAAAGTCCCCAGCCAGGGACATGAGATTAAAAAAGAGAGAGAGAAAATGAATGAGAGCCAGGCAACTGTGAAAGCATCCGATCTCTGCTGTTTTACAGCTGAAAGAAAATATAAAAGTGTGTGTGTGTGTGTGTGTGTGTGTGTGTGTGTGTGTGTGTGTGTGTGTGTGTGTGTGTGTGTGTGTGTGTGTGTGTGTGTGTGTGTGTGTGTGTGTGTGTGTGTGTGTGTGTGTTTGAGTACAAGGACCTTTTCAGAACAGAGCTGAATCAATTGCTGCACAGTAATCCACCTCCTTCTCATTTTGAACTCGAGTAGATGGCTACCCAGCCTGTGTGTTAACTGTTAAGGTCCCTCAGCTTCAAATGTCATGTTTTTACATATTTTTGGGATTCCCTAAAAAATAATTGTTAACACACTTTTTTGTGGTCTGGTAATTTCTTAAAATGTGTACATGAACGGGCAGTTTGATTTGCTGAACATAGCTGCAGTGCGTAACTAGGGGCTGCTTGTAAAAATCGCATCCACCAGGGAGATTTTCTCCGGCATGTTTTCTCGCAAAACATTAATACCAGGAAGTGCTCTGCCATGAATTTGTATTTTTAGTTGATTATCTGTGAATATAAAAACATTCTTTTCAGTGAATCTCTTAACCAGCACCATTGTGAAGTAGTTGGTTTATGTTTAATGATGAAAACGATAAAGATCGCTATGTGTATTTTGATTAATCCTTTGGGTCCGGTATGTTTTGAAACTTTTCCCACTCAAAAGTTTCAATGAAGAAACAAATGTGAAGCTTTGCCCACACATTCAGGCACACTGCAATACGAGCTTTACCGTACTTGGGTGAAGCTCTTCCTGCAGCGTGGGAAAAGCTAAAACTAAAATGAATAAATAAATAAAGTGCCTGCGTTGAAAATTCCCTCAACAGCTCGCCTAACAGCCAAGAACAGTATGTTTAATATCATTGCAGCTGAAAAAGGTGGTGTTTTTCTTTTAAGCTAAAACTTTTTATAACAATGCATGCCTTATCAAATACAATATATTTTTGAATAACAGTATAAAGCGTCCCAACCCTGGTGAGAGTGTAAAAATGGAGTGTGTTATACTCAGGATTTGACTGGGTATCCTTTTACAGACCCACTTCCGTTATCTCCTGGGAGGCAAGGATAGATCTTTTAGTTCACTTGAGCTTTCCCATAACACACACATGCATACTATTTCACTTTGTTGTTTCAACATTTTTATTGAAATATTTATTAACAGTTTGCAGAATTACAGTACATTACAGTACTGGAATTGGCCAAAACATACTTGGGAATATACCTTTGCAGATAAAGTTTAGATTATAGCCACAAAATATATCGTTTTAATTTGACATATCTGAGTATCCAAATGATTTACTATTTATTTCCATTTGTTATGTATTTTATAGAATATAAAAGGATGAAACTGGATATTACACTCCTCACGACCTCACCCCACCCATTTTTTTTAAGTTGATGATATGACTTTCTAGTCTAAATTGGGAATGTTGCAATGAACCAGAATCCTGACAAGTTGAAGTGGTTGTGTGTGCAAAAGAACAATTTAGTTGCTTGTCGTCTTTGTTTGAATGGTGTTATTTAGTGTATCTTTTCTTGTCTAAACATTTTGATTCTGCAGCTGCTTTCAGTAGTCTGACCTTGAAGTGTGCTGTTCTGAGAGGAAACAGAACACAGACAAAAAGAAGGAAAAAAATAAATATATAATTGGCTTGTGTTCCGTAGAGTTGACTGCAAGCCAGCCGTTCACACAGCTATTTGATTTCCTCACACGAAGAATAAGAGTGTATTCTTCTACAGTAAGTGTCCAATTCTACAAATGCCTTCTAAATCAGTAGTTCTCACACTACTTGTTTGTCAAAAATGTTCAAAAATAGCAGATTTGCAAGCTTGCAGCGTGCTATGACCTTGTAGATACATCTAAACACAAACATCTCATTGGAATAACATCATCATCATCATCAACATCATTTTGGATTTAAGGTCCTTTCAAACGGGCAGTGATTTAATGCGCCTATAGTTCATTTTCAATGAGACCTGCGTGCGGAGAAGTCGACAACGCAAGCGTATTTACGTGGGCCCATGCTCGTTTCGTGCACACGCCCGCGACTCACCAGACCTGGATTCTGTTTGGCTTTTTCTTTACACTTGGGTTGTCGCACTTTTTCAACAATGTATTTAGTGATTTTCCTTTTTCCCACACAAAATACAAATATACAAAAAACAACAATGAACATTACAAGACAATTACTCATATAAAGAAAGCAAAACAATAACCAAAAAAAGAAAAACAACAGCACTGTACTCCTCTTCAGCTTCATCCAAATTACTTGTACAAAGAAAACAACAATGACCAAAAAAGAAAAACGACAACAGCACTACTCCTCTTCAGCTCCATCCATTAAATGTGACAAATTATTGTTCTTAATATATCTTATAAAACGGCCCCACACCTCCTGAAACATTTCTTGTTTGTCCTTAAGAATGTATGTAATCTTTTCCAAAGGTAAACATAAAGACAATTCCTTGAACCACTGTGTAATACTTGGTTTGTCTGGCCTCTTCCAGGTCAATGCTATCACTCTCTTAGCTTGTAAAAGACATATATCTATAAACATTTGTTCATTACGTTTTATCTTGTGTCCCTCTGGATCTGTCGTGCCCCTCTTGAGCAGGCGACAACGTCTATGTTCATCGCTGCCCGTTTGAAAGGACCTTTAATCAGTACAACATCAAACCATAACTTCTAAAGAAAAACAGGCAATTGTATAAAAAGCTGCAGGGTGCAAACCAATGAACAGAGAGGATTGGTGTGTGTGTGTGTGTGTGTGTGTGTGTGTGTGTGTGTGTGTGTGTGTGTGTGTGTGTGTGTGTGTGTGTGTGTGTGTGTGTGTGTGTGTGTGTGTGTGTGTGTTCTTTTTAGAACAAGGAAGAGAAAGTTATGGACAGAGTCGGGAGCATGGAGTGACAACAGAAACAGCATGATCTGATATTTAAAGGAAGTGAGTCGCAGCGTGAGTGAGCCTGAGCCTGAGACAGACATACAGATCAAACGGCAGGAGATGAAATGCCTATAGCTATCTCTCAGGTGAAATGGCGGGTGGGAGTGGGGAGTGGGGGGCAGCAAAGAGGAAGGAGACAGAGGACACACACACTCCATCACCATATCCCCGGGACAGCTGGAGACGGGCAGTAACGGGCCGTGTCCCCTCCCTGTGTTGTCGGGGGGGGGGGGGGGGGGGGGGGGAGTCGGGTAGCTTCCTTTCAACCTGCACACGGAGGAGATGCGCGGGTATTAACTCCTCTACAGTAATGTTAGGCCACTGAGAAGATCCGCGCAAGCTGCCTGCTGTCTGCCCCTTCAAAGGCTGCGTTTGTGAACTGAAGCGAAGGGGGTGGGGTGGGGTGTGGTGGGGGGTGTTGGCTGGGCTTTGATCGATATCCCCACTGAGGAAGCTGCAGATATGGAAGGTTAAATGCCATTTAACCCGCTGTCACCCCTGCTGTCCCACCTGTGTGCTGATGCCTTTGAAAAGTTGACATAGCCATCTCTATTACAGATCAGCGACTTTATCTCTCTCTGTGTGTGTGTGTGTGTGTGTGTGTGTGTGTGTGTGTGTGTGTGTGTGTGTGTGTGTGTGTGTGTGTGTGTGTGTGTGTGTGTGTGTGTGTGTGTGTGTGTGTGTGTGTGTGTGTGTGTGTGTGTGTGTGTGTGTGTGTGTGTGTGTGTGTGTGTCTATATATGCCTATATGTGACAGGGAAATGTAATCTGGGACTCAGAGCTTTCATGCAATAGCACTACTCTTAAGCATTGTTCTTTATATTTGGTCAGATTTTTATTTTGCTGGGCTGAGGGCTTATTTGATATGCAAATGTATTGACTGAGCTCCTTGGAATGGGACTCAACTGACATGCGTTTGTGTGTTTGACTATTTTGGAGAAAGGAAAGAAATCTGCAGGCCATTTTCTGCTCCCAGATATTTATTTTACTGAAGTGGTAACGTTTCGGGCCGCAGCCCTTCCTCAGACGTTCTATTCTGGAGGCTGCAAATTACATACCGGTATGCATTTATTGGTGTTCAATTCATAATATTTCTAAAGGCCAGATGAAAATTGGCCTGTATTGACAGTCAGATCTGAAAGTTCATTGTGCTTCGGGTGAAGTTGGCGGAAAAGAAATCTGGTGTATGCCTTGATAGCATGCCTATCGTGTACTTATGACTTAATAAATATACTGTTTTATATGCCAACACGGTCGCAGACAGGGCAGCAACAGTAACTACTACACATTCTCGCTGATGTTTTGGCAGCACACTCTTGTTTTCTACCCCTAGCTTTGTCTCTGTAAAATCACACTTTGAGATTTGTTTCAGTGTTGACCTGAAAGAGTAACAAACAGCCTTGCAGATTTACAACACAAAGTTCCTCCTCTGTCCAAAACGGGACGTTTTGGACAGTAATGAAAGGGCTCCATAGCCTGTTAAAGGTTGGTCCTCTCTCTCTCTCCCTCTACCCTTTCTCAGTGGCCTCTTAACTATCAATACACCAGAGTCATTAGTGGACGCATTTCTCCTAACTCGGGTTCCCTCACTCCTTCGCTCTCTCTGCGGCTCTGTTGCTCTCTTCCTCCTTCACTTCCTTTCATTGCCTCACAAAGGAACCATTTGCATCCCTCCAGGTTGCTACGATACTCGGCCACCGCAACCTGAAATGTTGTACTGTTCTTTGAAGGTGGATTTCAAGAAGCAAACAGCTGCAGGGCAAGAGAAAGTAGCAGATATACTGTATGTGGTGTTAAATGTGTTTGTGTTCATAGGCCGGGGCTAACTCAATTGCCTGTCACCGTTCCATCTCTTTATTTGCGCTTGTATGAGAGAGTTTGCTTCTTTATGCCTTGTCTTTACGTGGCTGTTTTTGTGTGCGCATGAGTGTGTATTTGGCCTAATGAGGCTGTTTGTTGCCATGGACTCCCTGCCATATGTGCATGAACACATTAGAGAGCCTCTGGGCTTCTCCCTCACAATGGGCTGCTGTTCAGCTGCTCCTGTAGTGCACTAGGCTATAGGCATGGACCAAGTCGAGGAATATTCTTACAGAAAACAAAACAAATCGATGCACTAGAGACGAAGTACTGTGTAGGAGTGGATTTGTCTGGCTTATATAAAGTCACATGATGTGACACGTACACCCCGTATTACCTTTACAGGACAGGCCATTAAGTTCGTTCTTCTCCATCTCAGCATCCCGTGGGATATTTGTGTCCTTTGATGACGCTCTGCTGACGTTTTGGGTAGAGGAGCACTTTACTGCCATCTTTGCTCAGAGAACCTCCCACGCGGCACCTAATTAGCGTGGAAATATGATGGGCTGGCTGCCAACCTCTCTCACTGGCCCGGTGCAAATCAGTTGTGTATTTTATGTGCTTGTCCTTGGTCCTTGTAACAGTAGGGCAGGGACCAACTCGGTGGTTGGTGGTGACAGTCAGTTTACTGGGACTGCCAGGCTACGCCCATTCTTCCTTGTCCTCCTCTTCCTTGTCCTCCTCTTCCTCCACCTCCTCCTCCGTCTCACCGTGTCTCCCCATCCTGCCCTATCCATCTCACCCTGTCTCTGTCTGGAATTCAATTGACCTTTTGTTCTAGTGCACGGTGAATGGGCGCAAGCCAAAGTTATCCATAGCCAAGACAGAGCTTTCATACCTCCTTTATTTGATCTGTCGTGCTGAGCCTAGGCCTTTCATTACCTACCCAAACACACACTGCCCACCATGTCTGCACCACTCCCCCATAGCCCCGCCCACTTTTATCGTTTGTGGGGGAGGGGGGTGGGGGGGCTTTTTCTTTATCTCCTTCTTGATGGTTGTGGTGATTGGCTTTTATTTGTGCTTGCTTGGCTTGTTTTACACGAAGCACTTTTCTCCTCCGCTCTTTCATTCCCTCAGAGGACTTTCTCTCCTTTTTTTTTTACTTTGCAGAAGTGCTGAGATGGCCACTCTGTCGCTCAGGGCAGAAGAGCTGTAAATTGCTGTGCTGTGA
This sequence comes from Protomyctophum parallelum, assembly GCF_964188405.1. Lineage (NCBI taxonomy): Eukaryota > Metazoa > Chordata > Actinopteri > Myctophiformes > Myctophidae > Protomyctophum > Protomyctophum parallelum. Next base: position 17,279,561 of record NC_139708.1, on the reverse strand, counting down.
CATGGACCACTGTTCACGTGGCCTGCCAATCATTTTGATCTGTAGGATTAACAAATTGATCCCGGAGGCCCCTTTATACTGTCTTAATTGCACATCTAAAGTCTCAAATGTTCTTCTTATGACATCTCTCAGTCCCTTGGCCACTGAAATGTGCCTGTCTTGTCTCTTCTCTCTCCTGATCTCTCTCTGCACCCTGCCCTTGCCACCATACTAGTCAAAGTCAATCAATCTTCCTTCTCCCATGCTCCCAGTCCAGGTCTGCTGCACGGCGATACATAGAGTAGTGAAAGGTTGTAGTGAAACGCAGCGTCAGCGTCCCATGTGTGACCACTTCTAATCAGAGCCTGCGGTTGCACTGGAATACGTGAGATTGCAATTTTGTGGCTGTCTGTGTGTCTATATGTTGTGTCTATGTACATGTGTGTTTGTCCTGCTCTCTCAGCAATATTGATAATATTGAACAACCAGGCGCTCAACAGAGAATAAAGTAATAAATAAAGTAGTGATGTTCATGTTGCTCCTGGATCAACAAAACAATAGACACAATTAAAGAAAGATCAGGGGCCAGGGCATTCAAAAAACAGGAGATAAGATGAATAAAACCCAACATCGATAAATGTGTTCATCAGGGAAGACTGCTTGTTTTAGCCATAAAGAAACATAGTCTTTATATTGTGAATCTGGATTGTTTCAACTTTGATATTTCTCCTGACTGGGTGAGAAAAAGCAACATTTATTTTATTTAGGCTAGACTAGATTTTTCTTCCAGTGTTGCCCTCAAGAACGAAGGAATCAAATCAATCGATACTTGCTCTCGCTGGACAAGTAAATGAACAAACAAGTATAACAGATAGCTTTTTGACAGATATTGTTATACACTTGTTGGAGATTCGATTACTCTGACAAATCCTTTTATTCTGTCACATGAACAAAAGCCATCCATCTTCAAATATGCAGCCGGGGACGCTCTGAGAGGACGCCTGTTGCATTGTTCTCACTGGGGCGGGCATTGGCAGGGGGGTCAGGATGGGACCGCCAGCTCAATGACTGGGGCTACGGCCGCGTGCAGCCATTGTTGCAGCCCATTCCTATTATTAACAAAGGGAACATAGTAATGCTAGAACAGGCATGCCGTGTGGCCATTGTGTTTAGACTCCATTGCCCCTGCCAGACAAAAGAATACGGGGCACTTTTAACTGGCTGGTCTGCCATTGTGTCAGATATGGCTATAAGTGTGGTAATAGTGTGAGAATAATTTATGGCTATTATAGTTATATGCTGCGGCTGAAATAACTCAACTAAGTGTAAGGCCATCTACTGTATGTGGTTCACACGATCTGCCCCTTTCTAGCAGTCATAACACAATCTATTACGTTGTTGCTGTTCCCTGAGAGTATCCATGCCACTACGTTGACGTGGGGAGGGTGCAGTTCCCATCCGACTGTAAGAGCAGTGCTTCAGACATCTCTCAGTGAGCCCCCCGCCCCCTGCCATGTTCCCACAGAGAGCCCAGATATTCTTTACGAGCCTCCTAATGAGAGCAGCGGGGAAACGCGGTAACACGGAGAGGCTCGTGAATGCGCCGTGGCACAGAAATGACACTGAAATTAAAAGCAGGGACGAATGTGCGGAGAGAGATGTGCACGAGTGCAAGGCACTGGCTTCTAACTCAAACACGGAAGACTTTAAACTTAAAGGGACAGGTCACGGAAGCAGAGAGCAGGGAATGAAGGGGTTCAACCTTTTGTTTGGCCTTTTGCGCTGACACTTGTTGTCATTTGACGATTATGGATCGACTCCTATTTGTCAGCGTGTGTGCGTGTGCGACGTGGGCATCTACTACAGTATGCATGTGTCTGTACTCTGAGGAGAACCCCCTCCACTCCTCCTAAGCTCTGATTGAAGAGCAGCCGGCCCACAGCTGTATGCATGTGTAAGCCCAAGAGACCAACATACTCCAACATTCAACCACAGCTGCTGAAATCAACACAGGTTTATATCAGCACAACGCAAGTACTCGTCAGGCCCTGTTGTAATGGCGTATACTGTATAGCTCCTAATTCTCCTCAGTTTTTCATTTTACCATGAGAGTGCACAGATGCAACCAAATGGATAGGTCAAAAATGTGATCTTGTAACATCAGCCAATCAAATCATCACACACAACAAAGCTGTGCATAGGATGGGCTAGCGCCCCTCAAAAATTGTGATTAATTGTGCTTTTGGCATTGAACATATAAATAGAAATTACTTTGGCTTTTAGGCTTCATAAACAAACAAACTAGGCACAGGACTGATATGACAAATAACTTAAATATACAAAGAAATGCCTGACATATTTAACGACCTTTCTTTTCTTTTTTTTTTTACAAAATAGTGGGAAATCCTGGGAATGTAATTACAACTTAAGTAAATCTGCTATTTCCGTAATAAAGAAATTTCAACATGGAAACGATTATGATGATTCGTACAATTGCGCAGCATAATTGTGATTATTTCAAATAAGTGTGATTAGGTGATGAGGTAATGATTGTGACAGGCCTAAACATATGTTGATGATGTATATCCACAGGTTCTTCCTACTATGACAACGTGCGGCCACTGGCGTATCCGGACTCTGATGCGGTCCTCATCTGCTTCGACATCAGCCGCCCAGAGACTTTGGACAGTGTCATGAAAAAGGTTGGTGCTTGTTCTTTTCTTTTTTCTGTCGATTGAAAATTTTATGTTGATTGCTTTTATTTTTTATTTTCCTTTGTGTACTGTATTTGAGGTGGAAACTCTTCAGTCCAGATCAAACACACATTATCCTAACATTTGTTATGACATGGGAAAGGTAACCAACAAATTAAAATTAAAGCATTTTCCTCATCATTGCCATATATTTAGATTCGGTATATCGTTGCTGTCGGGCAGAAACCGTGTACCGGTATCTCCACATTTCAGCCTTTATGTCATACTACAGTGTCACACAAAAGTGGCAAAATAACCAATGCAGTGTGAGCTTGTAGCTCTGATATTTTTTAGCTATTAGTGATTATTTTTTCCTTTTCAAGTGAAGGTGAAAGTGGTTAGGTGTGTGTGTGTGTGTGTGTGTGTTTTATAAATACTTAACCAATGAAAAAGTATATTACAAGAGCGTGTGACTAAATAATAACTACAGTATATTGGATCCATTGTTATCTGTTACCTATCGACTTCGTCATACCTTTATGCACATAAAGCCTTCACAGAGCGCTTCCACTTTTCACGGTTAGCTTCTGCAGTCCTCACTTCAGACCATGATTTTTTTTTTTTTTTTTCTCAACGGTACGCCTCCAGGTGGTCTTTGGTCTTCCCTTTCTTCTTTTCCCTTCTGATTCCCATGTCATTGCTATGTTGCAGTTGTTGTTTATGGTCCTGCCGTAGTATGTGTCCATTCTGTCCAGCAGCTTCACTTCCTCACTCAGCGGCTTCATCTCAGCTCTTTCTAGCAGTTCTCAGTCTCAGTACTGACGTGATCTTGCCAAAGTATACAGAGTATCCTTCATAGGCATCTATTATGGAACACATCAACTGCCTTGATGTCTCCTTTGTTCAGATCCATTGGAACACAGTTTTATGTTTGTTTGTTTGTTTGTTTGTTTAGAAAATGTAAAACAATAACCTGGATCCATTGGAAGACAGGGTATTTTTTACATTTACTAAAACTTAACTGTTTTGGAGGAAAACCGATATGGACAAGTTTTCCACCTGACAGCGAGGATATTCTTCTGAGCCAGCAGAGAGCATTCTTATGGCTCAACAATGGAGTAAGTCACCAGAAAGGAGGTTTGAGCCTTCCATTCCTTTATCCCATCAAAACATCCATGGATACTTGACCCTGGCACTCTGGGGAGTGGAAGGTCAGAGGCAAGAATGAGGGGAAGGATCGTGGAGCCTGGAGTGGAATATCGTGGCAAATTAGCCACGCCAACTCAATCAAAAGACCAGCTGTTGCAGGTCCTTGTTTATGGGTACACACAGTGAAATCCTCAGTTTTCATTGAACTCAGAGAGAGAACAAATGTAACCAAATGAACCCTTTCGAGTCCATTTGGTTACATGTGTAGTTTGTACCCTCTCACAGTTACAAGTATTAATTAGCACAGAGGATTTTACTGTGTACTGTTACACCTCATACTTCTCTAAGCTTGCAGATTTAAAATAGTTTAAATGTGAGTTTCACTCATAATGGGAGGAAAGATGATGCTCATTAACCTTTGTAATGGTGGTTTCGATGTTTTGATGATGCTAGAGTTAGGGGAGTGGTGGTAAGGTGCTGTAGGGTGGGGTGATTTAATGTGGTCTGGTCATCATGGGCACGCTTTTTACTACCACTGGCAGACTGTGTTAGTGTGGGGGAGGTGCACTGCCTGCACACACGCTTTTGAGCGTCAGCATTGTGAAATATCTATTGTACAGTATGCGAGGAAACACCCCTCTTAATTAGTTTGTTTGTGCGTGTGTGCCATGCAGAGCGGGCTGTGCGCGGCTCAGCGCTCTCTCATCTTGAGGCCATGTGTGGCGGTTTTCCTTTTGAACCGTCTCGTCTTACGAGTCAAAGACATTCCCACGGCAGGCCTGTTGACGTGTTTAGTGGTAAGAGGGGAGCTGCTAAAACGCTCCCACAGACTTTATGGATATAACCCTGGACACCTTCTTTTTTTATTTTGTACCCACGAGTCTCTCGCAAGCCTCGCTGCACCCTGTCAACAGAGGGATGGCTTTCTGCCATCAGGCTCTTGGTTTTCCCATGAAGCCCCTGGCAGGGGGGCTGTGGTGACCTTTGCTCACTGGCTGTCACCCTGGTAATCTTTGAAACTTGGGGCACATGGAAAACCTGTTGCACAATCACCATCCCAAATTAGACTGTTGACCTCCAGGGGCTAACGTGTCACCGGGGTCACTGGATGACAGCTGGGGGAGGGGACAGAGAGGAGAGGGTTAAACAATCAAAGTTTTTGAATGGGTAATTTAGAATGAACAGGGATGGGATTGAAAGGTCAAAGGTGTTTCACCACTTGACGGATGAATGAATGCACATGCCTGCATTCTGCACATGGCATCTGGAGTATTTGAAGCATTTGTAGTTGATGTCTGTTAATTGTTTTGCGTAGTGTTGCAGGGAAAATATTGCATGTTCGTGCAGCTGAGTTTCAGTGGTGATGCCGAGCCTCAGGTAGAGACGTGCAACCTTTTCCTGTACACAACTTGAAATAGATGTGTTGGCTATGTATGCATATGGAAGACACCTGACCTAAATGCAGGAAGAATAGCCTTAATTATCTTGTTCAAAATACACACACACCTGCAGGACACATTGTTAGACACAGCAAAACAAACTCACTCCATACAAAATATATAGGACTGAACATCAGCTATTCATTCAGTCTCCGACATGGCAGTAACACAATCATATTGTGGAACTACTGCCTATTTTTGGGTATGTCATTGTAGGTGAAAATCTTTCAACATTGTTCTAGTCAATCTACAAGCTCATAATGTGTCACATTGCATCATATGACGAAGTACTGTATATGGGTCTTAGTGGTAGGTACATTGAACTAGTAATGTATTTTATAATTACCTTTTTAAGTGAAAGAGAAGAGTCTCTCCCCTGGTTAATCCAGCTCAGGTCACCTACTGGTCTGTCTGTATGGGCCCAGGGTATCCATGGCCAGGGAGTGGAAACTTCTTTTCAATGTAGCCTTGTTTCGCTGCTCAACACAACAACCCAACCACCAACCCACTTCAACCCCTGCAGTGGATTTCAGCATAGCAACTGTGGGTGAAAACACTAATGTTGTTCTTTCTCTCTGTTCATCTATCCATCCACAGTGGCAGGGGGAGACTCAGGAGTTTTGTCCCAATGCCAAAGTGGTCCTGGTGGGCTGCAAGCTGGACATGAGGACTGATGTCAGCACACTGAGAGAACTGTCCAAGCAGCGCCTCATCCCCGTCACACATGAGCAGGTGAGTGGTGGGAGCGCTTGATGGATATCAGACAGGGAGGATGATAAATAATGAGAAAGAGATACGGGGTGGAGAGCAAGAGGGAAATCGAGAAGCCAGTCGGAAGGAAACAACAGGGATAGAAGAACAACAAGGGGCACAAAAAAGGAAATTAGAAGCCAATCCAGCAATAATATGCAGTTTTTCCAACGTGGATCAGCAATGCCATTGCCTCCCTCAGGAGGGGAGCGTGAGAGGAGGCTCTCGCAAAACGCAATCAACTACAGTAGAGTAAGAGCTGCATGAAACCCCTCTGGACATATTGCTGGGATTGGCGTTTTGACTGCAATTTGCTGACGGTGATGTAAGGTTGCTTGTGTTGAGGGCCTACGAAAGTAAGTGTGTGTGTGTGTGTGTGTGTGTGTGTGTGTGTGTGTGTGTGTGTGTGTGTGTGTGTGTGTGTGTGTGTGTGTGTGTGCGTGTGTGCGTGTGCGCGTGTGCATGCGTGTCACATTTTCCCCCCTCTCTGAAATGAAATATTCATGCAGATTTAGGGATTTTCTAAATGCGTGTTGAATAGAAAATGGACGTTGACAAATGAATGAGCCCTTTTATCACACGCCGCCATGACCTCCAAGCCACAGGAATAGAGAGAAGAGGGCTCGGGAGGTTGATAAACGGTCCTGTAAATCCGTGAATTGTAATCAGCTTTTTGCATGTTCATTTTGTGCACTCCCGTGTACGACACACAAAAAGTGGAGGGGCTTATTCGTCCCCCTCCAGAACAAAGGCCTGCAGAACAAAGAAGTGTTTTTTTCATGGCTGTCCCTGAGCTTGCCTGGAGGCTAAATGAACACACAGCCTCACAAAAATCAGCTGCTGGGAAAAAGGGCAGTTTACTGTAAATAAGATGCATAAAAAGATAGAGTTGCAAAGCCATGAAGCTAATGTTATATCGCCGGGGACTGGTGTTGCAACAAGGCTTATTATAAGGCCATTGTTTTGTCAGACTCTTTGACTAAGGCAGCTACTCAAATATGACCCACTAATACAGACAGGCAATGTGTGTCACACGCCAGACGCCAAAGCTTTGGCCAATAAACTGCTTGGGCGTTCCAATCCAATAGCTTGCATCCTTTATCCTATAGCCAATCTCAAATTGAATTCCACACCAGAGCCAGGAGTCACGGGCAAGAATGACCACTCTGTGAACTCCGGACGTGAGATCTGAAAGAGCTTTTTTTCTGCTTGTCACTACAGTTTCTCTTCTTACCCCCCAACCCCATCCCGCACCCCCCGACACACACACACACACACACACACACACACACACACACACACACCACCACCACCACCGTCGCCACCGCAAACTGAATGTAAATCCACCGTTCCACCTAATGAAAACTATGCTTCTCATACGTATATGTAACCCTCGATAAAATCAAACCAGGCCCCCAGGGGTATGAAAAGCTCTCTCTGTGTTTGAGTGCATGCAATCCCAGGGGGGGGGGGGTCATGGGAAATGGTGTCCCTGTCTCATCTGTCACTGCATTAGTGCATGTTGATGCAGTGTGAATAAAGACTAAAGTCAAATAGTGAAACGAGAGATGAAGGGTTACTGTAGAAATGGAAGGGGGAGAGAACAGGGTCTGGAAATTACATTTTGCTCGCTGATTTGATCTCAAAGCAAACATTTTACAGCCTCAATTAACCGGCTATTGTGACTTTGCCCTGGGTAACTCTTGTGGAGGTTTGTCTACTCTCTCTAAATAGCTATATAGATAATGTTTTCCCCGGCCCGGAAGGCTCTACGCCCCTCCAGATCCTCCTTAATGCCCCAGTCAGTCACTCAGCACCAGACTGGAGAGCCAGGGGTGCTGCATTATTCATGCCTCAGATAGAGTGGCTTCATTTGTCTCTTGACATGTTTAGATTAACATCTTGGTCTCTGAATCGCTGCCTCTCCTAGTATCCTTTAGGCTTTCACTGTAGCTACATGTGATCCGGCATGAGGTATGTGAGATACAGTGAAGGTCACTATGTGTCTGTGTCAAGAAATGTGACATTCTTTAGAAATGCACGCATACTGCACTTTAACGCGCGCACACGCGTGCGTGACAGGGCGGATAAAAGCCGGAGAGCAGGAGACGAGTGCACCGGCGTGGGTGCTGTCAAAAGTAATGTTATGATATTTGTCTGTCAAGATCAGTGATGTCTGTCATCTGTGGGTGTCAGAGTGGGAGCAATAGATAGAAATAAAAGACCACAACCACCAAAAAGAGAAACCGGCAGTCATGAGATGATATCAACACATCTAAAACACACACAGCGATAATGTAATTGATAGTTTTAAATGTATTTTAGTTTAATAGATTTACATTTCTAAATGTACACTGAGCTTTACATATCATCTCTGTCGGGTGGAAAAGTATTATGTCCAAAACTGTAGGATTCAAATAAAGAAATTGAAAGAGTAGCAGATCTGCAAACTCACGTTTCCAGTGTGTGGATCTGCTACCTTTGCTACTTTTGTGTGATGCTGTAGTATGATCAAGTAGCACATTCATTTACGGAAACAGAGGTTTCTGCCCTACAGCAACGATATGGAGATCCATTGGCACATCACTCTCTTAGGCTCGTTTGAAGTTGATTAGTCAGCCGTTACTCACTCACTCACGTGCCCGTTGGGATGATGATGCCTGTTGTGAATGCATTTGGAAAATGTTCACCCAATGATATGACAATTTTCTCTTCATTTACTGACATGCCCAAGACAGAGACACCAGTACAGGTTGAAAGTGGTTACAAATCTGGACATATTGGCTGCATAATTGCTGATGTTGTAAGAATACATGTAAAATAATGGCCACGATATATTGGCCAAACTATATACCTGTATATCGGTTGGGCTTTTTACTGATGAAAATCATGAACGTCGTTTGTAACTAATCCCCCCGTTTTTTGCTCCCATCTGTCCGTCTGGGCGTTGCAGGGCAGTATGATAGCTCGACAGATGGGAGCGGTGGCCTACGTGGAGTGCACCTCCAAGGTCTCCGAGAACAGCGTGCGGGACGTGTTCCATATCACCACGTTGGCGTCGGTGAGGCGGCCACACAAGCCCCAGCTGAAACGCAGCAGCTCTCGGAGGGGGCTGAAGCGAGTGTCCCAGCTGACCCTGCCACCCCTACCGGGCCGGACTGAACACATGGAGCCGGCCCCAGCGATGCGGAAGGACCGGGCCAAGAGCTGTGTGCTCATGTAGAGACCAGTCAATATAAATATATATACAGTATATATATATATATATATATAAATGGAAATATATAACAGAGGAACTCTATTTATTGTTTTTCTTCTTTTTTTTAAATCTCTTTCTCATTTTTTGCACTGCTGAGGACTAAGGAAAAATAAGAAAATACACATTGTGGAAACAAATGCTTTGTGTGTGTTTGTGTGTGTGTGTGTGTGTGTGTGTGTGTGTGTGTGTGTGTGTGTGTGTGTGTGCGTGTGTGTGTGTGCGTGTGTGTGTGTGTGTGTGTGTGGGGGGGGGGGGGGTGTAAGTGTGTGCTTATTTTCTAAACCGTTTTCATATTTGTTTTGTTTTTTAAACGGTGGCAAAGCGGACTAACCCACTGGACGAGAAGATACTGGCATTGTGCTGCAGAGTTCTGGATATTAGCAAAGAAATTACTTCCTAAATCCTCTCCAGCACCAGGGCTGTGACGAAGAGACCGACATGGAAGAATATATTGACTTTGGGTGTTTGAGGATGAAGCTCAGACAAAATTTCAGCGAACACTGGTTACTGTTGCCTAGCTGTACTGTACTCTGTCAAGTCAATTCCTGTTGCCATATTTCAGAGGCAAACCTGTGCTATGTACCATAGTGCTGAAAAGGGATCTTAGTGAGAAGGCCTAAAATGGGGGAAACTGGCGTAGGAAAGCCAAGGGCCTGAAATTGCTTTTTGTGAGCATTGAAATGAATATTGTGAAGGTCTTTGTGACGTTTTTGGAGTATTACAACCACAAGTGCATTTTAGAAAAAGAAAAGTCACAACATATCTTTTTTTTTTTTTTTTTTTTACTTAACTATATCCTTCTCATCAACTCAAATCACCTTGACCTTGACTTTACTCAGCTTATTGCAGTTATTGCTATATTAATAGCAGCAACAGTTTTTATTTATTTGTGGAAAATATTGCATTAAAATATTAGGGCTATTTTGCTGTATTTTCACTTAGAGTCTAAAATAAAGCAACAGCTTGTCTGCATAGGGAGATGAGAATTTCTGCCTGGAGTTTTTTGATTCATTGTAGTTTTTTCATTCCACCAGTGTGGCCATGCCAATGCGCACACAGTTATCACAGTCTGACTAATTGTCTCATTATTACTGAATTGGAACAAACCAGCATCCATCTTATCCTCACAGCTACACGTTCGGCGTGTTTATCTGTGTGCGTGTTCCGTCAGCCATCCTGCTAATGTCACGCCTATAAGCTTCACTTGGCAGTTTCCAAGGTTACCACTAACCCTGTGTCCACATAGTCATAGAGATGTGCAGCTGCTAAATAAACAGACCTGTTTTCGCTAAAGTGACTTCAAATGTGGAATGATTCAGACAAGAGGAGCTTTACGTCACATGATGTCGGAAGAAACCTTGTACATGTATCTACATATTTCCTGATAATTCTTTTTTTAATTTAACGCATGGCATATGCATATCATATGTTATACTTCGCCGAATGAGAATCTTGTGTAAAAGTGAAATTAGGTAAAATGTCCGCCAAATTTGATGTAAATTTGTGGCAACACAAAGTGCCCTCACTTCACACGGGTGTGATTTTTATTACTCTGGTTTTTTAAAGGTTTCACCTGTAATGACATTACCAAAATAGGAACATCAGGTTGAAAGTGGTTAAAATAGGAACATCAGGTTGAAAGTGGTTAAAATAGGAACATCAGGTTGAAAGTGGTTAAAATAGGAACATCAGGTTGAAAGTGGTTAAAATAGGAACATCAGGTTGAAAGTGGTTAAGTCTGTCTGAGGGTTTTACAATTATTTAGCCAATGGATAGTAGTAAGAGCTTGAGACTAAATAATACTAACTACATAATTGGATCCATTGAAACACAACAGGGTTTTTTTTTTCTCCCGAAAATGAATGGCTTTGGACATAGGTTTCCAACCGTCAGTGGTGATGACAACATGCTCGTTCTGTCCTCTGAGGAAAAACAGTCTGGATCTTGGTTCTTTTTTTATTGTATCGTCTCTCAGCTGCATGTGTAAAGCAGGCTGTTGGTTAGTCAGCCATCCTGTCTGCACAAACCACTTGGTCTGTGTAGCATCACAGACAGTGGATTGCTGTGGTGTATCAGTACTGCATATGAGTGGAGGTGGACCTACAGTACTACATATGAGTGGAGGTGGTGAGGTGGACCTACAGTACTGCATATGAGTGGAGGTGGACCTACAGTACTACATATGAGTGGAGGTGGTGAGGTGGACCTACAGTACTACATATGAGTGGAGGTGGTGAGGTGGACCTACAGTACTGCATATGAGTGGAGGTGGACCTACAGTACTGCATATGAGTGGAGGTGGACCTACAGTACTGCATATGAGTGGAGGTGGACCTACAGTACTGCATATGAGTGGAGGTGGACCTACAGTACTGCATATGAGTGGAGGTGGACCTACAGTACTGCATATGAGTGGAGGTGGACCTACAGTACTGCATATGAGTGGAGGTGGACCTACAGTACTGCATATGAGTGGAGGTGGACCTACAGTACTGCATATGAGTGGAGGTGGACCTACAGTACTGCATATGAGTGGAGGTGGACCTACAGTACTGCATATGAGTGGAGGTGGACCTACAGTACTGCATATGAGTGGAGGTGGACCTACAGTACTGCATATGAGTGGAGGTGGACCTACAGTACTGCATATGAGTGGAGGTGGACCTACAGTACTGCATATGAGTGGAGGTGGTGAGGTGGACCTACAGTACTACATATGAGTGGAGGTGGACCTACAGTACTGCATATGAGTGGAGGTGGACCTACAGTACTGCATATGAGTGGAGGTGGTGAGGTGGACCTACAGTACTAATGCCATCATGTAGCACTCTGGCTTTAACTGAACGCATCACCATACCTTTGTACCTTCCATATTCAAATATTATAAAATACAATCACACCCGTGTGAATTGAGGGGCGCTCTTATCATTGTACATCATCATGACGTAAAATAGACAGTGTATAGCACTGTATGCAGTACTAGTGCCACATCCAAACATGTGCAAGTGTTAGACTGTACATCTAAGATGATCCTTTTGAAACTTCTCAAGGGACTTTCAAAGCCAATTTTAGTCTGGACTGTAGATCGTTCCACGACCAGGGGCCAAAGAAGGCCAGACATTTTTTACCCCCCTCGGATTTCAATGCTGGTACTAAACACGCTGGTACTAAACACGCTGGTACTACACACGCCAAGCATTTGTCCTGCATGAGGTTGGGGCCTTTTTGGACCAAGTCGAATTTGGATGAAATTTCAAGACGGCAGGTCACCCAGGTCATTGGCTTTGTAAATAAAAATATGCCAATGTTATGTACATACATATTGTTACGATATCAGGAAGACTGAACCCAAATGCAGAGTCACAAGACAGTATGTTCAAATGTAGACGAATTTATTAAAGCAAGATGGCAGCTGACAAACAAGGACTATAGCTTCAAGCTCAGGAAAACCAAAAATGCCAAAATACCAAAAATGCCAAAATACCAAAAATGCCAAAACTGTAATATCTTTACAAACACAATGCAAAGCGCAGAATAACAAAGTCCAAAAATCTAACCTCAGCAGAGTACAAGGAACCAGGAACACACAGGGGACATCGACAACACCAAACTATGAACTGACACTGAATGTTTGTAATGACTAATGAGTCCAGTCTTATAGGGGCAAGGTTGATTGACGAATTGTTCACAGGTGGAATGACGAGGGAGTTGGAGACAGGTGAGTGAATGGGACTGCAGAGTGGAAGGGGAAGTGGGAGTGGCCAGGCTGACATGGTCTGTGGAGAGACAGATCATGACACATATATTTGTTATGTATGTACATAACAAATTTATAATAATGAATAATAAAACACAATAAAGCCAAAATACTCTCAGTGACATTAACAAAGAGGATTTTACAGTACAACCTTTGAAACGGGTGGAAATAGATCATTTGGAATGGTCATGGACGGATGGCTATACAATATTTACTCTGGAGAAACAAACACACAACGCATAAAAATGAAAACAAACACAGGAGATACAGGTTTCTAGTGAAGCGGTTCAAGAATTCAAGATTCATGAGAAAGCTAAAAGCACATTAAAGACGGTGAGAGGACAGAAGGTATCTCGAGGGGTATCAGCAGAGGAAAACTGTGGGTGGTTTTTGGCCTTGAGAGAAACTGGGATGGTGTCACCGAGGCCCAAGACCGAGGCCAGGAAATGAACAGTCACCATGAGGCGGGCCTCACAGCAGGGGCATGAGACCCGCTGTGGCCCTACACCTACAGTTCAGACTTAAGACTGACACTTAAAGAGGATTAGTCTTGTGGTGTAAGAGTGTGTGTGTGTGTGTGTGTGTGTGTGTGTGTGTGTGTGTGTGTGTGTGTGTGTGTGTGTGTGTGTGTGTGAGAGAGAGGGAGAAATAATAGAATGTGTACATCACCATTTTGTTTGTGTGCGTGCATGTCTTAATATGTTTCTTAATTTTGAACTGCTGCGGGGGTGTAGCAGCCTCAGACTCATATAATACACAAAAATAGACTGGAAGTAACCTGCCTTGCGCTTGTGGTCTTGCATTTGAGTTGAATATTGACCAGCTTAAATAAAAGCAGGTTTATTACTGTTAACCTATCCTCTGTCTAGGTAAACTGATCAGCATTTTGCCCTTTTCCATCAGGAAACTAAGGATTAGAGATACCTTTGTTGAGTTCATCGTGGGTTTCTGCATTCTCAAGTTCCATCCGCTTCATGTGATCTTAGCAAAGTTAGCTTATACCAGCACTGTGACAAACAAGACAGCCCCAGCAATCACTTAATGGCCATAGCTGACATTGTTACCACAGGAAATGCTTAGTCATAGACATTCAAGGAAGGCCAAGCTGATTTTGTTGTTATTATGAATGGGGCTTCTGTTCTCAGAAATGCCTGGGACATGTATAATAAACGCATGCATGCATGGAGTAGTCTACAAATACATGCATGTACAGAGAGAGAGAGATAAATTGGTCTGCTTACAAAAGGCTATTGAGGAGACACAAATTGCATACAGTCATGAGATGATTAGTAATGAGAAGCAGCGTGTGACCAACTTCCCCCACACACACACGTGCACACACATTGACAAACATATACACGCACGAAAGCCAATATTTCAGATAACGATTGGCATTCCACAATCTGGTTCTGGGAACTAACCACTAATGTACTGCACAGTCAATTGACTCCAACAGCGTGTTAATTTGAGTTTCCCCTGTCACCTATAAGATTTCTAACTTCATTGTTTCCTGTCTGCCGGCAGATAAACTCAGCCAAGTGGAGACTGACCAGGGCCTCTCCCTGAGGTGGACTAGCAAGGGAAAACACACTGACTGTGGAGATTAATTAGCCTACAGTTTATCGCTTTCCCTGCTATTAAACAGTGCAGAAAATTAAAAGTGTGAGAGTTCAAGTTTATGGCTTGAGTGTGCATGTGCGTTCACATGTGAGTGTCCGTGTCTGTATATGTCTTCATGCACTTCTGAGGACAGGGAAGCATAAGAAAAGAGCTTCTCATATCTTATTAGGTCAAAAGGAGATGATGGAGATCAAGGAAAGATTGACTGAGAGGAGGAGACGAGGAGTTGATATTCTGGCAGATAGCAATTTTTATTTTCTCCATTTGAGGTCAGGGGTACCCACATTTCTCAAAGAGATTATAGGTTTCATGATGTATGCATACCCTGCGTGACTGAGATGTAAGAGAATAGTGGTGTCCTCTGAGAAGTTCTGATAAGTGGAGGAGGTGGAGGTGGCATTATTGGACAAGGTATTAAATGACTCTGTGCATCGGTGGAGGGATCGCAGAGGATCCAATGAGAATTAAATGGCTCCATCTGTCATTCTGGAGTCTGTTGAAAGACAGGGAGCAGTACAAACATTTACACACCCACACACCTGGGAGGTCCCCTTTACTGGCTTCAGTTTTGTGCCAGTGGCTATAGAGCTGTTCTATTACAGCAGCAATGGTTCAGTGGCTTGATCTAGGGAACTGTCAACTATTGGGGGAAGGTAAGACATTACCAAATCAAAACCCATACTGATTCTTCCTATCGACTCTACGTTCAAATAATTGATGAATTAATCTGAGGGAGCATCAACGCATCATCCTACTGAGAAAGAACATTATTATAATTGTTTGAATATGTTGGGGAACAGTCCTGCTGATATGTACAACTGAAGCAGAATAAGAGCCATTTAAAAAAAATACAGGAGAGAGGAATTAAGACTCATCTCTCTGAAGGTGTTTGTTATTGCTCCAAACCGTACCCCCTCAGGTAGTGAGTCTCTCGGGTTTTGCATCTCTGTAGGGGTGATTACTGTGTAATTAAAACCATGTCAGTTCTTGTATTACCCTCCAGGTCTGTCTGGCTGGCTAATACAAATCCCAGCTGAAATCCCTGCTATGGCTCACATAATACATTAGGTTCTCTGATGTGCAATAAAGAGCTCAGTCTGACCAATTAAACACATATTAGTGAGCCTATCACGTGGTTTTTTTTCTTCCCCACACTGCCGTTGGGTTTTAATTTCCAAATGCATATGGTCATGTCCCACGGGGGTACAGTACGTGAACCTGTAGTTTAGATTATTACATTATGTATCCAACAGAGGGTAACAGTAATAGGAATCTTCCATCAAGGTTATCAGGCTAGAATGCAGACAAAATATTAAAATAGCATTGTCTAATAAATAGGATGAGATGAATAGTAATATGATGCCAGCGGAATGAGATTCTGACCCCCGGTGCCTGAATGAAGTTTCCACAGAAACACTGACGTCACGGTAGCCATTGGGGGAACATTGCAGAATGTTAATGAACTCGCCGATGTCCAAGACCTGCTGCCAGTTAACAGATCAGAGCAGGTCTTTAGACGTCTACATCAGCAGTGAGGTAACTGTTAACTCACTGTCACCGAGGTGAGTCACATGCAGAAATACAAAACACAGCGCTGGAAGAAGTACTCTGATATGTTGCGAGAGTAGAAATACCACAATGCAGGAAAATACCAGTACAAGTCCTGTATTCAAAATGAGAATATACTTAAAGTAGGCTACCAAAATAACAAAATAAGAGTGCAATGTAGAATAAAAGTGTAATAAGTATACTTATGTAATGTAAAGGTAAGGTACCTCTAAGTACAGTACTTGAGTAAATAGACTTAGTTACTTTCCACCACTGCACATCTCTGTAATGATGTCAGGGGAAGGGCGGAGTGCATTGCAGGGCCAGCAGGAGGATGAAAGACAAACAGGGAACAGCATGGCACTGGCAGAGGTAAAGACGGAGAGATGGAGAACGGGAGAGAGATGCTGAATAATATGCTTTGTCATACGACAAAGTACAAACCAGGCCAGAGACACAGAGACAGATTGGACTCAGATTGGTTCATCAAGTCTGAACAGCAAAAGATCACATGGAAACTGATTTGCTATGCGGCTTGACATGATTTCTGAAGATGTGTCTCATATCAGTTTGAATGAGACATCGAATCGCGACATGTTGTGATTGTTGTCTCTAGTCTAGGTCGTCCTCAGACGTTGCTTCCAGTCATCCCGGTTCGCCATACATCTGGCCAGCTCGTTGGTGCTTTGTGGCTTCGGGGTCCAGCATTCACTGCCGTGTAGGAGAACAGACTCTACCGTTGCATAGAAGAAGCTGAGTTTGATTTGACAGGTTGGTTGGAGTTCCATGCGCTGGCCATGCCGTTCAGGGTCCTCCACGCAAGTGCTTTCCTCACTTTAAGATCTTGCTCCGTTGAGTTGACCCATGAGCCCATGGGTTCTTGAAGTCCTTGACTTCCTTCTGAGCAGTGCCTTCTGTTGTTGTCAGAGGTGGGTGTTCCGAGAGGTGATAGCTTTCTTGGCCTTCAGCCGAAGGCCGACCTTCACGTTGTGAGCTTGTAGAACGTCTATTTTCAGTGTCATACAATAGTTAAGCATTACTACTACTAATAATGATTATATACAGTAGGCTTATAATAATAAATAATAAACTGGTAAAGCGTCCACACGGCTCCACAATGTGGACAGTCAGTCCTAGATCGTATTTCAGAAACTAATGGTGTTTGCCTGCAGGTTTACAAGTACAGGAGAAACTCGAGCTGTTCCTAATCACACCTGTGTATCCCTGAGCACACTACACCATAATCCAAATTAAGGCAGGAGTGCCTACTGCTTAATTGTGCTAATTGTCTGTCATAGTGTGTTACTCTTGTAAATTGCCGCTCAGTAAATAACCCATCTCGCTCCAACATGATGAAAGGTCACTGCTGTTGTCCTTTCTCTTCTTGTTGGTATTCAGGACACTTTGACGCCAAAGGGACAGGCTTCAAACTAGAAGCATTGAGTCTCTGATAAGCTTTGAGCTGTGTGTGTGTGTGTGTGTGTGTGTGTGTGTGTGTGTGTGTGTGTGTGTGTGTGTGTGTGTGTGCGTGTGCGTGTGCGT
Organism: Protomyctophum parallelum; assembly: GCF_964188405.1. Taxonomy (NCBI): domain Eukaryota; kingdom Metazoa; phylum Chordata; class Actinopteri; order Myctophiformes; family Myctophidae; genus Protomyctophum; species Protomyctophum parallelum. The sequence continues at coordinate 17,261,825 of NC_139708.1, read as the reverse complement.
GTGCGTGTGCATGCGTGCGCGTGCGTGCGTGTGTGCGTTCGTTCGTGTGCATTATATACATTTACTACAGTATGATGGTGCTGATGCGCATGCCTGTTCTGGTGTGCATGTGCATACTGCATAGTGTACTGCATAGTGCATAAAGGCCTACTATGCATGATGCTTGCAAGTCAAGCTGTGCATTGCTCAGTGAAGCTAGTAGTTTATAAAGAAGAATATGTTGGTTAGGATCCAGTTCTACATATTTATTACCATGCAGTTAGAAATGAAGGGCTCTATTTTCGTCCCTACTAATCCCTTGAAAAACATTTTTGAATAGTTAAAATAGACAATCTACATCGACACGTTGTGAGCTTGTAGATTGGCTATTTTAGCTATTCAAAAAAGTAAAAAAGGCAAAGTAGTTTAGGGATAAGGGGTTTAGCATGGACGAAAAGAGAGCAGTAAAACGAATTCCCGCTGCCTGTAACATCTTTGTATTTAGTGATTCAAGAATGTAAAGACAAGACTTGACAGCTTTTAAGACAATGAGCGCCACGGCAAGCACACACACTCCTATGCACAAACCAATTCAAAGTATGTCCATTAAGTGCTCTGCTTCACTCTGTTTGGAATGACAGTCGTCGTGTGTCCGTCCCCCCCCCCCCCCCCCAGCTCCCCTCAAGTCTGTGTCTTTCTGATAAGGACGGATGTAAACATCATTAATTCACAAGAAATACTGTATACTTTTCAGAGTCTCCTAATAAGTGACCCAACGTATTGCTAATTATTTCATTTACTCCCATTTAAGTGGAGATTGATGTCTGTTTTGTTTTGATAAACTGCTCGCAAGGGGCGGGGGGTATTTTGTTGGACTGCTCGTCTGTGCATTCATATTTGTGCTCAGGTATGTGTGTGTATGTATGTATGTGTTCCCATGTTTATTTATGCTCAGGTATGTGTATGTATAGTGTTTCCATGTTCCATTCCAAAAGATGAGTCAAAGGACCACAGTGAGATAGGAGGGAATGTGCTCAGTGTGTGTGTGTGTGTGTGTGTGTGTGTGTGTGTGTGTGTGTGTGTGTGTGTGTGTGTGTGTGTGTGTGTGTGTGTGTGTGTGTGTGTGTGTGTGTGTGTGTGTGTGTGTGTTCTTGTGGTAATGACCCAAACCTATAGTTTATGCTTTGCTTTGGTCCACCTTCAAAGTGAGCATGGTGTTTGGGGCGGACATGCAGTAACTCCTGTTGATAGTGTCAGCAAGATGTGTAGCCTCCTACCTGCATGGCACATAAATCACCTCCTCCACCAGAGGAGTCTTAAACCACACAGCCTTGACACAAAACAAACAAAACAACATTCATAAATGTATTTTCTTTGAGTGAAATTAAAAATTCACTGAAGTGAATGGCTACGCAGTTGACAATTAGTTGAATAGAATAACTAAATTACTTTAAATTAATCTGCTGTCCACTAATAGTTCTCAGGTCTGTGTTTGTCCTCTCTTTTTTCTCAGTTTATGGGTTTTGGCCAGGCAGAAATGGATTTTGACAGGTGGCTGCCTGTCAACGCCTTATTATAGATATACGCCACTGCTCCAACGTCTGGTCTATGGACTTTTATGCTCCCCCCAAAAACAGGACCCCACTCGTGACGTCATGTGGCAGCCAAGTCTATGGACTTTTAATGTTTGCTTTAAGCAGTAACGTCATGTGGCAGCTACAGTGGGCCGGGTGCCCCTCACTTCACACGGGTGTGATTAGACTATTTGGGAAGCAGGGTTGTTAACCGAGACCTCCGTATTCTTGCAGTATAGACAGATCTTGGATATTGGTCCGTCCAGCAGTCCAGGTTACGTATCAATAATCCATTGATTTATTAGACATTTTCTTGCCCTAAATTGATATGTATTTGGTCAAGGATACCCATATGAATTGGGTGGGAATTGTAATGATATGAGCAAATTATATTTGCTTCATGTTTATTCTTATGTGTCATGTTGATCTGTTTTGATTTAGTTCATAGTTCGACTAGCAATGCCTAGAACAGACAGCTTTCCCAGGGTGCTGTGCTAGCATTCAGCCTTCTATATACTGAGCCCGCCAGAACATGAGGTGCTCCTGTTTTGTAACTGCCACATTATTATTATTCATATAAACGTCAGCTCTTTCAAGAACGTTGTCTTTATTGAACTTACCCACAACATACAAGTGTTTACATGGTGTCAGAATTGGCTTGGAAGAGGACGGTGCAAAGAATTGGAACGTGAAAGAATCACCGGAGAACAAAGGAATGCGAGAAATGTCAGTTGCACAATAAGCCGGCAGAAAAAGACGACATCGTTTCTAACCTTTGAGAACTGTAAACGAAGTAAGAATGGAAGCTCTACGTCCACCAGCAGCTCTTCAGCTAACAGGTAACGTGGCTGAAAACTGGAAGAGATTCAAGCAGCGTTTTGAACTGTATTTAGCTGCAATTGGAGGGGATGGAAAGAGTGCTAAAATGCAAGCATCCGTATTCTTACATGTCGTGGGAGATGAAGCACTGGAAGTGTACAATAACTTCACCTTTGCTGCAGAGGCAGATAAAATGAAGCTCCTGAAAATAATGGAAAAGTTTGAGGCTTATTGCATTCCAAAACGCAATGTGACATTTGAAAGGCACAGATTCTTCACGTGTGTGCAGAAAATGGGAGAAACAATTGATCAGTATGTAAATGAGCTGAGAAACAGAGGCAAGACGTGTGAATTTGGTGGATTGACAGAATCACTGATAAAAGACAGGATTGTGTGTGGCATCACAGATAATGGTCTGAGAGAGAGGCTGCTCAGAGAGGCTGATCTAGACCTGGAGAAAGCCTTAGCACTGTGCAGAGCTGCAGAGACTGTGAGAACACAGGCTAAAGAGCTGTTAAGTGATGCTAGCTGCAACGTGGATGCAGTGAAGAGGGAAGCACACAAATTCCACAAAAATAAGACGTTTGATGTCAACAGAGGGGCGGGACAATCACACAAAAACAGAGTGGCCAATCAGAAATCTTGTATTCGATGTGGAACACAACATCCACCTAAGCAGTGTCCTGCATATGGAAAAAAGTGCAATAAGTGCAATAAAGACAACCATTATGCCCGTTGCTGCAAGAACCCAGACCAGAAAGGCAAAGTGGATGCAGTAGATGATGAAGTAGAGGAGTTCTACGTGGATGCTGTAAATGATGATGAAAAAGGAGACAAGGATTGGATCACTACACTGAAAGTGAATGACATACATCTGAAATTTAAATTGGATACTGGAGCAAATGTGAATGTGATGTCAGAGACTGATTTCATGAAAATAAGACCCAGACCAAAAATACATAGAGCAAACATGAAAGTGACAGCCTATGCAGGTGCAGACATACCGAAGAAAGGAAAATGCATTGTCAATGTGACGCACAAAGACAAAGTGCACAAGCTATCGTTCATCATTGTACCCAGGGATGTGCAGGCTATACTAGGATTGTCAGCCTGTGAGAGACTACAAATGGTGAAGAGAGTCTTCGTCGTGGACAGACAAAAAGAGACAGTATATGATCAACTCATGGAGGAGTACAAAGACCTATTTCAGGGTCTAGGCTGCCTGCCAGGAGAACACACAGTCAGAGTAGACAAAAGTGTGCCACCAGTCATACATCCATGCAGAAAAGTCCCATTTGCACTGCAAAAGCAACTGAAAGCAGAATTGGACAAGATGGAGAGCCTGAACGTGATTCAGAAGATAGATGAGCCGACTGAGTGGGTGAGTTCCCTTGTTGTTGTGGACAAAAAGAATGGAAAACTCAGAATATGCCTGGATCCAAGAGATCTAAACAGAGCCATTAAGAGAGAACATTTCAAGCTTCCTACTCGTGAAGACATCATGGCACAGTTTGCAAATGCAAAATATTTTAGCAAGCTAGATGCGTCTTCAGGATTTTGGCAGATGAAGTTGGACGAGCCAAGCTCAAAACTGTGCACATTCAACAGCCCATTTGGCCGATACAGATTTCTAAGACTACCATTTGGCATTGCTTCAGCTCCTGAAGTGTATCACAAGACAATCAACATGATCTACGAGCATGTGGAAGGAGTTGATACCTCAATGGATGACATCATAATATGGGGTGCCACCAGAGCTGAGCATGATGTGAGACTCAAAGCTGTGCTGGAAGCAACAAAGAAAGCAAACCTGAGGCTGAATAAAGAGAAATGTCAGCTGGGTGTGACAGAGTTGACATTCGTGGGCGACATACTGAGCAGTGAAGGTGTCAGACCAGACCCACGAAAGGTGTCTGCTATCGAGAACATGCCAAGGCCACAATGCAAAAAAGATGTGCAAAGATTTAATGGAATGATCACATTCATGGGAAAATTCATACCCAACCTGTCAGAAAAAATGGCCCCACTGAGACAACTGACAGAGAAGAACATAGAATGGCAGTGGAATCATGAGCATGAAAAGTCATGGACTGAATTGAAGACGCTGCTCACAGAGGAACCGGTCCTGAGGTTCTATGACCCAGAGAAACCTATTAAAATATCATCTGATGCATCACAGAGTGGGCTCGGTGCAGTACTTCTACAAAAATATGATGACTGGCAACCTGTAGCATATGCATCACGATCCATGACAGACCCGGAAACGCGATATGCACAGATCGAAAAAGAGCTGCTCAGCATCACATATGCCTGTGAGAGATTTCATCAGTTTGTGTCAGGACAAGAAATCAGTGTGGAGACTGATCACAAGCCCTTGATTTCATTGTTCCAAAAGCCACTAAATGACTGTCCACTCCGCATACAACGAATGATGATCAGGCTGCAACGCTACTCACTTAACGTTGCATACACACCAGGAAAGCTGATGTATACAGCTGACACACTATCCAGGGCTGTTGACCCACAGGAGCGTGCAAACACTAAACTGGATGAAGATGTGGATGCTTATGTACACATGATCACAAGTGCACTGCCAGTAGCAGATGCGAAGATGGAGCTCATACGGACTGAGACTAACAAGGATGAGACGCTGAAACAATTGAGACAAATCATCAGACATGGATGGCCCACCGTGAAACAAAACTGTTCACCAGAAGCAGCGGAGTATTGGAACTACAGGGCTGAGCTATCAGAGGTCGGTGACATAATTTACAAAGGCAGTAAAATTGTGATTCCAAAGAGCCTGAGAAATGAGATGCTCAGAAGGATTCATGAAGGACATCTAGGAATCGAAAAGTGCAAGAAGAGGGCACGTGAAGTGATGTTCTGGCCTAGAATAAATCAAGATGTCACAAATGAAGTGTCAAAATGCACAACATGCCTCAAATATCAAGCGAGTCACCCTGCAGAACCACTACACCCACACCAAGCACCAGACAGACCATACCAAAAGGTGGGTGCTGACCTGTTTGCATGTCAAGGTAAAGATTATCTTGTTGTCACAGACTATTATTCACTGTATCCAGAGGTCTGTAGACTGACCACCACCACTGCGGAAGCAGTGATAACATGCATGAAAGCCATATTCTCTAGGCACGGCGTGGCTTCTCAAGTTTTTTCAGACAATGGTCCGCAATTTGCAAATGACAGATTCAGAACCTTTGCCAAGGAGTGGGACTTTAAGCACACAACATCAAGCCCACACTTTCCGCAGTCGAATGGCTTAGTGGAAAATTCTGTCAAAACAGTGAAAAGACTGATGAAAAAAGCAGCAGACAGTGGAACTGACTTCTACCAGAGCCTGCTGATATACCGCACAACACCACTCGAGTGTGGTATGTCTCCTGCTCAACTCCTCATGGGACGCCTGCTGAGATCAAACCTACCTATCCCGGAGAACCTGCTCAAGACAAAGGAAGGGGACAGAGTGAGAATACAGAAACAGAAACAGAAAGAGAAGCAGAAGTTCTACTATGACAGAGGAACACGGAATTTACCTGAACTACACACCGGTGACCAAGTAAGGTTCAAAGACAGAACAAACACGTGGTCACAGAAAGGGACTGTTCTGAGCCAGGTCCAACCAAGGTCATACACCATTCGGACAGAGGATGGCGCTGTACTGCGCAGGAACCGCCGAGACCTTCTCAAAGGGCCAGCCACAGCAAGTCAAGGAACAGAGACTGTTGAACAAACTCAGCACACGGCTGAGAATCCATCCACAGATCAGGATCAAGGGCAGGCAGTTAGAAAGTCCTCAAGGGCTGTGAAACCACCGGAGAGACTGCTTGTGACCATTTAATTATGTCATTTTTGAGTGATGTTTACAAAAAAAAAAAAAAAAAAAGAAAAAAAAGAAAAAGAAAGAAAAGAAAAGTGAATTGTGAAACTGTATTTCATTATTGTGTTTATTCATCTTTATTGAAGTTCATGTTTAGTAGTTTCTGTGAAGAAGAGAAAAGAAATATACTTTAAGTTTATTGAAAGTAACACTATTTGTGGTTCGTGAATGCTACAATAATTCATTTCATTTTTATAAAAGTTAAACTTTTATTTTAAGAAAAGGAGATGTAATGATATGAGCAAATTATATTTGCTTCATGTTTATTCTTATGTGTCATGTTGATCTGTTTTGATTTAGTTCATAGTTCGACTAGCAATGCCTAGAACAGACAGCTTTCCCAGGGTGCTGTGCTAGCATTCAGCCTTCTATATACTGAGCCCGCCAGAACATGAGGTGCTCCTGTTTTGTAACTGCCACATTATTATTATTCATATAAACGTCAGCTCTTTCAAGAACGTTGTCTTTATTGAACTTACCCACAACATACAAGTGTTTACAGGAATTTCTTTCTTTCTTTCTTTTTATGTTTTTCCAAACTTTCAAAAATGACCAAACTACAAGTGTTTAAACTGTTCCTCATTCCTCACTCTTCAGCTCTTCAGGTGTGCTGCAGTGGCACCTGCACAAATTGTGGTTGCTATGCTGGCATGCATGGCAATGGTTTGTCTTGTGTGTAACATTAGACCAAACCTATATATGCTCAGCGTATATAAAGAGTTGCTTTTAGGAATCTATGTTTACACGTGGCGAGGAGTGACACACATATCCAGAAAGAGCCGGACAAACATAGCTAGAGTCAGCAGCAGATAGATATAGAGGAAGAGAGGAGAGATCATTGAGAAAGGGCCAAGACAGCTCTGGTCTTCTGCCCTTTATTTGTCATAAGCCTTCTTGTCTCAGATCTTCAACCATTAAAACGAGAAGAGCAACCACTGTGACGTCATCGACTGTCAAATGATGAATGGACATCAAATGATGAATGTACAAACCCCTAGCTCTGTGACCAGACAAGAAGATGCAAATGAACAAAGATCTAATCATCGCCAGACCTACACAGGGAAGAAGATCCACATCTGTAAACCATGTGACAAGAGCTCCCAACGTTTAGATCTGAAGTTACACCAGCGTCTCCACACTGGTGAAAAACATTTTTTCCACTGTAACCAGTGTGGCAAAAGTTTCAGTCAGCCATACGGTCTAAGGCGACATCAGAAAATCCACACTGGAGAAAAACCTTTCCACTGTAACCATTGTGACAAGAGTTTCAATGACATGGGTAATCTGAAGAGACACCAGAATATCCACACTGGAGAAAAACCTTTCCACTGTAACCAGTGTGACAAAAGTTTCATTCAGTCAGATCACTTGAAGGTACATGAGCGTATCCATACAGGAGAAAAACCTTACCACTGTAAACAGTGTAACAAGAGTTTCAATGACATGGGTAATCTGAAGAGACACCAGCATATCCACACTGGAGAAAAACCTTTCCACTGTAACCAGTGTGACAAGAGTTTCATACAGTCAGATCACTTGAAGGTACACAAGCGTATCCATACAGGAGAAACACCATACCACTGTAAACAGTGTGACAAGAGTTTCAATGACATGGGTAATCTGAAGAGACACCAGCATATCCATACTGGAGAAAAACCTTACCACTGTAAACAGTGTGACAAGAGTTTCACTCAGTTAGGTTCATTGGAGACAAATCAACGTCTCCACACTGTAGAAAGACCATACCACTGTAAACAGTGTGACAAGAGTTTCAGTCAGTCAGGTGACTTGAAGATCCACCAGCGTCTCCACACTGGACTAAAACCTTACCACTGCAAGCAGTGTGACAAGAGTTTCAATGCGATGGGTACTCTGATGAAACACCAACGTGTTCACACTGGAGATATACAAGAGTGACAAGAGTTTCAGGGTGCGGTCTAAGGCGACAGCGTATCCAAATCGGTGTGACAAGAGTTCCAATGTGAGCGTGTCCATGCTGGTGAAAGAAACATACATATGGACACGCTCACATTGAAAATGTATACAGTGTGACAGGCCTGTGACAGGTGTGCTGAACACACCAAAGTGCGTATGTGAGGTGCTGGGTGCGCTCCCGAGTCCCCACCCAAACCGGTTTAACGTGAATGGACTAGTCTGCATCATCAAGGGTGCTGTGGATTTACCAAGGGTGCACTGGTACCAGAGCGACCCCTAGATTGGCGCCTCTGGTGACAGGGGTTTCAACCAGTTTAGATAAAATGAAGCAGCACCAGCTGTCTCCACACAAAATGTCGGATTGGATGAATGAATCCATGTCAATTAATGCCACATGTCTCAATACCAATAATTCCAGCACGAGGCCTGTTTACCAGCAGCTGATTAGCCTATGGAAGTCGTTCCCAAAACGTTTAATGTAAGGAACCAAATGTGACCCATAATCCATTTACACACTCAGAGTTACAGACATGTAGTACATTGGAACCCCCTGAAAGGACTCCACTTTGAGACCCAGCGGCCTATGGTTTGCAGGAGCCTTTCAAAGGGCAGGCTGTGACTCTCTCTCGCTGTATGCCTTCTTTTTGTTTAGGTGTTTGTTTAACACACCGACTTCAAGGTGACTTGATGCACACATTTTTTTTATGAATTCAAAATATGAATTACAAACGCACACATTTTTGAGGGGCGCTACATCATCCTATGCCCAGCTTTGTGTCTGTGTACCCGATAGCGATGATTTGATTGGCTGAGCACCTCATAGCGATGATTTGATTGGCTGAGCAAGCATTGCAATGTACGTATTGAGGATTAAAATCACACCCATGTGAAGTGAGGGGTGCTCTTATTATCATGATGGTTTGTCTTCAATGTTTGTGTTTTCAACAAACACTCAAAGCTGGGCATAGGACAGGAAATCTAGGTGTTTACAAATAAATTGCCTGTAAAAGTACCAAACTCCCCTAATCTCCACGCATGAGGCTGATTGGAAAATACAATGGTAACTTCAGAGGAGATTATGACCCCCCCCCCCCCCAACTATTCAAACGATTTCCACAATGTACAACTTTGGAGAGTATGTTTTGCACGTCCGTCCGTCCGTCCGTCCGTCCGTGTGTCCGTCCGTGTGTCCGTGAGCAGCTAATCTCGGCCACCGTTAACCCGGTGCCAAATTTTGCACACACACTCCCTGGATGCCAACGATGAACCTCTGCCCCAAACTTTCCAGAACGGCCTGTCATAGCGCCACCAGGAGGCCGCTTTGTGCAAAACAAGTTTTTGCACAGTACACCTACAGATTTTGTCCAAACATCACGCAAATTGGTACACAGTCTCTCTAGAGCCATTCAACGAAACCGGTCTTTCAGATTTCTCAGACTCCATCCTGATTGGTTAAGATTGGCTCAGTTTCAAACAAATGCTGCAAATCATGAACACATCGCGTGATTTCCGTGAAATTGTGCACCCACATTCCCACTAGGCCGAGGACGAAATGCCACATGAACAATTTCAACTCAGCCTCAAGGTGGCGCTATAACTGGCCGAAAAGTGTTTTTACCTCTAACTGCACGGATCTGTGGATAACTTTGTATGCCAACTCCCTAGAGGCCAAGGAAAAACCTTTGCCTGGAATTTTTCACATCTGCTCTTTATAGCGCCACCAGGAGGCCGACATATGTAAAACACATTTTCTATTATTACTCCTTCAGATTTTATCCAAATTTCACGCAAATCGGTACACATCATCTCCATAGTCATGTGATCAAGACAGGTTTGTTTGATTTCTCATATTCCATCCTGATTGGCCACGATTGGCTCCTACAGTTTTCAGGAGTAGCCCGCTTTGTACAAATCGCCACAACTCCTCAACGCAGCGTCCGATTGCGATGAAACTGTGCACGCATATTCCCACTAGGCTGAGGAAGAAATGCCACTTATCCTGGTGGAGACCTGTGCCCAGAAGGGCACTTTTTCTAGTTCACATTGATTTTCAGCATTTAAAAATGACCTGCGCTACACTGTCTTTAACGTGACAATGGGCATGGCTTTGCGGTTCAAGGACGAGCTGGGTGTCTGCACTCTGCAGACATGGAGCAGGCAGATCTTTGACCCAGGCAGTTTCACCACCCGGCTGATGTATGAGCCAGCAGACCGATAGGAGTAGGGGCATTCCTGCAGGACCGCAGTTCTAGGACCCAGTGCAATGTATTGCACCAGTCTCAAGCAATACACCCAATAAAAACCCAACTCTGAAGTGTTCAAGTTTACACAGTCTTAAATTTTTTGGTATAACCCCAGACAGTATGCTGGGCATTTATTTTACTCTTGCTCGTTCACACATGCCGTTTTATTGTGTGGACAAGACAAGTGCGCGTGTTCACATACACATGCACGCACGCACACACACACACACACACACACACACACACACACACCACACACACACACACACACACACACTCTGGAAAACAGACAGCTGACCATTTCACATACCGGGACATTAACTGGCTAAAGCAGTTGTCAATCATCATGAATGGCACTTATTATAATGTGTGAGTTGTAATGTGGCTGAATGGTCCACATGCGGACATGAGCACGCTTACTTATATCCTCTCAACAGGCTTGTATCATGAAACTGAGACCAAGACAGACACCGGGCCATCGCTCACCTTTGAAAGCACAACAACCAGGGAGGAAGAGAGACAGAGACAGAGGAGAGTGACAATGCAGCAATGATACAAGTGAAGTGAGCCTTGAGCTTGACATCAATATTTGCTATTGATTTCCCTTTTGTCCTCACACAGAACAACACGTTTCACAACAGTAGACAGTCCCTCTCCATCTTCCGTTCCTATTTTCTCCTGTCCCTTATAGCTCTTCATTCTCGATGTGCTGAGATGCGCTGAGTTTGGGAAAAATAGACATACATTAATAGCTGCAGTTCCTCTGGGTAATTTCCTTTTCCTGGGTCACATCCTTCCAGAGCCAGAGGTCATTCGGGATCAAGGACAAGAGTCCAAAGAGCCAAGAACAAATGAAGGCAGAAGATTTGGATGACAGATGATACCAATCTGTTCTTCTTTCCCTAAATTGAAGTAAACGCTCAAGCACAATGCACAGTATATGAATTGTTACAAAAGCAAATGCATCCACAAATACAGTAGCATATAGACCTGCTACAGTATACAACCCTGAAGGGTTCTATCCTTAAATCATTGACACAGTGTAATGAAGTTCCCAGATTGGACACAGTGTAACATGTCTGCTGCCTGGAGCTGTCAGTATGAATCGCAACGGTGGGAATATGCAGTTTTTTCATCATGTCCATGCTCCACAAAAACCCATTAAGTGTCATATGGGAGTATATCGTTATAACATGCCATTGAAAGGGTTCAGAGGAACATACCATGGTCTATTAAATATGCATTTGCATATTTAACCTTAGTTGTCAATTCCAAACCTAGTCTAAAATGAGGGAAAAAAAGAAAGAAAATGCTTTGTTTATCTGCAATAACACAGCACATGCACATGGAGAAGTTGTCACAGTGATAAGTAGTCACAGTGGCCAAATGTTTATTCTGGATTGCCAGTGTACACGCAAGGGTCAAGATGAAGAGGCAGAGGCTCTGGGAATGTTATGGGATGTTTTATTCAGTGGGTGTTTTATTGGTATTCTAATGCCAAAGAGGCAGCACACTTCTAATGGGCCTCCCCGAGAGCCCCGGAGAGATTAAAGACGCGAGAATTAAATCAAATTAGGCGATAAACAAAGAGGCACACAGACGGAATCTGAAAAGTGAAGGCAGCGTCCAATCTTTGGTTACTGGCAAACTTACAACTTCTCCTGTGGAGGAGGAGGAGGAGGAGGAGGAGGAGGAGGAGGGAAGTGGTGGGCCTTCATTCCTCTTGTGGTCACAACAAAACCAAGTTGAACCAAGGACTTCAAAGCGCAGTCGAACACACACACACGCACACGCACACACACACACACACACACACACACACACACACACACACACACACACACACACACACACACACACACACACACACACACACACACACACACACACACACACACACAGAAGCACAAAGGTTCTGTCAGTCTGAGACATCTCCGGTCATGTGACAGCGGACCAGGTGCACCCTGACTGGGTCCTTGGCAAGGCTCCTCACTCGTTGCCCCTGTCCATCTTGAGCCACAGCCAATCGGAGCCCCTCCCTCCGCTGGGGCGGCTGCGTCGGGGTGCACAGGCAGCCTCCCAGATTGGCTGGGCACCCGCTGCTTTCCAATATGCCCACCCGCTCCCCACAGTGTCACAACAGGCCTCTCATTCACACTCGCTCTGCCCCTGCAATCCACCCCCCCCATCCTCTATCTCCCCCTGCCAGGTGGGACCAAACACATGCCCGCTGTCTCATAAACACCAAGACATGCCAACATCGGACTCCTGAGAGACATCCATACTATCACAGGAACCTAGGGTAGAGCCAAATGCTTCTGGGGAACCAGACAGGCAATAAACAGAACAAATCCTCACACAACTTTGACGAAAAACAACAGCAAGGCAGCCAGGAGGCGTGTGCGAACGCATATTATGTGCGTGCGGCCGTGCACACACACACACACACACACACACACACACACACACACGCAGACATGCACACACACTGATTAATAACAAAAAGAACAAGCCAAAAAAAGGAAGCATGATGAAACAGAGAAGACGGAGCACTGGCAGGCAGTCAACATCCAAACACATCGAAAAAGTAAAGAGCCCTAATGAAAGATTTTCAGCATGACTAAACATAATAGAGGAAATCTTCACTCTGTGTTTCTAGGCAAGAGGGCAGGGGTGATGGTGGTGGGGGAGTTTGCGTTGAGGGGGAAAGCAAACAAGAAATTGCCTTCCCCTCCCCGATCCACACATTCATTTCCTCTGAGAAGGCAATGATGACCGCGGTCATCTTTGTCCAAGTTGAAGTGCCTTCCTGCAAATCACAATGTGATGCATTTGAAAACAGCATTAGGAGCTCTCTACCTGATCCCTGACAGAGCCAGACTCAGCCAGACCCCCCCCCCCCCTCCCAACATGCAAGACACGCAGGGAAAATCAAGCCAATCACACACACGCTCACACCTCTCCTCCACATCCAGTCTAAAAAATACCACTCTTTTTTCCCCCTCCGTCTGTTTTTGTCTGTTTCTACCTCAACGGACAGGACCTATGGACACTATAAAAATAATAATAATAATAATAAAAAAATGAAAAATGATGGAAACTGTGTGCAATGTATGAATGTATGTCCTCCTTCCGAAAATAAACTGAACTGAACTGAACTGAACTGAACCTCTAGACTCTCCCTCTTTGTCTCCACCAGGCCGAAGGCATGTGGGGAGAGTATGTTTTGCACTCCGTCCATCCGTGTGTCCGTCCGTCCGTGTGTGTGTCCGTCCGTGTGTCCGTCCGTCCGTGTGTCCGTGAGCAGCTAATCTCGGCCACCGTTAACCCCGTCGATGCCACATTTTGCACACACACTCCCTGGATGCCAACGATGAACCTCTGCCCCAAACTTTCCAGAACGGCCTGTTATAGCGCCACCAGGAGGCCGCTTTGTGCAAAACAAGTTTTTGCACAGTACACCTACAGATTTTGTCCAAACATCACGCAAATTGGTACACAGTCTCTCTAGAGCCATTCAACGAAACCGGTCTTTCAGATTTCTCAGACTCCATCCTGATTGGTTAAGATTGGCTTCCAAAGTTCACAGGAGTGCTCAGTTTCAAACAAAATGCTGCAAATCATGAACACATCGCGTGATTTCCGTGAAATTGTGCACCCACATTCCCACTAGGCCGAGGACGAAATGCCACATGAACAATTTCAACTCAGACTCAAGGTGGCGCTATAACTGCCCAAAAAGTGTTTTACCTCTAACTGCACGGATCTGTGGATAACTTTGTATGCCAACTCCCTAGAGGCCAAGGAAAAACCTTTGCCTGGAATTTTTCACATCTGCTCTTTATAGCGCCACCAGGAGGCCGACATATGTAAAACACATTTTCTATTATTACTCCTTCAGATTTTATCCAAATTTCACGCAAATCGGTATACACTATCTCCATAGTCATGTGATCAACACGGAGCGCCACCATTTCCCATCTTCCATCCTGATTGGCTAAGATTGGCTTCCAAAGCTCACACGATTCGTCCATTTCGAAAAAAGGCCACAAATCACAAACACAGTGTGCAATTTCCGTTAAATTATACACGCACATTTTCACTAGGCCGAGGACGACATGCCACAATTTTTTCCTCAAAATCAGCCTCACGGTGGCGCTATAAAAGGCCAATTCCTGTTTTTAGCTATAACTGCATCGATCTGTATACAACTTATGTATGCACACATGGAAAAACATTGTACCTGCATCCCTCCAACACGGACCTCCGGCCCAAATCTTCCTCAACAGCCTGTTATAGCGCCACCATGAGGCCACAACCTGACCTGCCCTGGTGGAGACCTGTGCCGATTGGCACTTTGTCTAGTTTGCTCTCTTTTTCATTCTATTGTAAGTAAGTAAGTAAGTAAGTACATTTTATTTATAAAGCACCTTTCTTAACAAGGTTATACAAAGTGCTGTACAATGAACACAATAAAATCAATAAAATTAAAACAGGACAGTGTAATGATACAAAGAAAAATAGAGTACCACAAGGAATAAGAACAACATAATCAAGAAGGTCAAATAACATCGGGAAAATGTTTCCGAAATAAAAAGGTTTCAACAAACTCTTAAAAATATTGACAGACAGCGTTTTTTAATGTGAAAGGTAGGGCGTTCCATAATGTAGGTGCAACTACTGCAAAAGCACGGTCACCTTTTGTCTTTCTCTTAGTCCCAGGAACTATTAGGAGGCCTTTGTCAGAGGACTGCATTCTATTGCAACTCTCTCCCTCCCTCACTCTCTTTCTCTCTCTCCCTTTTCCTATGCCAATGTCTTTAACGAATCCCTCTCAGAGCAGCCAGACAGCCTACACTCTCCACTTCCACTAAGCTCTGATTGGGGCACTCACTCTGGAAAATGATAATCTAACACTGCAGTTTTAATGAGTTGAATGGGTGGAAAATCTGCTGAAAACACCAGTTACATTCTAAGTCAACGGAACATATCTGTCAGAGCCAAAAATCTTAACACTATTTAGTTTGTGATGCTGACAGCTGCAATTTGTTATGGCAATGGCAAAAGCTCAAGTTTTGGTTTGTTACCCACCCCCCGCTCCACCTTCTGCTGTCTATACACTTTTGAATACTTGCACCTGTGTTCCATGAACATGGAGAGTAAGAAACTAAGTCAGAGAAGATACACCCATGTGTACAAGTAAAATTAAGACAGACAGACAACCACCAATCCAGAGCCCTATACAGGTATATGAGAGACGGAAGTGGCTGAGGAAGGAGAAGGTTGAAGGAGCTGAGGGAGAGCAGGCAGCTACCATGGGCTGAGGGCCAGGATGGCAGCTGGGGGCCAGTGGTAGCCATGACCGTTGACAATACTAAGGGCCGTAACTCAAGTGCCACGACCACGACCCCCTGTGCGGGGCCTGTGGTAGCCATGCGCTTCATCACTGTAAGTGTCACGGCCACGACCCCCAGAGTGTGTGCCCAGCCTGTATATCAGAGGACCTTGCCCGTGGGGGGCTTGTGACTGATGGAGCAGCTAGCCAGTTAACCAAGGCTTCATATGCACAGGCGAGGTGCCGAGAGGGAGACGTGACGCAGAGAGGTGTTTGCAAATGTTGCACGCACAATCAACGCATAGGCAGGGTTCAGACCATGCCTCCATTGTAAGTACCAGCCTAAGGCAACACTTGCTTCCAAGCCCAAGTAGCTGTAGATTGGTTGAAGCATTGAAGCTGGCACCCTGTTTTGTGATTGCAGATTGAGATTGGTGATGATGACGACAAGATAGATGTTCCTGAGTTCCTTGGCTTGGTCTCCTACTGAGCCCCCCTTAGTATTTGCATTGCCACTTTGCCGATTTGAGAACTGTAGGATACTGTCTGCGCTTTACTTCATTTGAAGTCATCAACTGCACAGTTACTAGTTATTAGCCCAAGGAGTGTTTTTTGTGCAAAACTAATGCTTGGAATGGATTCAGAATCATGAAAACCCCTTTGTTTGACATGTCACATATGCTACTTAAAGCATAATGACATTTTGAAAATGTTGCCTTATAGGATGTTAATGGTAGGATCACATATAAACCCCTATAAAACAAATTGCTCAATACCGACAGCCGGTCAGCAAGTGGATTCATAAATGTATATAGACAATATTTTACTCCAATAAAAAAGACTATATAGCAACCAAATGTCCCACCCCATTCACAAGCCCTGAAGCCGGACTATAGTGATTTGCATATTTGTCTTGTATTTGAGCTTTTATTATTTTAGTTTAGCAGCCCATTTTTAGTGTTTGTCAGTATTGTTTGGCATTCTAGAAGTTGAATTTAAATAAAGTACTTTGCCTTTAACATTTGCCTCTGTTTTAAGTTTTTGCCTATTAATATTCAAGTTGTCTAAAGAACCTTTGCCTTTTACATTTTTAACATTTTAAGGACCAGACCTCAAAAAGGCGGTGTGGTCGGCTTTTGCATTAGTTTAGCTTCCAACACATGTTTTTCTACTATGCATCACACTCAGATTTTTCATATTTCATTCCAAAGTTTGCAGGAGGTGCCTGTTTTACAAAGCACATGAACCCATCTACCCCAACTTTGAATCACACATTGAGAGGCCTCTATAGTCCTTCATACTCCAGTTTTCGGTGGAAAGGTCAACTGGAGTATAATAGGCCTTAATCGGCTCCGAGCGCCTCAATGTTTCTTCACGAAATTAGGTACAAAAGATCTTTGTACCTTTGTAACCCATGACTTGCACAGCGCAGCCCTGGCTATAGGCAACCCAGCCTTAGCAGAGATACATGCTCCATGGAGTGCCCTTCTGTAGTCACTTGGCCATGTCGTATGACTGACAAAGATAACATACCTACATCAATTTAATCAAAATGTTGACATTTTTCCATTTCAAATATCTAAAAATTATCTACACTGCAATTGTATTGCAGACTTTACAGAGGTTAACAGAATGTTCCTAGGTCAGCTTTAAACAGAAAGTTTGATATTGTTTACACACTGCTTTTCTACACTGTAAAACCCTCAGTTTTGTGTATAATGTATAAATCTTCTCAAATGGACCTGTAATGATCCCTGTGTGTCATTTGAATTGCTGTATAAGAGGGCTTCAGGTAGTGTGTGGCAGCGTATTGCATGTTGAAATTAGAGCTAATAAAAAAAAAAATCACACTTCGTGAAGTCTGAGTATCACAAGTGTAGGCCAAGTGTAATTTCCAGTGACTCACAGCTGTCAGAGACACCATCTGCCTGCCTCGCAAACAGTGTGCCAGCTTTCTGCTCTGAGGGGTCTTCAACGTCTTCCAGGCCAAGGACCCCCGTAGCTGAGAGAGCTAAGGCCCTCCCCTAAATATTGTATCCAATATGTAAGTGTTGCAGATTCAACTTTTCATAGTTGGATAGTTGGATTAATGTTAATGTATATTTTCAGATGGTTAAACTTTTTTTTTCTTTTTTTTTGTGGCTTTCGCCTTTATTTTATAATGTTTATGGAGGGACAGACAGTAGGCTGACAGGAAATGGGGGGAGAGATGGGGGTTGATATGCAGTAAAGGCTGTCAAGATCGGGAGTCGAACCCGCAGCACACTGCCAGACTGGATTACCAGCCAAGGTGCCTGGACCACTGAGCCATTGTCCAGGCATGGTTAAACATTTAAACCATCAGTCAACTTGACTGTTGGATATGTACTATACACTAGTCTGCTTGCGAGGCATTGTAGAGCTGATTTGACGGACCCCTTGCAGTAACTCTGAGGACTCCCTAAGGGGCCTGGACCCCCTGTTGAAGACCCCTGCTGTACTGTACCTGTGGCAGTTCACCCTGCCACTGAGGAGTTATTGTACGAGTCCGACCTGTATTAAGTTATTTCTAATGTAACAGGAGGGTCGGGACACAAATGGGTGAATTATTATGTATTGTGTATGTTGCAGAGATTTATATTATTATTATATTATGTGTATGTAAATGAGATGATGATGATGATGCTTGATTGTTAATTGGTTGACTCCATTGTAGGGAGCAACTATCAGCTGTGGGGTGTGGGGAACATACCAACAGTATGAGGGTTTGTTGAGAGTACTCTGATTTATCATTGTGTATATTATGTGGATAATGTGTGGAATATTATGTAACACTTGAAATGTGTGTATATGAAAGGGTGTCTCTGGACATTGAGTAACTGGGGAAATTGTGGAATCAATTTAGGGTTGGTATCAGGGGGGCAGTCAGCCAGATATTTCGTGAAGCCTCATTTGAAATCGGTAGTTCATATAATGGCCTGTTGTGGCGCTGGACTGGACCCAAAAAGCCCCATAGCTCCATAGAGGCCCATGTATTTTGGCCCAACTTCACCTAGACTGTATTACCTTAATAAACATGGTCATGAATACTTTCTGCTTCCAGTCACTAGTTTAAAGTCTCATTTATAATGTCATAATATTCTTTTTGGAAAATTATGGTCCCATTTATTTAAAAAAATGACCATAAAGTCGCGCATGTTCTGAGGGGCGTGGCTACCGTTACAGTCTATGATCGGGATTCCCCTCCCACTCGAGTCAAAATAAAAACCAACGGAGAAGAAGGGGGGAAGTCCCGCCTCGTTGTCTGGGCCAGCCAATGGCCAGCTGGTCCAAAAGGGAGCCAGCCAATGGCCAGCTGGTCCAAAACGGATCTAGAAAGATGGCGACTTACAGTGCATTAGAATGCAAGGGATTTCAGGCTTCATTTTACGTTCATGTTAGACCCGGGGAACGCTTTGTCCATATTTTTTACAGTCTATGGTTGGTATGGTCCGTGGGAGGGGCTTAGCCTATATAAGTAGGGAGACTTCCTACTGCCAGTCAGTCAAAGCAGGACTGCAGAGGTGTGAGGACCGAGGGCCAACAACCTGCTAGTTGCTGTGTAAATACGTTCGTTGAGTTTTGATGGTGTGAAAAGGAGAATAAAGAACAGACTTCTCTGCATCCAAGGTCTCTGTCTGACAGTTTTCTCCAACTTTTGGCTGTTGTTCCTAGATGTGACTTATATTTTCGGCAAACACTACCCACACTATAGGGCAAAGTGTGACAGTACCTGCACTTAAAGGGATACTAGGCAGGTCTGTGTGTGTGTGTGTGTGTGTGTGTGTGTGTGTGTGTGTGTGTGTGTGTGTGTGTGTATACCCTCGGAAACTGGCCCAGGCTGTGTGATATCTGGTCTAGAGGGACGGGTGCCGGCGCGAAAAAAGCGGTGGATCCTATTGGTTCACCGATCTGAGGACTTTTATGATCCAATCAATCAAGCACTTTGAAGTTCAAATGGATCAATTAAGAGCTCTCCCCCTCCTCTCACAGAAAAGTCCCAGCAAGGGATGAACGTCAACATAAACAGTGGAACAATACCAAAATACAGCCAGGGGTATGTGTCTTTCTGGAAGGAGAAACACCAGCACAATAATATAGTGGCTGATAGAGGGAAATGAGGGCTAATATATATATATATATATATATATTTATTCTTTTTTAAAATAGGCTAAATGTTATCTAGTATACCTTTAAGTTCCCTCCCTGTCTGTGTCTCTCTCCATACTCTGCCTCAGTGGTTCATATATACTGTATCAAGGACCCCCCACCATATGTATTTTTCTATGGACCCCCATTTAAAGATTTTGGACCAGGGACCCCCATACGAGAAGATTTGTGTTGTTAAATATGTTCAGAAACATTAAAATAGTTAACATAATTAAACCCCCCCCCCTCCTCCACCCACCCCTGAATAGCTGAAATAGGGTTAAAGTGGTTAAACTCATATTTATACCATACTGATGCGCCATCCTGTGAGAGGGTTATCTAATAGTCCAATAAACAGGCTGTAACCTTAAAATCATGGATTCACAAGATCTGGCATTTATTGATTGCCCACAATTATCCCAAATTGAATGGTCATGTGATATACATATGAACAGCAAAGACATATATGAAAGCAAATACGACCTGTTACATCACAAATTCAGATTCGATCATATCAGTCCGCAGATCGGTGGGGCCCCGCGAAACGCAGGCCAGAGGGTTAGTCTGTCCTGGAGAATTCTGACGTGTCACTCTTTTTACCAGCCACTATATAGAAATCCGTCTTGTCACTGAGTGACCTTGCTTGGGCACAGCTTGGCCGCACACTCTTAAAAGTAATGGTAACTGCTGAAAGGGTCTACTTTCCCCCATCAATACTAAAGCCTGTTAGGTTAATAGACAGTAGGCCTATATTAAGCTTTTGATAAATTATTCATCATCTGTAGCTGTGTCAAGTAGGTAGTATCCTCTCATAATGGACATGAACCTCCAATAATAGTTTTGTTTTAATTGATCGAATGTAGTAGTAGTAGTAGTAGTAGTTCCACTACAGTCAATAATAAGGATGTTCTGTCATGCTGTAACACATGGTTAAACAGAATTTCCACCATTATTTTGTTTGTTTGCCAAAACCCCAAAGTCAAGTGAACAGATAAATAAGAAAATATTGTTAAATAACAAAATGTTGCACTTGTTATCTTGTTTTTGATACATTAACAGAGCACTGGAGTATGTGAGAGAGCAGAGCAGGCAAACGGGCCTTATTGTCTGGTGGCTTATTTCTGGCGGCTGTGCTGTGGATTTGCAAAGCTCATTAAAACGAGGCACTGATAATGCGAAGAAGTTTGATTATCTGGCTAATGACATGTCTCGCAGAGAAACCGGGGGAGCTGAGCAATAAGCCTGTCACCACATGGGGATTAACTATAGTTTAAACACTGGGCTGTCAAAAATATTTCAAGATTGACCGTAAGATTATATTGTTCCATTTTAAGCCAATGGCCAATGGTAATACACTTCACTATAAGCCAGGCGCTGAGCTAGTTTGAGATCACTGTATCACTGTATCAGTGCAGTATTGTGCAACATTTTGTGTAAAGACCCTAAAGCCACTGCTTGGATCAATCCCTTTTTGATACAAAACAACTTTCCCCCAGTTTGCTTGTTTTGTTTCACCACACAACACCACCACAGGTTACTACAGCTGGTTCCTGTTGGAGGGGCCACAATAAGCTTCCATTGACTGAAAGGCTGCAGTGGCTGCGTGCCCAGGAGCAGAGGTGATATTTGCGTGCGTGCGTGTGTGTGTGTGCCGTGTGCGCGTGCGTGAACCCACACATGTGTCCATATGTGTCTCTTGGTGTGAGGTTTCTCTTTCTCTAACACAGATCCACTATTGTGATGCTTTTGGCAGTCTGTAACATTTGACTGGGGGCTTTTGCTAGTTTCCAGACTGGTTTTCTGCCGTCTTAAAAAGACAGACAGGTGAAAAAGCACACCCTGAAGTAAGTAAAACAAGGAATTTCAGGCATAATTTCACTTTGTATATCAGACATTTTCTATTAAGTGCACAGCAGGAACATGGTTTTCATTTGTGCAAATATTACTGCTACCACAAATCAAATTTCTTTTCTTTTCAAAATCTTTTTATTAAAGTTTTTGTGACAAACCCAGGGGCAAGCATTAAACAGAGGCATATCAAATATGAAAATAAAAAATGAAACTCAATCCCCTATCCCACCCACCCCCCACCCACAATCCCAAGGATAGTCGGAAAAACAGTCAAAATTAAATACATAAATCTATATACACATACACGAAATACATGCATACATAATTACAATAAATAAAATAAATAAAATAAAAAGCAGATTTTAATAGCAGAGCAGAATTTGTTTCCGTTGTGGTTTGGCGTTGGCAGAGGCATAGGCATAGGCACGGCACACTATACCGTTTGTGTGTTGTGGTAGAATGTCATAAACAGACCCCAGGTTTTGTAAAACCTTTTTTCAGAGCCGGCAATTGAAAACCTTAACATCTCCAACTCGAGACAGGACATTATATCACGAAGCCACTGACGGAGCACGGGCGGGGCAGCATCCTTCCATTTGAGCAGAATGGCACGCCTAGCGAGCAACAAGGCAAAGTCGACCATACGACACGATGGGCTGTATTTTGCGTGTCTTAAGTACCAGGTCTTATTACTTAACTTAAGACCTGGAGGCGTGATCAATGTCATTTGGCTATTATGAGTGGCCAAAGAGCATTGACCACGCCTCCAGGTCTTAAGTTAAGTAATAAGACCTGGTACTTAAGACACGCAAAATACAGCCCTATGCGTGTTAGAGGAAGGTCATCCACGAATCAAATTTCAAGATGTTTTATTGTCACAGCTCATATACAGGGTATCCTGCTTTGCGATTGTCTTTGTGTGCCTGGACCTGGGATTTCCTGACTGCCAGACTCCAGGTTAACAAGGTGGGTACTAGACAAACACCGTCACCCTCAACAGTGCAGGGTCTTCAACACCGGAGCCTCTTGTACACACACGACTGCGTTGCCAAGCGTAGCTCCAACATGCACCATCTTCAGCCTTATAATAATAATAATCATATTAATAAGAATAATATATATTATTATTACATAATTACATATTATTACATATACTTCTGTTGTATAAAATCACCGATGTGTGTGTCGTCCGCACGGGGAGTGAAGAAGAAAGGCAGGAAAAAGGTTCTCCCAATCTCAGCGTTTATTTGGTAAAACACAAGAGAGTCAGTCGCTACAAAGCAAGCATGTCACAAAGGTACATGCAGTTGCCTGTTCCAACCAGCCTAGTAAGAGCCAAATGAAGACTCGTTTGAACAGCCTCATTCACAAGAAATACAAGGTGTTATATACTTCAGATCTGATCCCTCCTTCTCAGTACATGAACTAGGCACTTCCTGACTTTTTCGACCAATGAAGTCTGGGCTAGTAGCTCATTCAGGTTTACAGAGGCGGGCCTCTTAGCAGAGACACTGTACATGGAATTTAACTTTGCACTAAAACAACAGATGATGGCTTAAAGATACAATGACAAATTGTAGTTAAACATAACCGGTCCTAGATGAAACTGAACACTCTAATGAACATAGTTAAACCATAACTAAAAGTATATGAAACGGAAACAGACTTATAGTTAGGCAATGTTTAACGGAACTACAAATAGAACTGAACATTCTATTTTAAGAAGTGAATTAAAACGGAGCGAACACTATAATCTTAGCACATTCTAAATCAGTACAAGTACAACTATTAATAGTTATAGCGTCTATATCTTTCTATAGTGACAGATTGTAAAAGTCATTCTTAGAAAATGTGGCACAGTTACTCAGTGAAAGTCATTGACAGAGCGTACCCAAACGGTCACCTGGAAAATTCCAACCTATCACTCCAGGGGAGCAAGCTACAAACAGAGTTAGAACAATAGCTTCGGATTCAGGTGTGAAGTGTAAACATTCCTCTGAGTCTACAGAGGAACCCATGTATCTCAAAGTAGTTTGATGAGACAGTCTACTGACTTAGCCTAGTAGTCCTTTGGTTCATTTATAGAATTATACGACACTACAACATAATGCACTTTACATTTGAAGCAAATCAAAGTGCTATAACTGTATCAAACACATCCACTAACAAATGGAAATGGAAAGAAAATGCGTCAATATCTTTGAACTGCGTACACTACATACGGTAACATCACAAATAATCAAATATTAGACTTGTCTGACCATTCATGGGTTATGCAGTAATGTCGTTTCCACGAAAGTAAACAATCTTTAATGCATAAGGAAAACGTAGGCTACCTTCTGGCTATGTTCGTCAATGTCGTCCTGGGCAAGGCGCAGATGCCACAACTTAAACTTTATGTAGTCGATAATTTCACCACTTAATCCGGTTGAGCGGATTCCCTCAGGGCTCTATACTAGTGTTTTTTATCCAGATTTCTGTTATTGTAGGGAATGCGTTCGCTGAAAATAGCAGATCGACAAGCTCACAACCATACTTGAGGTATCATCAGCAATATAACATCTCCGGTGAGTGATAGAACTGTTTTTTGGGGATGTTTTTCCTGCAGCCCAGGAGAGCATTCCACCGAGAGGCACCGAGCCAAAAGATCAAATGTCAGCCAAGGTGAATTTCCTTCCTGTTCATCGCTGAGGGTAAGCCAGTGGCACCCTCACGCGTCAGTCATCCTCACTTCCAGCTGAGTGACAGCTCTGTCGACAAGTGTGGAGCGAAGAGAGCATG
This sequence comes from Protomyctophum parallelum, assembly GCF_964188405.1. NCBI lineage: Eukaryota > Metazoa > Chordata > Actinopteri > Myctophiformes > Myctophidae > Protomyctophum > Protomyctophum parallelum. The sequence goes on along the minus strand of NC_139708.1, from coordinate 17,237,240 downwards.
AGTGAGTCCAGTCACATCTGTTGTTTTACAGGCAGCTTGCGTTCAGCCCCAGGGATCTCATTATAACTCGGCCTGTCGAGAGTATCGCTCACAAAACACTCAGACACACACTGATACACACACACGCTGGCATCTATGCTTTTAGATAAAACAGGGAGGCATGAATGAACATCAACACATCAGCATGACTGGCTGAAACACACATACAGAGCACAGGCACACAGTGGTAAACACACACGCACACACACACGCACGTGTGTGCACACACACACACACACACACACACACACACACACACACACACACACACACACACACACACACACACACACACACACACACACACGGCCTCTCTCTCTATCTCTCTCTCACAGCCCTTATAAGTATCACGTCTCTATCTATGCGCACGTGTGTGAATCTTGGACTTTGTGTGGCCACTTCATGGCGGTCAGTCACCTATGACATACTGTATCTATGATGAATAACTCCATATTCTAATGTCTGTATATAAAGGAGAAAGAAATTATATGATAAACACACATCAGGTTGACATGTCAGGCAGTGACAACATGCCCTTGACTAAAACAGCTTCAATGCCCTCTCAACCAGGATCAGAGGAATTTAATGTTGACTTTAGACTAGCAGACTTTCCCTGCAGAAGACCTGGAATGAAACATTCTATCATGTGAGATGGAACCGTGCCTCAGTATTCAGGATTCTGGCACTGAGGATGTTCAGTGCAGTGACAAAGCTGGGCTTTGTTTTGGCACTGCTTGGTACAGCTCTTTTAAGCCTGATTCTGTAGTTGTGATGATACAACACATAAACCTGCCAGCGAATGCTGATCAGTGATCACACAGGGAAGCCAACTTTAGGAGCTTTATCTAGAAAGGGCCTGGTTGTGCATCTGGAAGGACACAGGGAAGCTGTGGGGGAAAATAGTTTTTATGACGGCAATGGTTCGTGTTGTGGCGTCACCTTTGGGCAGAAGTGGAATTCCAATTTGGGTGATTGGATGTTGTGTTCATGATATTACAGGTATAGAATATTCAAAGCCTGTTAAAGAAATTGGAATAGAGGTTCTTCCTTGGCCTACTGGGAGTGTGTGTGCAACGTTTCATGCCAAATGGTCCAGCATCCGAGATTTGCTTTACACAGATAAACAATGCATGCTTGCATGTTTTCATTAACCAATGATTTCTCAATTGTGTTCCACTTCAAACGAAGACACTCCCTTCTACATGTTCCCAAAGTCCTGAATTCAAATCGGGTGGCCTAGTCTTTACTGCCAAGCATGTTTTGAAGACTAACATAATAACATTAAGGCATGAATGAGGAAAAGTGTGGTGAAACAAGGAGCATGGAGGCTCTGTGTTAAGCCGCTCACTACATATTACACATGTCCTTGGTTCAATTTCCACCAAGGATGGTCTCAGGATGGGGAAAAGTTATTATTTTGGCATAATAAATAGTATGTGATTTCGGACGGGCCCCTGAATTTAGTATGCATCTCACATACTATAGCAAAAGCTACTAAGCTTTCGGATACACTTTATTAAATCAAATGCTCCATGTAGTTTAATTTGTAAAAGTACAAGAGTATTCAAATAATCCAAAATATACTTAAAGTGGCCCAGACGGTCGACAATGACCTTATTGATTGTATTAGGTCTACAATGATCTTATTGATGTGAGGCAGGCAGTGAGAGTGGAGTGGGTGGTTGGGGTGATGGCTTTGGTGGAAAGGTACAGCTGTGTGTCATCGGCGTAGGAGTGGAACTGAAGTCCATGGTGACGGAGGATCTGACCTAGAGGGAGGATGTATATGATGAAGAGGAGGGGACCAAGTACTGAACCCTGGGGGACACCATGGGTAACTTGGGCAGTGGAAGAGTTGCAGTTGTTGATGGAGATGAATTGTTGTCGATCGGAGAGGTATACGATGCCAACCAGGAAAGGGCAGTGCCGGTTAAACCGAGGGAAAACTGGAGACGGGTGATGAAGATGGAGTGGCTGATGGTGTCAAAGGCAGCACTGAGGTCGAGGAGGATGAGGATGGAGAGGTGACCAGAGTCGGCAGACAGGAGGTACACAATACATAATCAACATCATTCCAAAGTGCTTCATAAATTTTCATTCGTATGTCTTTTGCAGCGCAGAGATGTCAAGTGACACAGTTCTCATCACGCAGACACACACACACACACACACACACACACACACACACACACACACACACACACACACACACACACACACACACACGCACACACACACACACACACACACACACACACACACACACACACACACACACACACACACACACACACACACACACACACACACACACACACACACACACACAGCAGCAGACTGAATTGGCTAGACGATGCAAACATACCCACACTTTAAAACTTGTGGACTTTGAATTGAGGGCCATTTAAATGTAAATGTGCTGCCGTTCCTTAGCATTACCACTGCTACAGCAATAGTGGGCACAGGGAGACTATGATCCAGCTGAAGACAAATTGTGCTCAACAAAGAGTCATTCTGATAACAACACCACTGTCGAAGGCAGCTTTCTATACAAAATCACCTGATAGAAAACAGATTACAGTGACCACAAACTTCTGGGATGGATTTTACTTTGAGACGATCATGAAAATTACATCGCACCTCCTCTACTCCCTATACACGTACATGCACAGCCACACACAGTTCCAAGTATGCTTGACACTTGTGTCACAGTGATTGATAGGCCCGATTGTCAACAGCGACGAGTCCGCCTACAAAGGGTTCCATCAAACCTTGCATATGAAGCACAAACAACAACACTTCAGTTATATTTAATTTTATCCCACAATTTGTAACCCATTTTTCACCCCTGTGTCAATTATCTAATGTGATCCTGGGCTCTACACACCCTCCGCCAACCTAGTCCCCATATATGGGGGCACTCAGATCAGCCAACGCAGGGAAGCTGTAAGTACCCTCACTAAAAACGCCGGGACAACGCTCCACACGTCCCAAACTCTTCTCCCTTCTGGCTCCAAAACTGTGGAATGCACTTCCCATTGCAGTCAGAACTGCAGCATCACTCCCAATCTTCCGCCGTAGTCTGAAAACCCACCTTTTTAGACTCCATCATGGCCCATAGCACTTACCCTACCCCCTTAGATAGCATTTCTGTAGACGTAGATAGCATCTGATACAGACTTATAGCATGTTATGTAGACGGCACTATAATTGCATTGTATATAGTCATAGCACGCCATAGTACATATGTACTGTATAGCATAGTAGTATATATATATAGCTTATATGTATAGTCTCATAATATAGATATTCCACTGTTACTTTCTTAGCTTACGCATGTTTTATGATAAATGCTTTTGTGATGTATTCCCATGCTTTTGTTCCTGATTATTGTAAGTCGCTCTGGATTAAGAGCGTCTGCTAAATGCCTAAATTGTAAATTGTAAATTGTATGGGGGACATGGGGAGAGCAACGGACTTGAACTCATGCTTCCTTCATGCCTGAGTGTCCAAGTTGCTCCTTTACACCTGACAGAGGGGAGTTTCCCCCCTACCAATGTACCTTTGTACTTCCTACCAATGTCTTCTCTCTCTACTGTACATCTTTCTCTGTTTCTCTCCCTCATTTGATTCCCTCCAGCTGTGCTCTCTTGCCCAGCCCGCCCCATGGTCTCAGACAGAGAAACTCATTATAGCTAAGGATTAGATCGATCAATATGGGGGGGAGGTGCAAGCAATTTATGCCAACAATGGAGCGCATCTCTCCCTGCCTACTGCCTCACTAGTGGGAAAAACTCTGCAGTGACTCACAGTGTGAACAAAACAAAACACACACACACACGCACACACACACACACACACACACACACACACACACACACACACACACACACACACACACACACACACACACACACACACACACACACACACACACACATAGTCTTTTTTCACCAAGTAATTAGACTGAGAATAATTTTGTACAGTATATTTACAGCAATGCTCAAGGGCCTCTGTGGGAAGGAGTTGCTACTAGGACAACCTTGGCGTTTGGTGTCAGTCACTGAACAGATGCCGGTTAAATATTGCTCAAAGGCACTTTGACTTTAAATACTGGAGGGGGATAAAATCCATAAAGTCCATAAATTCAAAACAACACTATAACACAAACGTTAATTTATAGTGGCACACACACACACACACACACACACACACACACACACACACACACACACACACACACACACACACACACACACACACACACACACACACACACACACACACACACACATATACACACACAGTACACACACACACACACACACACACACTCTCTCTCTCTCTCTCTCATACACACACAAACACACACACACACACACACACACACACACACACACACACACACACAGGACAAATTAAACTTCGTCTTTATCGGCAGATCTACTGCACAAGCTCACAACGTAACGTAACGTAATATGAGTATAATATATTGTACATTCATACAGTAAGTTAAATTTCTGATGATGCACATCAGTAATGGTCTGGAATATTATTGTATGAATTTCCCCACAACATTTTATTTTCAAGGGAAATGGTCTTGTCTGGAGTGTGGAGTTTATGCAGGAAAAGCAGAATCTCTTTTGCCCACTGCTGCCATTGCCCTGGATACCAGTGGTGTAAGCTGTAAAGAATTTCCTATTTCCAATACTTTTCACTACCAATAGGCCTATATCAAAACTAGTTACTAGTTACTTTGTAGATTGTGATTGATTATTATAATTACAAAACATACATGAACCACTTCAGCCCAATATACTTTTCGGCCATTTGAAAATAGAAGATCTACAAGTTCACAATGCGTCGCGATGTGACACATTGTGAGCTTGTAGATCTGCTATTTTCAAAGGATTTGGAACTTGTGAAATGGGACATTCTGCATACTGAGTACTACTTATTTTTGGCACTAGTTTGGCACTAGTAGCCTTCATTTGATACCAATGAATTCCGTTATTTGTACTTGTAATGGAGTAGTTGTACATTGCAGTATTGATACTGTACTTTTACTTGAGTAAAATATGTGAGTACTTTTTCCACCACTGCTGGAAACGAGGGGGAGTAAACAGCAGTGGGATTGGTTTGTTGCTGAGTGCTGTATCTTCCTGTATCCCCCCCCCCCCCCCCCATCTTTATTTCCCACAGGAGTCTTAAATACGGCACTGCCATTCAGCTCAATGAACAGTTTGTAACTTTGTAGCCCTGACTCAGGATTCTACCCCCTTAGAGCAGTGGCTCTCAACATGTTGTCCAGGGCAGAGCCATCTAATAGAAGAGTTACGATATTGAGGGGGCAGAAGCCGAGCGCTCGAGCGCTGTTCATGCAGCCTGAACTGAGACAAGCTGGAGTTTGAAATACATTGTTTTCAACGAGGGCGGCACAAATAAGAGCAAATTTTAGGCATGTGTGCAACATGCCAACTGTTTTAAAGTCTGTTTATGTTGTATGATTACTACAAAACAATCTAAAATAAAGGTCATAAAATAAAGGTCATTAAAGCTGGGCTTTAATGCATTTTCCAATTTCTGCCTACTTCCGGTCCAGGACTTGGACCCAGTTGGTTGTCCCCATCCTCAATAGAAGTCTATGTAGGAGAGCCGCCATTGGACTGGCCCCATGAAGTGAACAGAGTTTGCGTAACTCTGTCTTACTCTAAGGCTCTGGTCCAGGGACCCCCAGGGCCAGGGATCCTTGGGCAGTCTCAAAATTGGTTAATGTAGCATAAATAAATAATGATTGGCCAGTTTTTAGTGTTTGTGCAAACACAAACATTGAAGACAAAAGTGAGGACGCAAATTCTGGTTGGCCGGAATGAGATGATGTATGGACAGTGATGATGTGTGATATACAGTAAGAACTCCCCTCACTTCATACGGGTGTGATTTTTTTTTTCTAAACTTTTGTGACTCCAGCACCTCTCCTAAATCTATCGGCAGATGAGCTGTGCGTTTGTTTGTTTTTTCTTTTTTACATTTTGGGTGGAAATCATGTCTAATCCTGTCCCTGCTTATGGGCGATAGACAGTTCGGCCTTTTGTTGTGAGGAATAATCATACAGGTGGAAGAGTGGACACCTGGTAAACAATTCTGTCGACTAAAACTAAAGACTAAAGACTAAAACTACAGCATGGGACTGTACCCATGCTCCCTTGAGCTATAGCTGTACAATACATTAAGACAAATGTGAAACACACAAGACAAAACTAATGCCAGTGTGGAATGTAAAAGACTGGAAATGCATGAAAGAGAAATCAATATTGATGAATTGCAAGATAAACATGGGTTGTTACTTGTTCGTCATACTATATGCGCAGACGTTTGTGTGCAATGAGCCATTTTTTGCCTGCCCCAAGATCAATTTATCATCATCCATATAAGAAAGCTTCCGTTTTCAAAGTTAAGCGTATACTGTAGGCACACTAAGAATGGAAATTATGTACCTGTAAAATTGCCAACACATGCTCAGACCCCTCCCCCCCAAAAGCAGTCACAAGGAAAAGTGTACCTATAAACTCTTTAACAATACAAATGCTGCCCTTGCGCTGAGAGGGAAGCATCTCAAAGGCAAGACGTGTTCTCATCTGCAAAGAGGAGATAACTGCTCCTCATCCAGCCCTCCTCCATGGCCCCTGCCCCAACCCTGCCTTTGTACAACCACTTACTGCCTGCATGGTCCCCCATGCAGTCCCCGGCCCTAACCACCCACCGACCCCCCCCCCCCCCCCCCCCCCCCGTTGGCCCTTCCCCACACACACACACACACACACACACACACACACACACACACACACACACACACACACACACACACACACACACACACACACACAAGAAGGGAGAAGAGGGATGGAACTTCAAATGAGTTCAGACAGCAAAGTAAGAGCAAAGAATTTTGCCTCTTGCTTTGCAGTTTTGCTCTGTTTTTGGCTCAGTATCCCCTTTCCCTGATTTCCGAATCCTAGTACCACCTTTACCTGCCTACAATAGTCTACCTTATTTAGAAAAAAAAAGGGAAACCATAGCTAGCAAATTATGCTGAATGTTATATCATTCTTCAACTTGTAGATAACTCTTGGTGGTACATCAGAAAGTTCTTGCTAACACATACAGTATACTAATTGTTTTTTTTTTTTAATATATCTTTTTATCCCACGATTTTGTAACCCATTTTTCACCCCTGTGTCAATCATCTAATGTGATCCTGGGCTCTACACACCCTCCACCAACCTAGTCCCCATATATGGGGGACAAGGGGAGAGCAACGGACTTGAACTCATGCTTCCTTCATGCCTGAGTGTCCAAGTTGCTCCTTTGCACCTGACAGGGGGGAGTTTCCCTGGTTGGACGTAGCGCGTGGAAGGAACACGTTATTCCAACCAATTCCTTTCCCCTCCATCAGGCGCGGTTGTATACTGTCTGTACCCAATGTAGGCTCAGAGACGAGGAGATAGTTCACTAGCCTGCTTCTTTGTTTCAAGAGAAAATAACTAAACTAACTAACTAACCACAAGGACAAACATTTGACAAATTTAAAGGCTTTCATCCTGACTTCCCAATTTTGGGTATGTCATTATAGGCGGAAAGAAAATCTTTGAAAATAGCAAATTACAAGCTCACAGCTTGTAATTTGCTATTCTCAAACGACATGTTTTGAGGAATGTGAAGGGGCATTACACTTTAATACACTTCTGGGATCATTTTACGTCTAATATGGCTTTTGTTTGCACCCTAGACAGGTTTTAAATTGCTTGATTAAATTTAAATATTTAATATTCATTTTGATCAGACACACGTTCCTCCTACACAGTGTCAGTACATAAGCCCATTCAACATCTTGGACTCATTGTAAACACATGTTCCTGCTTCTGGTGAATGATATTGTCCTTAAATGCTCTTCAATTTTCAATTACCCTTTTCCTTTTATTTTTTGAAAATTAAATCATTAAAAACGGTTAACCTGGTCAGTCCAAGTACAGATGGCCAGGTCAGTCTTTAGGTCTTCAAGTATACAGTATGCCATTTTTATTGGTTATAGAATGAGGATACCTATGCCTCTATTTCTATCTATTTCATGGTATTTGTGAGAGCCCCCGTCTTAGCTCTCGAGGAGTTGACGCGCTGTTCCAATGCCATACTGTTTGTTCTTCGTGTCAGCCCCAAATTGTAATAACAAGTCAAACACACAGGCAGCTCTTCTTGTTTTTGACACATTTATTTCCCAAGCAGTGAGTACGGCATCAGTATCTGCGTGATTTCAAAATAAACCATAATCAGCATAGACACAATGGACAACAATGGATATTCACTGACAAACATTTCGCTCCACACACAGCATTTGAAAGTGGTAACATACCTGCGGTCAAAACCATTTGCCCTTCTGGGTCAATCCTCCCTCACCATACCCGTGAACTTGACACTTAAATAAACAACAGTGCCACCCCAAGGTTACATGAATGCACTTGACCTTGGTACTCATTTGGCCCCTACAGTATTTATATGCATAAGCAGCATACATGACTATAGCCCAGGCCCATAGGGCCAGGTTGGATCTTAAGTTGTCTTTTATACAATATTTGTATTAGTGTTAACTTACCCCTACTACGTATTCTGTACTTTAGTGTTACACTACTTATTGTCGCCACCAGGCTGAAGGCATGGGGAGAGAGTATGTTTTGCACTCCGTCCGTGTGTGTGTCCGTCCGTCTGTTACTGGCTAATCGCACTGTTAACCTGGTCGATGCCAAATTCTGCACACACACTCCCTGGATGCCAACGATGAACCTCTGCCCCAAAATTTCCAGAACGGCCTGTTATAGCGCCACCAGGAGGCCGACTTTTGTAAAACACATTTTTGGATATTACTACTCCAGATTCTGTCCAAAAATCACGCAAATCGTTACACAGTATCTCTATAGTCATGTGCGCAAGACAGATCTGTCCAATATTTCATATTCCATCCTAATTGGCTAACATTGGCTTTAAAAGTTTGCAGGATTGGCCCGTTTTGAACAAAAAGCCTCAAATCGCGGAGTGCAATTTACGTGAAATCTTTCACAGACTTTCCTACTAGGCTGAAGAATATATCCCACCCTTTTCACATTGGCCTGTTATAGGGCCACCAACAGGTGGATTTATGCAAAACACATTTTTGGAACAAAATACCTCAAATCATCCAATTGCCATCCAATGGTAAGAAGAAATGGCACCCTTTTCACATTGGCCTATTATAACGCCACCAGGAGGCCACAACCTGACCTGCCCTGGTAGAGACCTGTCCGCCGAGGGGCACTTTATCTAGTACTGTACTCTGCCCTTACCTGTGTCTTTGTTTCATCCTTTCATCCTGTGGTGCTCCTATGACAACTGAATTCCCCTCAGGATCAATTATAAAGGTCAGTCTGATAGATGGAATGACGGTCTGGACGGATGAATAAATGGACAGACAGACAGACACAGACAGGCAGACAGACAATCAGGCTTCTCACTTCAAAGGAGATCAATACATTGCTTGTGTTCGGAGAGCAGCAAGTCTGCTCCTCTATCATCCCTTAACCCCCCCCCCCCCCCCCCCCCACCCCCACCCCCCTCTCTCTGTCTATCTGCTTCTCTTCTTCTCCTATGCCAGCCCAACAGCTGCTTTTCACCTGGCCAGCCTCCAAATGGATGACTGAAAAAAGAGTGAATGGGTTTATAATTTCACTTGTTAATGGCACTTCCCCATTTCCTCTCTCATCCCTCAGTGCCAAGCTTGGTGTGAGAGGAGAGATAAAGGGGATGTTCAGATCAACAGAAGAATAGGTCTGGAGCTTCAGTTGAAGACATACTGACAGTACACTACACCTACAGATTTTGTCCAAAAAACATCACGCAAATCTGTAGTCACTCTATATCCCCAAACGGAACAGGTGTTTCAGATTTGTCTTACTCCATCCTGATTGGCTAAGATTCCAAAGTTTGCAGGAGTGCTCCATTTTGAACAAAATGCCTCAAATCATGAACACATCCGTGTAATTTCCGTGAAATTATACGAAGAAGAAATGCCACTTGAACATTTTCAAATCAGTCTCATGGTGATCTGTGTAACACTTTGTATGTAAATCATGAACGCAGTGTCCGATTATGGTGAAACTGTGCAGTGTGTGCACACATACTGTACAGTACATGTAGGCTAGGCTGAGGAAGATATGCCACTTAACAGTTAGAACAGGCCAAGTCGGGTCTTCACCTATAACTGCACCAATCTGTGTAAAACTTTATATGCATTATGCATACTCACTAGATTCAATTTTCAATTCTGCCTTTTAGAGTGCCACCAGGAGGCCGACTTATGTACAACACATTTTTTATATTAGTCCTTCAGATCTAAATATCATGCAAGTGTGCACAAATCTTAAGGCCTCACTCACACCTTTCGATCTAGCATACAACATTGATGCATACTAGATGCAGGCTAGATGTAAACAAAGGGTAAGTGTCAATGCATTTCCAATGGAAGTCACATGGTTTGACACATTTTTGTTGTATGGCTTTCGGCTGTGTTTCGACTACCCCCTCAAACCATGTGACTCCCATTGGAAATGCATTGTGAGCTTGCATCAGTCAATAATTCTCATGCATCAGCTATACATCAATCTGTTGCGAAGGTGTGAGTCAGGCCAGATTATTTAGGGAATTGATACTTTTACCTAAGTAAAGCATTTGAGTACTTATTCAATCACTGGGAAATTGTTGAATGATATGTCTGTTCTGTGTGATCACATTGGTTCTCAAAAGTGGGCATCCCCAAAAAGACCCTTTGTATTTCTCTGCACCACCTATTTTTTTAGGACTTTAGCATGTTTAGGGCAGTGGTGCCGAGTCTGCTGACATATTCTGCTAACAGCAGAATATGTCTCGAGAGATTAGTTTTTATATGTTTAACTTGAGGGAAGTTAGGTCTAGAAGCAGAGTCTAAACTAATATTTCTCAGAGACATTCAATTAATAATAATTTGGTCCAGTGGGCTGATTCATTGACATCCACAGTTATGTTGCAAAACAGCAGAGACCTCTGCTGGCCATGAAACAAACTGCAAAATAAATGACAGTTCAGTTCTGTGAGCTTCGGTTTATTGAGCCTTTTCAAATACACAAATGAATGTCAATGTTTGAAAGCATATCTGAACGATTCACCTCCAACCATCTCTTGGAATGCACATCAGAAGGGTTTCAGCTGGCCCGGAAACAATTCGACCAGTGATCATTCTTTAACCTGCATGTCTGAGCTCAGAGGGACATGCTGTTGTGATGACTGAACAAGGTTATTATAGTTAACGAAAACTAACAAAAACTGTTTGTTGGCTGAAAATAAATAAAATAACTGACACGGTATTGTGTTTACAAAACTAAAACAAACTGAAATTATAGACAAAATGCCCATACTCACTGTATATAGTTTGTTGTTACCGTGACATTTTTTGAATCCAGCACCTGACAAATAACCCAAGTCTAAAAAAACTAAATACTAAAAACTAAACTAAAACTAAGTGTCGTCACAAAAATAAAAACTAGCAAACTTTAGCAGAACTAAAAGTGAACTATAATGAAAAATCCCAAAACCATTATAACCTTGCTCAGCAATCATGGATGCAGGAGAATGTCCCACGATGAAACTGTTACTGTACCAGAATGTACTTACTCCATGAAATAACAACCACCACTACCAGCGAGACACAGAAGAAAATAACTTATTTACAATACATGCAAACAGGTATCAGGCAAGTACACTTAAAGAGGACATTAACAGCTTCATGATCCATGAACAGTCACATAAACATGTTACATGCATAGTTTTAGATTAAACATTTAACCTGATACTGCACCCTGATTAGACCTCAGTAGCCATTTAACAATAATTCTGAAGTTCTTTTTTGACAGATTAGAACACTAAAATGTCTGTATATATATGCGAGTAATGTATCAGTTTGTGGACAAAAATAAATATAAAATGATTGAAAGAGAGAAAGAAAACACACTAAAATGTATCATAGCTTTAACTAGGGAACGTTTATCAATCTACAGAAGTCTGTGACAAATTTTCTCATCTTATATGCTGTGCGCAAAAGCTTTATACATAACTTCAAAATAATAAGTAGAATCACACCTGAGCCTGTAAATGAACTTAGACAAATAATGCCATTTTGTCCTTCATAGCACCAATCTTTTGTTTTAGCATAAAAACAAACTACAAGGCAAACTACAAAGTGTTTCTGGAAAATCTGTTGGAATATAACAAGACTGGAATGAACTTTCTAAAGATTTTAGGAATGCCAGTCATTCACAGTAACATTCCACATTGAAAACAAGAGGACCAGTAGTGTAACAAATCTCCCCACTAACAAATAACACTTATCAAAACTTATTCAACTGCACCCACTCTCTCTACCCAGCACACGATTCGCATTGGCATAGGCTTTAACATTAAGGGAAGGAAAAATCAGTCATCTTTAAATGTTTCCACGTGATTCATTATTGGGTATACGTGTAGTGAATAGTTACATTGCATTTAATCTATATACAGTTAGGTCCATAAGCATGAACAGACTGACATGTTTGATATTTTTAGATCCATACTTTAATAACTTTAGATGTCGAATGACACAGTCAGTGTGATTAAAGTCAGACAGTCTGTGTGTGTGTGTGCGTGCGTGCATGTGTAGTGTACTGAGCTAACCTTGAAAACCACAGGCCACGGCACCAAATTCTTTATGCACACTGCCATTAGGGTACAATTGTATTTGCACATTTATGCTTACCATCTAATTTTAAAATGTAAGACAATGGGGCTCTGATTGGGATGAACCCCTGCCCAAATGTGTAGTTTTAGATTTAGTTGGAAGAGCCACATCTACAGGATTCTTTTTTTTTTTTTTTTATCTCATGAAATGGTAAAGCTACAATCCTGGACGTAACTTAATGATTCAAACATATTAAACAATCTGTATCAGGTAGAGTACATTTGTAGTGGTTGCAGGTCTGTCTCCCTACTAGACATTTTGACGACATAAAACTCACAGATTGTAGCAGTAAAGAAATAAAATGTCAAACATCACTTTCTAAATACTTATGGAGTTCAATATGAATACAATCATCCTGCCTCGTTTGCTCTCAATAAAAACGTTTTCCCTCAATTCTCAAAAGCTTACTGACCTTTCAGCAAACCTGCAGTTCCCTTAAAACACCTCCACTGTCACCTTCTATCTCACTGCTCCTCCAGGCCCTCCGTTGTTGTTACTCAACTGTCTGTAGAACCACTTCCCTTGTTCTTGTTGCGACTGAGGGGGAATGTGGACTTGCTCTGCGGTTGAGTCATTTTGCTAGCCAGGTAGACGAAGGGCTCAATGAGTGTGCGCCGGTCCACCACAGATACTTCCCACAAGCGAACCTTCTCAGTTTTAGCCCAGTTCTGGGCCATGTTTGAGTCGACCCGACGATCCTCTTGCTTGTCCAGTTTATTACCCAGCACCACGATGGTCACCTGGGAACAAATATGTTGCCACACATTTTACAGTTTCTTATGGGCATAGTGTTGAAATGGGTTCAATTCTCCTTTAAGCCCATGAGCTTTGTTGTACGATCATTTTTACGATTACGAAAAGAGTCAACAAGATGGAGTCAACAAGATGGAACATTGTTAAATAAAAGTAATACTTTCAAGCTGTTAATTTTGGGATATAGGCAAACAATCAATAATGGTGCATGCTTAGTTTTTGGTATAAAGAGGCATTGCTGTATTAAATTATTATAATTTTTGAGGGGCGCTAGCCCCTCCTATATACAGGTTTAATGTTTGTTTTAAAAACACCATTGACAATGAAGGGAAGATTTACGTCATATTGTCCCTCATTACATCATATTGTCTCTTTATTGTTAATGGCATTTAATGTTTGTGTTGACATTGTTTGTTTCACATCACCATTACATCACTAGCACCCGTCACTTCACATAGGTGTGATTTTTAATACAGAATGAGATCATATCGACATCGGTTATCGGCCATTACAGCAATTCATTATATAGGATATCGATATCGGCCAAAATGTCTCATCTGTACATGCCTAATTTTGATGTATTGTGACTATGAGCATGTAGAATACAGTATATCTGCTATTTTAGAAATGACTCTGGATTGAACTATGAATGCGTTCTTCCCATTCTAGAGTGAGTACCAGAAAGAGAATATTGCCCCAGTGACATTCTTTGCTCACTCAAGAGGCACCAAACAGACAAAACAAATTCACATACTATGTTATACTCCACTCTACGAGTAAACTGATTCTGTGTCAAATCATTTATCCTGTTCTGTTCCGTGCCTCTATATTTCAGAGACAAGTCTAGAGCGAGAGAGACAGAACGAGCTCTGACTCACAAGCTGTTATAATCCATGAGATGAGTCAATAGATATTCACAGTTACAACAATATGTTTGAACATATTGAACACTTTATCCCTTGTGGACCTCCTAATTCAGTTTAACAACACTACAAAGTGGGATGGTCCTCACCTCTTTCTTGTCCCTCTGGCGGTCAATGTCCTTCTTGAGTGACTCCATTCGCTTGAAGGACTCTTTACTATCGATGCTATAGACAAGCACAAAGCCATCTGCAAAAGAGTAGTAATGTCGAGGAAACTCCATCCCGTCCCTGAGCCCTCGGGTGTCGTAGAAACGCACCTGCTCCCTTGTGCCACGATCGGTTTCTATAGAGCCAATGTATATGTCCTCCAGGGTCTCCATGGGCTCAGAGCCTAACAGATGACACACATTACAGGTAACAAGCACATCATCATGATGATCACACTGACAGATAATCAAAATACTGTGACCCAGTTGATACAATCATATACAATGTTATGGCAAGGCTCTGTAGGAGGCTAGCCGGAGTGCTGTGTGTGTGTATGTCCAGAGCTAATCTTGCTAACCACTGGAATGATCAGCACCGAGTTCCTTGTGTGCAATCTCAATTCCCCACTGAGAGGTTAAATAATATTGTCAAACGACCAGAAACTACCCAAACATATTATTCACGCATTCGCTCATCACGGTATTGTCACTTCTTAAAGGGCCACTTCACCCCTTTTGCAAGAAACACGTTCCTGGGGTTTTTGTGTGGTTAATTTGTGTTTTTAGATATTTTAGTATTTCAAAGTGTCTGTGATGTCATGGACACTGGTCTCACTGCTGGATTGACCATAATGCTTTGCTGCACTCAACCCACTTTGTGGAGAGGGAGAGGGCTGTCTTACTGAGACAACATGTAGTCCAGGAAGGAAGTGAGACCAGTGTCCATGACATAACTGGCACTAAAATATCTAAACACATTACACACCGCAGGAAAGTGTTTCTTGTCTCCCAATATGATACGGTTGCAAAAGGGGTGAAGTGGCCCTTTAAGCTGAGCCATATGAACATAAAACTGTTCCATTTCCATGTCTGTTTACCATCTTCTGCACTTGATCATAACTGACCTCAATCAATAATACAAATGGATGGATGGTATGAGCATGTCTGGTGTGCAGACAGTACAGTTATAGATTATTCATGCCAGAACCATTAAGCCTGTGTTATACATAGTTGCACACCGACGATCTACAAGCTCACGACACATGGCAGCACAACATATTGTGAGTTTGTAGAACTACTATTCTTTAAAAAAAAAAAAATCTATTTGGAGAATGTAAAGTATACATGATTAAACATTCGACAATTAAATCAATATTTCTATAAATTAAAATTAATAGAAATAGATTTTTCTACAATTGTTACAAAACAATTTGAGCATAAACAAGAAGTTGAAGGAGCAAATTAATAATTAATAAGATAAGATAATGATGTACCGTACCTGTACCGTGCATGTTGAACACATCATGTATATTTTACACAATAATTATATTATATATAATGTACCAGTGTACATCAAATATATATATTTTTGGACAAAATAGCCAATTTTACATCGAGGTGCCCAGAGCCCACCTATCCTGAATCCATGTGCAGTACACTTTAGAAATATTCATCATTCTGTGCTACATAGAATATGTATGCCACACAACTTACCTGCAACATGATTGGCATACAGTAGTTGTTCCAATACGGCTGTTTTGCCAACAGCAGACAGGCCACAAACAACCACTTTACAACTTTTCCCCATGATTACGATTCTTGCTTTCTGTCAGGAAACCTGTAAAACATTTAGTAACGTTTACGCAAAGAAATCACTCGTGCAAACGGTGCAATGCAATGCAATTAAACAACAGGGACTGTACTTATACTATCTTTAGTTTCGGCTAGTTCTGTTATCTTAATCGTAACAATCAAAAAAATTGCTTATTTGCTTATTCGAACTACACGTCATGCAGGCAGGCTAGTCAAAGCAGCAGGCCAGCAGCTGACAGCGTTAGCTTTAGCTTCCATAGAAACACGATATCTCAACGATCATTCTCTGAACAATCAATTGAACAATCAACGGGAATCAAACAATTAGAACACCTTGCACGCGCAGATAACCACTATAACGTTGTCGATTACTCGCTACATGAACGTTTTAAAATCGTGGAAAAGTAGCTCAAACGCTTTAGCATCTCACCTGACTGTGAGTTGAATTGTGAGTTACTTCCTGTTTACATAAAAGAGATTACCAGTGTTGCCAGGTTTGCGAGAGAAACAAGCAACCAGAAAATGAGCGGGGGTGACGTGGGTTTGTTTTGGGCTGTCTGTTGTTTAATTGGAGCTTGTATATCGTGTATATCCACGGATATCCCAAAGCCGTGTATATCCACAGCCGTTCTCTCTAGAGAGAGAGAGAGAGAGAGAGACTGTACCTGTACTATATTTTCACCTGTATTTTGAGATTTTTCCTGTACTTTTAAACAGAGAGAGAGAGGGGGGGGGGGGGGGGGGGGGTAAAGTGTCTAGTTATAGTGAGAGTTGAGGGGGCCCAAGGGGGTCATCAGCCTTAAGGAATTGATTGATTGATTGATTGATTGATAACAGTTTGCAAGGACAAGCACAGGGAAGTACAGTACAAGTAGTACAAGTACTACTTTGTACTACTAGTACTTCGCAGAGGAAAATATGTTTAAAAAAAAGTGTTATGCAAATATTATGCACATTTATAATAATTATTAAAATAATAATAATAAATTAATAATTTACATATAGGGGGATACCTTTCACAATAATAAATAAAACATGTTCTAGACATTCTAATGATCACAAAATATATGTATATTACAGGCATTTTACTTACTTTTTTCACAGTTAAAGGTTAAAGGTCAAAGGTTAGAGTCCAGAGAATTTGAAGTCGTTTGAATTTCTATATGCAAATATATTATATGTTTTTGATAAAATATAAATGTTGCCCAAAAGCATCGTTGGGGCCTGCAGGGTTGGGTAATCAAAAAAGTAAACCAAAGAACAAGATTTCTGGGCAGAATTTCCTCGTTTGTCAACAAAGGTGCTCTCAAGACTCTAGCGGGAGCCCTAATTCAGCCCTACTTTGACTATGCTTGCACCTCTTGGTTCTCAAACATCTCTATGACAGTTGACACTAAAGACCAAGCTACAAACCTCCCAAAACAAACTAATTCGACTACTCCTCGGTCTGGAGCCTATGACCCATCTTTTTGCAACCCATTTTGATAGTCTAGGGGTGGCTCCGGGTAGAAAACAGAGTTAAGCAATTGAAATTGGGACTGACATTTAAAAATGTAAATGCCCTCTATGCCCGCAGACCTACAGCACTGCCACCCAAGTGTGTAATGCCCTGACTCCCTCCCTCAAAAAATGCAAATACCTGGTGTCCTTTAAAACAGGCCTGAAAATACATCTTTCAGCATGCCAAAGGGAGAGGAAATGATTATCCCCCCTTAGTCCTAGTGCCTACCCTCACCTCCTTATAACCCCTTCTTTGTTCCCCAACCTGTACATATTTATGTTATTTATACCTTTTCTGATGATTGGAAATGATTTTTCCATGTCATGATTATGAATTGATTGAATATGAGGTACAGTCAATGAGTTTGACCCGTACTGATTACATTTCTGTTTGAAGTGTACGCTGTACTGATTACATTTCTGCCAATAAAGTATTCAATCAATCAATCAATCAAAGAAAAGAGAAGGCCAAAGTAGCTTACAATAAGCGGACATGGCAATACCGAACATTACGTAACCGCTGCGGACGTTCAGGGGGCGTGGTCTTACGCCTGTGTGACAATTGTGGCCCCGCCCACCTCCTCTGTATCATCGGCAAAATGGCGACGGAGGACTGTGATGATCTGATCATGGACCCAGACATGGAGATCCTCCTCAGTGACGAGGAGCTGGAGAGGTAGGAGGAAGAGCAACAAGTTGCATCCTATATCAAGGTCGGTCAGACGAAGCCCTGACACCGACCGCCCGTTGTTGTCATCGCGTCTAAAGGGTCCTGTCAGGGTGAATGTTCTTGTCGCACAAAGAGCACAAACTGTTAGCTTCTCTTTAGCAACCCATTGCGCTATCCGTCGAGCCCCCCTGTCCCCTCCACTTTGCTGCTGTGTGACAGTGTCCTGCTGGAAGGAGCGGTCGTATAGCCCCTTTTTCGGGACCCCTGGTTACCTTTTCTGGGATCCCTGGTTACCTTTTCTGTACGAAAAGGTAGCCCAGGGTCCCAAATTCAGTAACCATGGGTCCCGAAAGGTGCTAATGTATGTTACTGTGACTGTCCTGCTGGAAGGAGCAGACGGTGTGCTTCTGCCTGCCAGCCGCAACAACCTGCCACGGGTTACTTATAGTTTGCAATTAATTGTTGTTCGGCTGTTGCGTTTGTTTTAAATAATTATAATAATTCAGCTAGTTTATACAGTTTATGTGCGACTGCTTAAATGTAAACAACCATGGGACGTACAGTCATACATTTGTGCTAAAAATGGGTCCTTTGTATTCAATTCATCAACATAGCATACAAAATTAATACTGATATAATATCATCACCAGAAATAAAACAGTAGAAAAACTACGGGCTGGGGGGGGGGGGGGGGGGGGGGGTGAATGCCATTACCTTTCTAATGGAGAAGCGAGATTTACCTCTCCATTTAGCCTCCTAAAAGAAGATGGATTTCCAGGCCTGTTTTGAAGGAAGCCAGTCAGTGGTCATCATCATGAGGTGAAACAGGCTTCCAAGAAAAGCAGTTTCCCACATGATAGTGTCACATGTTCCTCTCTCCCCCTCCCTTTCTCCTTTTTTGACTGGCATAATATACCCCACGTGTTCTTGGTTGGGAACCTACCCTCCTCATCTGGGCTGCTGGTTTGGCTCCTGGCTGGGCTATGTTTAGCTGCATGGTAGATTGGTTTCATACTGCTTAAGAACTAGAAGACCCCCCTCCACATAATACTATATCTTTTCGGTTTCCTAAATACATGCATGCTCATTGCTGGTGGTGTTTGTTTGTGCAATATAACACCAAGGAGCCATGTTTTACCAGTGTCTGTGTTACATGATTGTAAATCTGGAGCAACACACAATTACACTTTATATAACACTTTGTATGCATATTTGACACATCATGACATGGCTGTCCCTGGTCAGCAGGGTGTCATTGTCAACGTACAATTGTAACATGGTTATTACTACTTATAGAGCGTCGCAGTCCCGCCCCCTTTCATGACGACGCCAGGCCCAGGAAATAATTCCTAATGCATTTATCCCATAGACATTTCACCTTTTATAAGCGTCGTACAAAGCCAACTCGAGTTGTGACAAATCATGACAACAAACACAATATTTTGGACCAAACTAATAATTACAAAGAATAAAAACAACAAAAAAAGTGTTGTAACCTGCCGTTTTTTTCTTCTTTCTAATTCTTTGTTTGGCCCAAAACATTGTGTTTATTGTCATGTGTCACAACTCGAGTTGGCTTTGACCACAGCGTAAACGTCTTTAAATAAATACTTTTTAAACAGTCTATGAAGAAAATGAACAGGGAATTATTTTCCGGGTCTCTCGAGGGGGTGGGACTGCGACGCTCTATAGAACTTGCTGCCCTATACGCCAGCTGGCGTGATGGGGAAAAGTAACTAGTTATTAAAGAACACTATCACATTAGAACAATGTAAATCATGAAATGTTTGAATTTGTTATTGATTTTATAACTATAACTCAACATTGAACAGAGATATATGTATATGTATAAATGTTGAGTAATTATAAAATAAATATTTTGTGATTTAGGTGCAACTATGTTGTTTATGACAAGACATAAGACATACTTACCGTAGTATCCAACTATCCATTGTACATTTCCCCATGAGAACAGGCTCCCCTGTGTGTCAGTGTAACAACTGTGTTCTTCTTTATGGATAGCATAAACTCCAGAACTGTCCAGTTCTGCTCAAATCTATTTAGACTTAATTCACTAATTTGTATTTCTCTACTCCCCTTTTATTCAGGGAAGCAGAGGGCTTCAAAGAAGAAGGCAATGTCTATTATGTCAAGAAGAATTACTCTGAAGCATTCGATTACTATACCAAGGCCATAGGTAATGTTTTCATTTGTTTTAAATTAATCATCCCATGATTGATGTTAGTTACAATTAGTGGGTGTTTAAGTTGTTGATTTTCCTTACAGACATGAGCCCCAAGAATGCAAGCTACTATGGAAACCGCGCAGCCACCCTAATGATGCTGTATCGGTACAGAGAGGCTCTGGAGGACTCCCAGCAAGCAGTGCGGTTAGACGAGACTTTCGTGAAGGTAGGTTGTGGAATCTTTTTGTTTTATGTGGACAAGCCCACCAGTTCATTAATTATGCCTGGTTTGCCTGGTGGATGGTGATGGGTGGTGATCCACCTAAACTGAAGCCGCACCCACAGCTGTTGTTGTATGATAAATGCAGAGGGGTTAGGGGACATTGGCACATTTGACTGTCAAGGTTTCAGCCTCCAGGAAGAAACCCTAAATGTAAAGGGAAGACATCATTGCACATAATAACAACCACACCAAGGGGTCTAATTAAGTACTGTCACCTCATAACAGTATGTATAAAATACACATAGGTTGGTCTTGGCGCCTGTTCAGTGGGGTGTTGAACTAGGAGGAACAGCATTTACCTCATTGTTTATCATGTCCTCTCGGGGAAAGTCAGGTGAAAAGACGTGGTGTGGGTGTGTAAACATTAATAATAGGAATACAATGAATGAATTAATGATTTTATTTAAGTGTCATGACACCTTGTGGCCCATCACTCATGGGATTATATGACACCTTTTCACACAGTTACAATTAATCACAATATACACTTCTTTATATATGATAACGCTATGGTGACTATGGACTAGCAACAGTGATTCTACATGCGCAGAGAGCTGTTGGAGGGTGCATTTGTCATCCCTTTCCCGAAGCTGAAATCTGCAGTTTCAGTGCTGTTTTCAAAATGATCTATTATGTTACATGATATTCCGTTCAAGTCAATGGTGGAGCTGTGCTGTTTGCCAGACCTAGAGACCTGCAGAGTGGTGGAGGCTGAGCTTAGTGTACAGTCAATTGACTAGTACTGTACTGCTAAATAAATGCATACTCTAAATGCGAAAAAGAGAAAAAAAAACAACAGCCGGTACATTTTGAATGTGTAAGGCCTAGTGGGATATGGGGTATTTGGGTCATTAAAACACATTGGCTGCCATTGCAGTCCCGAGGTCCAAGGACCGCCCGCCCCTGGCAGTATTGAAAAGCGACGTACACCCCTGGGACAACCCAGGGACTTAGCATGTGGAGCGACAACTGCGGCGGGCACCAGGTGCACGGGCCGGAAGTAATTAACGCATATACAAGGCAATGGCATTAAAGATTCAGGATCTATATATATCCGCTATATCTATAGAGCTACCATGATATACAGTGTATACATACAGTACGTGACCTGTGTGTGTATCATTTGTGTGTGTAACTTTTTGTTATTCATGTCCTCACTGTATTGCATTACTGCATTTTTTTAATGTTTATGCCTTGCCTTTCTTTTCTTTTTTTCTCCATTGCTCTGTAAAGCACTTTGAGCTGCATTTCATGTCATGAAAGGTGCTATACAAATAAAGTTTTATTATTATTATATTCATTTTATATATACACACACACACACACACCCACACCTGCTTTCATTGAAACATATATACTGTATAATAATAATTTATTTTCTGGGGAAATAACATTCCCCTAGGGTCATTTACGAGAGGGTAAGTGCCACCAGACCCTCGGCAATGCAATGGCTGCCAGCCGCTGTTTCCAGAGGGTTCTGGAGATGGAGCCAGACAACAGCCAGGCCCAGCAGGAGGTGAGTCAGCCGCAGCGGAGTAGTATCTCTGCCTTGGACAGATGGCAGCAAACAGAGTGCAAGAGTCTGCTCCTGCAATTTAGAGATGATCTGAGGTCACAGTTAATTTGTGGTGAAAGACGGTTTCAAGTTGTAAAAAGGAACCAATCATGGGTTCATGTGCTGCCACACCACAATGGAGACTACGGGTTTCAACCCTCCGGTGCGCTCGACTTCCATGCAAGCTCAATTGGCCGTGCTCATGGGAAGAAAGCTGGGCGGGAAGGTCAGTCCTTGTTGCTGCATTAGCGACTCCTATATGTTGGTCAAGGGCACCTGTCATCAGGGAGGTTGAGCTGTAACAGATAGGGCGTACTCTGCATACTCTGCATGCGCTATGTCCTCTCAGTGAAGCTCCTCACTGGCAGTTGAAATACCATCACTGTAGTGTAGTCTCCACCTATCTCCATTCTGCACCAATGGTCTGGATACACCTACATTCATTGCATGTGATTGGATGGCCAGTGAAAGTGACTGGTGTGTGACAATGCCACGCCCACTGTTTCTTTTAGAACACTCATTTACCTCATAACCTCAGCACCTGCTTCAAGGTCCTGCCCTCGGGTAGGAGATACGCTGCATCTAAATTCAAGAAGGCAAAGGGCAGTGCCAGTTTCATCCCCTCTGCCATTAGGGTCCTTAACAAACACAAACCCCCCAATACCTGATTCATCTCACCTGGACTTGCTTGCCAGTGCCCCCAGAGCGCACACACAAAGGCAGATGAACTGGACTGAGCGATGATAATGGACATACACGCATGCACACACACACACAAACACATTATGTGTGTTTCATGGTGTGGAGAGAGACTTTGCTTTCTTTTAAATAGCTTTTAAAATGTAGAATCATTTTACTAGTACTTTGCTGGGTGTTTTATTGTATTTGTATATTTATGTATTGTCCTGAATGTATGCTAATTTACCGCCGCTACCACACCGACTGAATGCCTCTGCCCTGTTTAGGAAATCCCCTGTCCTTTGCATTGGTTCTGCAATTTCTAAAAATTGTTACCACCCACCTCTATCCCACACAGAATTAGAACCTCACCAGACTTATCAGTAGGCAGAGATCTCTGAAAGTCTGGCTACGCGAGACTACCAACCAGTAAGGGTCACCAGTGACAACAAGACTACAAGTGTGGGTAATTTGGTTATTGGCATAATTACGGAACTGCCAAGCAAGCAAAGACTAGTCATGACATACACATTGTCGAGGAGGGGTAAAAGTTACCTTGTTTAAAAAACATTTTATTGGCCTTCATGGTTTCCAGTACATGAAGTGGTTATCACTAACATCTGTAAACCACATCTTTTCAGAGGACGGATAACGGAACAATCAATAATTATTAGTAATTATTTGGGGTGCCCACTGCTCAGTCTGCCCACTGGACTGGTTGCTCCAGTTACCTAGAAAGAGTGCATGCCACATAAATGATTGATTACCGGTATTATGTTTTTAACGGGAGTGTACCTATGTTCCCCAGGTTCTATGTTCCCCACCATGCGAAAAAGGTTCTTTGTTCCCCACTAAAACTAAACCTAACCAGAAACCTAACCTAGTAATCTTAGTAATTCTAGTAAGTAAGTATTTTAGCAACTTAGTCTTTTTAGTGTTAGTTTTAGTAGCAAATTATGATTTAAGCTCAGTCTTTGAACAATCCATTGTTCAAATATCTAGTCTTAGCCAACTAAAAATGAACACTGGCATAAAATAAACTAAAACATAATTGCTCAGACTCTCAACAAAGATGGCAAAAACAAACATTCTTTGTTCTGTACTTATACATAGAATTGTATAGTACAAAACACTGAACCAGAAACCTAACGCTAACCCTAAACCCTAAGGTAAATGGGAAACATAGAAGCTGGGGAACATAGGGATGACCCCTTTTTAACCATGTAGCACTCTGGGATTCCCTGTGAATGAAAAGTGCAATACAAATAAAATTCATTATTATTATTATTATTATTATTAAATGAGGCCACAGACCCCCCCCGCAGGTGGCCCAGGCTCAAATCCAGCCCGACATCCAGCTCTTTGGTGCATGTCATCCCCCTCTCTCTCCTCCACCTGTCTTGTTTCTTTGTCAGACAGTATCATAAATAAAATAGACAAAAAAAGAAAAGCAGTTATATAGCGCCTTTATCCATTATGCGCTTTACAATGATTGTGCATTATATTCACCCATTCTCACACACCATGCAAGGCACCAACCTGCTCATCAGGAGCAATTAGGGGTTCAGCATCGACACTAACTCTGGGGGAGCCTACTCCCTGAGCCACTGCTGCCCAAGTTTAGTTCTAGTTTTACTTCAAACTAAATAATCCATGACAGCAGATAAGGGACTCTTGTAAGCATAACATTGTAAGCGTGACTTAACCACAAGCAAACGCATCACTTGCATGTTCAGATATGTGTGCACCACCTAACTGTATACCTGTGTACTAGCACAGTTCTTCTTTCAACCACTATAACACAGGTACACATTCCTGCGCTGTTCCTGTATTTGTCCATAGTTTCATAAAGTGTAATTTATCTACTCCATCATGCAGGGGTGTCACTTCTCAAGAAAAACAACGTAGTCAGGAAGCAAAAAACATGGCACCATAAAACAATAATTGACTGGTGAAATGAAAGGTCTTTTACATTGTCACTGAATCCTCAAAATTCTCTTCTCAGGTAAAGAATGCTGAATCCATCCTAGAGTTTGAGAAAATGGCGGAGATAGGATTTGAAAAGCGTGACTTTAGAATGGTATGCTATTGGTTTGGTTGAACACATATCTAAGTAAGTTGCATCTGTGGAATATCACTATTCTCTGTTCCTGGTGTTCAGTTGTGACTGTGTTTCTGTGCGATCACAGGTTGTCTTCTGCATGGACCGTGCCTTGGAGACTGCTTCAGCCTGTCACAGGTTCAAGGTGCTGAAAGCAGAGTGCCTAGCCTTGCTGGGGCGTTATCCTGAGGCCCAGACCGTAGCCAGGTATTTAATTAAGTAATGGATTGCCATGTCAATTGGAGATGCTAGGAATGTGTCTCTGTGTAGTTGGGGTACAGGGAATCGTCACCAATTGTGTCTATAATTTTAAATGTCATCCGTCATCCATGCCACTCTAAACATTATTTTCTAAACGATTGGCAATTGATCCATGAATGTTTTGTAGTTGTGGTTGATTACCACCATTACATTTATATAGATTTTATCCAAAGTCATTAAAATGCTTCCACCCTTACTGAATAAATGAATGAATGGAAAACATCAGAAGTCTCATCAGAAATTTCAAGTATACAGTGAGTAGTAGTCATAGACAACAATCTAAACATGATAGTCAAGACTACTCATAGAATTTGAAAACACTTAATTTTTACATTAACATGTTTGTTTTGTTCCCTATAAGTGATATTCTGCGAATGGATGCCACAAATGGGGATGCCCTGTATGTGCGTGGCCTTTGCCTGTACTATGAAGACTGCATCGACAAAGCTGTCCAGTTCTTTGTCCAGGCCCTGCGAATGACTCCCGACCACGAGAAGGCTCGGCTTGCATGCAGAGTGAGTCACTGCTTACTATGAGATGTACTATGAAGGTATGAGATACTATGAAATGCATGCAACAATGTTTCCTAGTTTTGCTTAATTGGCAAACTTACACACTCAAAAGTTGGGTTTTATTATGTTTCCATGTAGGGAAGCGGGCCTCAGATTTTAAATGTCTCATGAGTTTCTCTAATCCATTTTGTCTCGATGCTGCCTCACTGATAAGGTAGTGGATTTTAAGGCTGTGTCTTGTCCTTCCAGAATGCTAAAGCTCTTAGAGCCAAGAAGGAAGAAGGTAACAAGGCTTTCAAGGAGGGTAACTACGACTTGGCCTATGATCTGTACACTGAGGCTCTGACAATAGACCCCAACAATATTAAGACAAATGCCAAGCTGTTCTGTAATCGGGGTACCGTGGGGTCAAAGGTAAGCCAAAATAAAATGCATACATACTGTATATCCTTTTTCTTTTTCAACTGCTGTGAAAATGTACTGAAAGACCACCAAGTGTAATTTGAAAAGTGAATGCCTGTGTCATTATTTTTCTGATTCTATGCTTCTATAGGTCTAACTGTCATCCTGACTGTCTTTGCATATGCTACACACATCTACACACTGTGTCAGATATTCTATTTCAAATGGTAAAACAAAAAGAGGCACTCTGTTACAGTCAAGTAAAAAGCCTTTATTGAAACGGCATAAGCTTGGCAAACAGCATTAAAAAAAAGACCTACACGTTTTGCCTGTAAAAGCCTTTGTCGGGGTCCCATTCTATTTCAAATGTTTACAAAGCCAGCCAGAGAGCCCACTCTGGCCCTGTTACCTTAAGTATGTCCTTTAGCTGAGTTGTCTTCACCAATTGAACATCACATTCCTTTATATAACCAAACAGAACTAGGTCACTATCTCCACTCCCTCTCTTTTGTCCTTGAATGACCACTCTTCCTCTTTTTTCATCTTTGAAAGCTGAAAAAACTAGATCAGGCCATCGAAGACTGCACAAAGGCAATCAAACTGGACGAGACCTATATCAAGGCCTACTTACGGAGAGCGCAATGGTATGTCCAAGATCACTCTGCAATCAATGTTTGTTTTGTTTAGATTTCCAACAGAGTCAGTGTGTTGGCTGTACCTTGTTTAAGTTGTTTCTGTGTTATGATTCAAACAATACTAATAAGTGAAGTAACAATGAACTTGCATGTTATTTGTGTGCTTTTACAGCTACCTGGACACAGAACAGTATGAAGAAGCAGTCCGGGACTATGAAAAGGTTTATCAGACGGAGAAGACAAAAGGTGAGTCAGTCTTTTCCCTGTATGACACAGCTGCTCAGCTGTTTCTTTCCCTCACTCTGCTTCGTTAGCTCTGTATAACCTCCCACACCTAAATTTCATTGCCATTATTTAACATGGCCTAATGTCTGTGACACCTGCTGCCAGTTTAATTAAATTTGACTGCTCTTCTCGCTTTCTCAAATCCATAGAACACAAGCACCTCCTGAAAAATGCCCAGCTGGAGTTGAAGAAAAGCAAGCGGAAAGATTACTATAAGGTGCTCGGGGTGGACAAGCACGCTACGGAGGATGAGATCAAGAAGGCGTACCGCAAACGGGCCCTCATGCACCATCCAGGTCCATGACATGAACTATATTACACACACACAATGTATAATATCTACAGGTAGATGGCATGGCATGAACTGAGCGAGTTTCTCCCTTTTTTTGTAGACCGTCACAGCGGGGCCAGCACTGAGGTGCAGAAGGAAGAGGAGAAGAAGTTTAAGGAGGTGGGCGAAGCTTTCACTGTGCTTTCAGACCCAAAGAAAAAGTCCCGCTATGACAGCGGTCAGGATTTGGAGGAAGAGGGCGTGAACATGGGAGGTCAGTAGCTGGGGAACCGGAAGTCTATCTTAAACATAATTCATAGATTGTTGCGCAGTGCGTCAGTATTGCAGATCATTGTTCTAGTATAGTAATAATTCTATTACTGATAAGTTGCAGTTTTTTCAGTTGAGGAGGTAAACTAATTAACCAGTGTGGCACTTTCTGTAATTTGATGGTGTGTTGTGCCTTCAGCAGATTTTGATGCCAACAACATTTTCAAGGCATTCTTTGGTGGCCCTGGTGGTTTTAGTTTTGAAGGCAATCCATGTATGTATATAAAAAGCTGTTGGAAAACAGTACTTTTCTACATTTTATGACACTATTCAGATTTTGCAGTATATATTTCACATTATTAACTTATTTTTATGTTTTGTTTTTATTTCAGCATCAGGACCAGGAAATTTCTTCTTCCAGTTTGGTTAATTGGACAATATGAACCACCAAGACTCTATTCAAACAGTATCAAACCCTCAACCCAACCTTATTTATCATATCTGACTGTTTGCTAGTCAGATTCTTGTCTATGCCATTGACTGAATGCTATCCAATGACAACATGCAGCAAAAGAGGTAACACCAGTATAACACCAATACCGAGAAGGCCCATCCTCGAGTTGACAATGATGTTACTGGTTTTTGAAGTGGTTGAATCTCTAGAGTGAAGCAAACTTGAAAGTCAGTAATAGCAAGCAACACTGATTATGTAAAAATACATTGTTTCCCAAGTCATGCAACATTTTTTAATGGGTGTAATTGTGTAGCTCTAAATGCTTAGAGCTTTTGGGATCCATGCAGGAACAGGATATGACACCCCAAGGGGAATGTTTCAGAAGAAACAACTGAGCACTGTGCAAGCTATTATCCTTGACCTACTGTAGTGCAAAGGACGCATTCCCAGCAGGAAGTGATATTTTCCCCAGCGAAGACAATGACACCCAGTCAACCTAGCAATGTGAATTTTATCTGCTGAGGAACACATGACATGATCCCCCTTTTTTAAGTACTTGCAAAAAAATACAATTTGCTGCTATGGATGAATACTTAAAGCTGTCTCCTTGTTATAATCCAACAGGAACAGTTCAAGTAAAGCATTTCTTTGCGTTCACAACAGCTGGAGCCCAGACTTGCAGTATGCATAAAGCACAGCCTAAGCACAGTAGGAATATGACAATTGAAATGGCTGCACTGGCTGCTCCTGCTAGCACTGTCTCCTCCTTTTTTCTCCATTTACTTCCTCACCACCAAATTTATGTTTATTGCCATTCACCGGGTGCTGCATTGTACATTTTACTGGAATGTAAAGTGTTGATGACTTATGTTTTTATTTTATTTTTATGTATATTTATTGTAAATGTTCTGTCTGATAAAACCATCAGTGTAAGATAAGGATGCTGTTTTGTTTTTAAAGGGTCACCAATTATTAGCATCCCTCTGGCGCAAACTCAGGAAAAGTTGTTTCTGCTTGTTCTGTATCAAAATAATGATATGCTGTCTCAACCACTTAAACCCTACTGCCCCCATTTGGCTATGTTTGATGAAGAAATTTGATGTACACAACATTTGAGGTTGCCTAGTATAAAGGATAAAGCCCTGAGGGACACCTGTGAACACCTAGCCTCAATGTAGCCTGATAGCACGTCGCTGATTTGAGTCCTGATCCTGGCAGCCTCCCCATCTCTCGACAGTTTTTATGTAGAAGAATTTTGTTTTATTTTTTACCAGACTACAGGTCCTCCTCTGGCCTCTTGGGATGATTGTTGAAGGTCTCATTCAAATATTTGGGCTCAGTATTATTGAGGACTTCATGTGCAATCTCTTCTGTATAATGAGTTTGCGAGATTTTAGCTTGGTGCACTTGACAAAAATGAAAAGCGTCCTCATCTTTGCTCATAGTTTTTGCTCTCTGGGTGAAACAGTCCTCCTGTCACTATGGAAAGTTATTAGCCAATGTAAATAAAGTTTGCCTCATATGCGTTTCCCCTAAATTATTTTAGTGTAAATTTGACTACCAAATACATGTGAATAATTGCAATAACATGACGGCAGCTCTGCACTCTCTAATTCTGAAGAACTCTGGAATCCATTGGGGTCAGAGTTGTAATGTGGGTGGTAATGCTGTCCACAACTTTGTTGCGCCGCTGGAGGGCACTGTTTCTTGCTGTAGTATTTGTTAGGGTGGTTCCTAGGATACCAATCGACGGGATACAGGATAAAGTTGAAAGTAATTGAAAACAACAGGGATTTCAAATGGCCAAAATGTTTGACATGGGAGACCAAGGCCAAGCACCGAAGAGCACATTTCATACTTATATGGCTGAGGGAAATCAGTTATACCGAAAAGGGGAATATCTCAAGGCAATAGAAAGCTATTCCACGGTAAGTTAAATGTTGAACACGTTAAGATAGTTGTGAAAGCCAACTGGCGCTGCACAATAATAAAGTAAAAATGTTTACCAGTTGTCCTGATGCAAGTTGCTGCTCGGTTGATATGAAACGTATTCATTATTACTTTTTGTTGAAATGTTTAGGCATTGATTCTTCAGCCGGATGACAAGAACTGCCTCGTTGCCCGATCGAAATGCTATTTGAAGATGGGGGATTCTGAAAATGCATTAAGAGATGCCGAGGCCTCTCTTAAAGGGGACAAGAAGTTTTTCAAGGTGAAATGATTATTTTTTATTTTATGTCGAAAGTGAATTGATGCTGTGCAGGAAAACATGTCTGTTCTATGCCTCTTCTAGGGATTGTACTGTAAAGCAGAGGCACTGTACACCATGGGCGATTTCGAATTTGCACTGGTGTTTTACCACAGAGGACACAAACTGCGCCCAGAGCTGCAGGAGTTCAGACTTGGTATCCAGAAAGCACAAGAAGCTATTGAAAACTCTGTGGGCAGTAAGTCAGAAAAGTACTTTTTTGTATTATGTCATAGTCACATCATAGGGTATTTAATTTTATGTTCCTGCTCCAAGACCATCTCTTCAAATGTGTTTATCCTGATTCCTATAGGCCCTTCCTCTGTTAAACCAGAGGATGTGGAACATCTGTCAATCTTTGATAAGGATGAGGAGGTAAGCATTATTATTTACTTGTCTCCCACCATTTTCATTTTTGAGCCATGCCTTACCGCTGCATTAGGTAGCTCTGTGTGTGTGTGTGTGTGTGTGTGTGTGTGTGTGTGTGTGTGTGTGTGTGTGTGTGTGTGACCAGTGGCGTGCACAGACATGTAGAGGGGCAGGTGCTCAAGTGGAAAAAAGGGCACCTTGTGCAGCACATTTTGGGGCGGGAACCCATTTTGGTGCTTTAGCTATTGAAAAATAGCAGATCTACAAGCTTGCTTTTTTTTTTTTTTATCGAAGAACCACTGACATAGAAACATAGCTTTAGATTGTGGGGGCCTAAAATAATATAGTAGAAGCGTTTTTTATCAAGATTTGATCAATGTCACCGCATGGTCCACACACTACAAATTAAGAGCAAAATTGCCAAAAGGGCAGGGGGTGCTCTAGCACCCCCTAGTGTCTATCTGTGCACGCCACTGTGTGTGACAGTGTGAGCACGTACAGCTGCAACACCTATAGTGGCATAAGAGTACACTAGGCTAAGGCCCTCATTTATCTATCGAGTGTAAAATCTGCCACAGATTCGAGTGCAGGTTTCGTAGTACACCCACGTCGCCACGGCATTTATAAAGTGATCGCAAACAGCTGATCCTTCCTTAATTTCGTTCTGACGTTAATAAATGTCACGGTTGAAATCGATCTGGCACGCCCTATTAAATCTAGCCTCGCCCTCGTTTTTGCGACATGAACAACTGCAATACGTTTCCTGAAACCATGGTTACATGAAAAAATAGGTTTCTCCCGTGCCTTGCTGCCCGCCTCACCCCCCTCTCTCATACACACGCACAGCACGCACACGCAACTTGCAAGCCCAACTAACTGGTGTGTTGTTAAACAAATAAAGAACGAACACCTGCATGAATTAAATAAAGTTGTAGGCCTACCCTGTCTGTTTCCCTCTCACCTCGCTTGCCTTGCTGTCATGCACGCACACACCTACATGACACATTAAATATAGCTTTCTGTTTCTCCTCTCGCTTCGCTTCCCTTGCTGCCCGCCTCACCCCCCGCACGCACGCACGCACATATCGCTATTTGCAAGCAACTGTCTCTCTCTATCACAGTGGTCCGTCCGTGACCAACTGACCAAGTGACCATGCACGTTCGACAGTCTATTTAGATTGCCTCGCAGTCGTTAGTCACTGCAGTGGCCGGGCTGTCAACTGTCATTATATGAATGTGCAGCCAAAACCGTATATAGCCTCATGTGTGGCTGGTGGTGGGCTGGCTGGGTAATATACAGTACCTATATCTCCGATGCAGTTCCCACTTGCGCTGGCAGCCTGGCACGGTATGGCATTGAGCGACGCATCGGGTTTATTATATTGCACATATACCGTAACTCCAGAAAGACATCGGCCTGCTGTAGATTAGGCTACAGTAGGCTATACCACGTTGGGACTCTCCGCAGCTGCATTGCACTATGGCTACTTTCCAACGTCATGGAAATATTCCAGCACAGACAGCCCAAATCCTCGCATGTATGCGCTCATGCAAAACACTGTTTAAATGGCTTAAATCAAGCGCGATTTTAATTGTAAAGTTGGAAAGCTCCTACAAATTTCATATGACACAAAGACACATTCTTTTCCTTTTCTTTTTTTTAATTTACATGTAGCCCATATACATACAGTTTTATATTAACATTTTAGGAGTGAATACATATGTTTCGATGCCTTTGGCAGCCTCTCAGCTGGTCAGACAATGCTGCTCCGCTGTTCTAGGACAGAAAAACAGGTGAGGACAAAGCGTACGACAGCTGCCGAGCAGACGTGGGGTTTGAACGTTGTCACGTTCAATTTCAAGCTTTGCCGGAAATGTTAAATGCCGAAAATGTCGGTAATTTTGGCGTGCGCCCATATTTTGGCGTACGCACGGTTGATAAATGAGGGCGTAAGTGTTTTTTGACTGGGGCGTCATATTTTGACAGCAGGAATTGCCTGTCATAATTTTGACTAATAATATTGGGATGTATTAAGATGTTGATATTCATTCATCAGCCAAGGAGGTTATGTCTAACCTCCTTATAAAGACTGTCAGGAAATGACACTATTCTATTAACCTACCAATAAGGACCCAGGCCAAATGCCATTGCGCAGTAGCCTACACCAACAAGTCTATGCGTGGCATGTGAAACTATATCGTGCTGTATTTTGCTTTCCATTTCATGGTCATGTGAGGAGAGAGAGAGAGGGTGCAGAGAGAGAGAGAGGTGTGAATGGAATCATCGTGCGTGCGCATATATGGCACATATCTCTCTCATGTTTAGGTAATTGTCACGGAAGCCGTGGATATACACGGCTAGTTGGGATATCCGTGGATATACACGGATATACAAGTGTTGCGTCCACATGCAGCGTGTTGTGAGCTTGCAGATCGTCGGTGCCACAGCCACACTCACCATGAATCCAAGCAGAGGTCCTCACAAGTATAGGTAAACCACTGCCAGTGCTCAGCGCAATGGCCCATTGCAAAGAAATTGATATTTTACTTGTGCGATATTCAGATAATCTTCAACCGATTGTTGAAGTGGTATATATTCCGTGAAGTTTATATTTTCATTGGGTGTAGGCCTACAACTCATGTTTTTAATATGCCTTTATCAAATGATATAGAGAGATGGTAGGGTAGTGCCCAAACCCTGGCTTGCTAGGCCTACACTCTCAATGAGGTTAATTTCACTGATGTGTAGCCTACAGTAGAGCCCTGGTCCGTTCCTGGGGCTCTGGATGTTCCGGGGACCCCCACACGGACCCCCCAGGGGACCCCCACATGGTAATTGTGTCATTTCTCGCCGGAAACGGGCTGCCCCTCCGGGGTGTCTGGATATGTTCCGGGGACCCCCACATGGTAACTGTCATTTCTCGACCGGAGGCGGCTCGCCGGAACCGGGACGGCACCCTGAGCACCTTCCTGGGGGTCTGGATGTTCTGGGGACCCCCCGGGGACCCTGCACAGTACACACTACACAGTACAGTAACAATAACAAAAATGTATAGTTGCACCGCTCAGTTCACACAGGTGTGATTTTCCTGTGTAGCATAGTGATTGTGGATGAGATAGACTGGCCTGACTGACTACTAGTATTTTTTTATATTTTTTTAGATATTTTTTGCGGCTTGCGCCTTTTATTGGTTTTTGAAGGGACAGACAGTAGGCTGACAGGAAACGGGAGAGAGATGGGGGGATGACATGCAGTAAAGGCCGTGTCGGGCTCGGGAGTCGAACCCGCGGCACACTGCGACTGGATTACCAGTCGGGTGCCCAGACGGTTACGCCACCGCCTGGGCCTGACTACTAGTATTAATCACAACATTAACAACAGTTTCTAGGAATAGCCATAAAAGGGAATTTGCATGCTGTTTACTGCTTACCAGTGGTTGAAAGTAACTAAGTACTTTTACTTAAGTACTATACTTAAGTACAATTTTGAGTTAGGCCTATTATGTCAAAATTATGTAAATACTTTTACTTCTACTCCACTACATCTCAGAGGCAAATATTGTACTTTTACTCCACTACAATTATTTGAAAACTTTTTTTACTTTGGAGATTTTAATTTTGATTCGAAATCATACACCGCTATATACAATGCAATGCTCACAGTAGGCTACAACACATTGTGAGCTTGTAGATCTGCTATTTACAAAATACTTTTATACATTTTGAAAACATAATTAGTACTTTTACTTTTGGTACTTTAAGTACATATGTATGCCAATACTACTACTTGCAACGGAATATTTCTACATTGCAGTATTTATACTTTTACTTAAGTAAAACATTTAAGTACTTTTTCCACCACTGCTTGTAAGCACTAGTAGTGGCAACTTGGACAACTTTGTTATGACAGCTGTTGTTGATGGAAAGGAAAGAAATGCTCCTTATCCAGCTAGGTCAGAACTTCTTTGCCTTCTCAGGGAATAGAGCCAACAGTTATCTGGTCCATATAGTAATTTGTACACACTAGGCCACTCTATTTTCTGTGTAGTATTTGATTATATCATATCATTTTCACTCTTATTGATGTGGATTGTTTATTATTCCATGATAATTGACAGGTACATAAGGGGCAACCTGTGAGCATTGCCATTATTCAGCCCCTGAGGAAGGATGCAAGGCGGCAGAAACAGAAGACCATGAGTGAGAGGACAACCAAACAGTTGCTGGGAGAGATTTACAATGACAGGGAATATCTTGAAAAGCTACTGAAGGATGAATGTAAGTCATGTCTTTGTCTTTTATTTCTCAGCAGTGTCCACTTTGTTCTTTGTCTTTCACATATTATCAGAATGACTACACTACAAGTCAGATTAATTTCCTTTAAGTTTCTCTGCCTGCCATTGCTGTTCAACTGCAGCTGATTCCTAAACCTAGCACAACATACTGTACTACTGTATGTAATTCCACTTACTGTATGAGAGGCTATAATGCAAATTTTGCATCTTAAACTGTCCCACTAATGGTCTCCAGACTTGGTAAATGGTAAGATGCGTGGTGGGGAGAGAATACAGGAGGTCATTGTGAACTGCATCTCCTACCTTGACACGCGGACTGAGTTCTGGCACCAGCAGAAGCCTATGTATGCACGGGAAATGGAACGGAAGCTCATGCAACAGAAAAGGAACAAGAGTTGTCACAAGCCACCTTCTGACCCCACACGATTTGTACTCAACAGCCTTGAGGAGATTGATGCCGGTAAGATGGACTTCATGATGCAACCTCAGTATTTTCCCTTGTTTTGTAATGGTGGTTTTCAATCTGATGTATTTGTCCCCTTTAAGTATTGAGTGCTGGAAATGCAGAGGTCAGCCTCAAGAAAGCTCGAGATGTCATGAAAACCGTGCTGGGGTGGTCAGAGGAAGTGGTACCTAATAAGAAAGAGGTGCTGGGCAACCTACACAGTTGCATTGGGAATGCCCTCATTGATCTTGGGAATATGGACAAAGCACTAGAGAACCACCAGAAGGATCTGGAGCTGGCTACACAGTGGTGATTCAACATTCAAAATGATTTAATATTCCATTAAGTATAAGAGAGTCAGTATAAGAGAAAATGGTAAAATAAGCAATCATTTAATTTCATTCATGTGGAGACCATATAGGAGCACACACGGCATATTTGAAATCCCATTGGCTGTTCTACTCTATAACAGTTCACTTCTTCATTAATAGCAAACTTCCTGATGCAAAGTCACGTGCTCTGGACAACATTGGCAGAGTCTATGCCCGAATTGGAAAGTTCAGAGAAGCTATAGAAGTGTAAGTGAACAATGAAACAAATCATTTATTTGTCTAGGTGAATGATGTGCAGGTTTGGTAAACAGGAAAGATGTATGTTCAAGGCTAACATCGACTTTGCCTCTCCCCATATTTGTGTTTTAGCTGGGAAGAGAAGATTCCCTTGGCTTGTGGTGTTTTGGAGAAGACCTGGTTGTTCCATGAGATCGGTCGTTGTTTCCTGGAGCTGAAGCGCTACACAGAAGCCAGAGACTATGGCATCCGGTCCCTCGCTGCTGCTGATGAAATTGCAGATGAGAAGTGGCAGCTGAATGCCTGCGCCTTAGTGGCACAAGCAGAATGTAATTCAAAGCATAATAGAACAGGATGAATGTAATAGGTTGAAGTGTCATTCCTTTTAAACTTTAGCTTCTTCTGATCGGCTAATTGCCTTCTCTCTCATCACAGTGAAGCTGGGAAACTTCAAATCTAGTGTGTCAAATTTTGAAAAAGCCTTGTTCCATGCTAAGGTGCTACAAGATGACCTTGCCAAGGATGCCATTCAGAAGGTGACCTCTCATCACTTGTCTGTTCTGCTCTTGCGTGATGTCATTGTTCACTGACAATTATCCACCTGCAGTGCACCAAAATTGTTAATTTAAAAGAGTGTTAATTTAACGAACCTCTACAAATCAACCCTTAAATTAACATGCACGCATTAACACTGTGTGTCCTTTTTCAGGCCCTTCGCGAGGCAAGACAACATCAGCACAATAATACGAGTGGTGACACTTAAAGACCCGCAGGGGACAAATAAAAGTTGAACTATCAAAAGGAAACTTATAGTACTTTCAATGTTATTTGTACTACTGGTCTCTCTCTCTCTTTGATATTGGTCATAAATAATTCCATTATTATACAACACAGATGCATACGTTTGTGGTGAAAGATTTAGAAACCAACATAGCTATGAAAACATAAATATATAAGACATGTTCTGCATTAAATATTACTGCATACGCTGCATTAGCCCTGCAAATGTAATTTGTCATCTTTCTAAATTTTCAGGAATAGGCCTAATCATCTTGAATTTAATGTTTTGCATAAATGTATTTGCTTGCATGTACAGAGTTCTGCTATTAAAGAAGGGTACCCACATCTAAACAGGACACCTTAAAACCACTTAAACCTCATATGGGTAACCTCAGGGCTCAATACACTCTTCTTTTTACTGTTATTGTGGGGAAAGCTTTCACTGAAAGCTCTTTCTTTCACTGTATGATTTCCCTTTTTTCATAGAAGTGTATATTTGTACGTCTTTAAATGTTCTGATAAAAAGAAAATGGAGGGCCCTGATGTAAACAAGTCTTAGTGATTTTTCTGGTTTTATCTTCGTAGCAGTTTTTGTATTGACCTATCAATGCTAATTTCAGCAAAAGCTTTCTTCAAGTACAAATATCACTAGAAGTAAATGTTGTGAACAGACAAAATATTGCTAAATGGTTGTTGTAATATGTCTTAGTTTATACTTTAAAAAGATCACTTCAATTAAATGGAAATAAGTATTTATCTTTATCTTTATCAACTATTTAGAAAATACTAACTCTGGACAGTTATGTTTGTTTGCAGCCTTTAATTGCACTACCCAGTTTAATTACATCATTTCCTGAGTTTTCCAAATTGGAAAGCTTTGTCTATATCTTTTGTCACACAAGAAGCGAGTAAATGCATTCCATGTAATCTGAACTAAGCCTGAAGGTTGGTCTACTATATACTGTACATTTCTTTAAAAAAAAAAGCTCAATTGCTCCACCTCCTGGCCCTTTGGATTTGACAGGTTGTTCTTGTTAAATCTAGACACATTTATTTGGTTCTGGTTACATTTAACAAAAGATGATTGTCACCAAATCACTTTGCCTTTCCTTTTAGTGTTCAAGCCAAGGTTCTGGTCACAGTCGGCACTCATTCTCTCAGCTTGTTTGTATTTGTGCATTGAAGCAAGCATGAAATATGCCAATACCAAAATAGTATTATTTTGTAAAATAAATGTAATAAAAAGAGTATGTTAATCAATATAACTTATACATATGGTTGTATTTTGTCTCCCTGCTTTTATTGAGATATTTAGGATCTTGTCAAAGGTCATGTCTCACCTAGACACGGGATCTGACAGGAATTTTGACCTGATGGTCAAGATTCTATAAGATCTATAACAAATGCTGGTTCAAATCCGAGGTAGAAGAGGAAAGTTACATAGTGCAGCTTTTAGTCTGTCTTCCTTTGCCCATTACACATGTTGCAAATATACCTATGCTTTTGGAACAGAGCCATAAAACCAGACTGACGGACAGTAATGATGTACAGAAAGGAGTATGTAGAAACAAATTAGTTTGAGAAGTTTTTAGTTTGAGAACAAAAGCTTCTCAAGCTTTGACCTCACTCATTGCAACCTCAGAATCAGTTTTCCCCTGTGTGAACAACATTTCCTCATCAGAGCTATTCATAATGCACACCACTTCCCCTAGTCTCACTTCTATGATTTCAGCGTAAGCACATGATTTCTGTTTTCATGTTGCAGAGACCAGGGGCCATATGATTATAGTGAAAGAATAATGACACTTCCTGGTTTGGGCTTTGGAGTGTAGGGATGGGACGGTTCCTACCTGTAGACACTGGGGACATATCTGCACTTTGTTGGTGCAGAAGGTTTATTGCGCAGAGAAGGCTCAAACAACCCACCTTGACTCAAAAACACAAGAGTAAGGCCAAGTGTGGACAAGGACTTGAGACGTAGGAGGACCCTAGGCAGGACGCAAGCCACAGTCCTAGAGACTGGAGAGTGTTGTGGTTAAAGGGACACTTCACCCTTTTTGCAAAAACATATATGTTAATGACGTTTAGAAGCTTTAGAACACTTTCCTGGGGGTCTTTATGTGTGTAATATGTGGTTTTAGATATTTTAGATTGTAGCAGTGAGCACAGTGTCTCTGATGTCATGGACACTGGTCTCACTACCTTCCTGGACTACAATTCCCATAATTATTTGGTGCACTGCTCCTCCTTGTGAATAGGTGGAGGGCTGTCTTACTAAGACAACATGTAGTCCAGGAAGGAAGTGAGCCCAGTGTCCATGACATCAGAGACACCGGGCTCACTGCTACAATCTAAAATATCTAAAACCACATATTACACACATAAAGACCCCCAGGAAAGTGTTCTAAAGCTTCTAAACGTCATTAACATATATTTCTTTGCAAAAAGGGTGAAGTGTCCCTTTAAGGCCTGGTCTGCTCCTGTTCCAGAATAACAAATTAGATCAAAATTGAAGAATAAAAGTAGTTGTAGCTAATACCAGAGGTCTTCCACAGGGGGCGCATGACCCCTAGGGGGTCCTCAGAATTACTACAGGGGCCCACCAAATCTTTGTGTGATAGGAACGTTTCTTTCTTTTCTTTTCTGTTTTTTTCTTTTTACATTAAACCTCTTGAACCATAGCATCCCTCCCTATCCTGAGGAGAACTTTAGAGATTGCATTGAGGTAAAGAGAAAATGCTCTCAAGCAAACGTAAATTGATTGAGTTGCACTGTGGAGTACCAAGTGAAGACAGTAGACACCATTGAAGATTCTGGTTTCATCAGCACAACGATTGATCTCTACATCGAGTCTCTCAGTGTGGGACAAATTGACGAAACTCAAGTTGAATGAAGACCTTTTTGAATTGGATGGAAAAACGAAAGTACGTATTGGAGACAAAGTAATGAAGTTGCGTGAGGAACGTGAATTGACTATATTTAATCATCCAATTAAGGCAGCCGACCAAGTTTAGTTCCCAAACTTGAGTAGACATTTGTTGAATATGAGATGTCAATATAGTTCCCTGTTGTGTGCTGTTGATGGCACCCGAAAAGGAAGGGATGTCCGCATACTGTTTCACTGCTCACTGCTTTATTGGTACAACGTTTCGACCCGTGTGCGTCTTCGTCCTAGGTTTGTATCATGATACGGTACCTATGAGGCTATATGATACAAAATGTTATAAATAATACTGAGAATACTAATAAACCATCAAAGCCATAAACCCAAGATACAGAAAAACATACAAACATTAATAATATTATTCAAAAATAGTTAGAAAATCACAGAAATGGGTGCAAGAGAAGGGCCAAAACTGGTCACGGACCCCCTGTGGAAGACCCCTCGTATTAGCTACTACTCATTTTTGTTATCAGACCAGAGCCCAGCTACAAAAAACTTTTATGCTTCAATTATGATCTAATTTGACATTGTTCTGCAAAAACATCCTACGGAAGTACACCTCGTATCACACATCGCTCTCAAAGGGCACCTACGGATGGCTGCAATTCGAAACTGGCCTCTGTAAAATCTGAATCCCCCACCCCCCCCCCATTTCCCCTCACTGTATAATGTATCTTTTCCCTTTTTTGCTTCCTATATGATGAATTCCTGTTCTGTTCTTTAGCTACATAGAAATGTCTATTTGTATGTCTCTAAATGTTTGTATGTCTCTAAATGTTTTGATGAATTGAACAATGTGGACCCTGTTGTAAACAAGTGTAATGCTTAATTGGGTCGTCCACTCACAGTTAACAGTCTTTGTATTGAGTTTGTGCTTAAAATGTACTGTAAATTCTAGAGCTGGGACTCGATTAAAAAAAATAATCTAATTAATCAGAGGCTTTGCGATTAATTAATCTAGATTAATCGCATTTTAATCGCATATCAATATTCAACCCGAGAACAGCGAGAAACCTTTTTTTTTAATGTTTTTTGGTATCCCAGTGACTCAACGAATAGTGACTACAGGATACCACTCATTTTCAACATTTTACTGTCATTAATATACCTGTTGTGGAAATAATAATAAAAAGTCACCCCATTCTGTGTTGCCCAGAACTGGAGGTCTGAAAAAAATTAGTATCAGTAACAAGTACATCTCAGTGACATCACAAAGCTGTACTTATTTCATATTGTTACTGTTTTTTGTCAGACCTCCAGTTCTAGGCAACACAAAATGGGGTGACTTTTTATTATTAACAGTTTTCAGTACTATAGAAAAGCGCCCAGTGAGAAACGTTCCGCGGTGAAAAAAAAGGTGCGATTAATTTATCTGTAGTTAATCGCGATTAATTTTTCTGTAGTTAATTAATCTAAATTAATCGCAATTAGTCCCGGCCCTAGTAAATTCTACAAACTGTTAATAAATATTTCAATCAATCA
The DNA here is from genome assembly GCF_964188405.1 of Protomyctophum parallelum. NCBI lineage: Eukaryota > Metazoa > Chordata > Actinopteri > Myctophiformes > Myctophidae > Protomyctophum > Protomyctophum parallelum. The sequence goes on along the minus strand of NC_139708.1, from coordinate 17,195,760 downwards.
ATCAAACATTGTGGGCTGGATGCCAATCTTAGTCAATCATAATGGAATATGAAAAATCTGAAAGAGCCGTTTCGTTTTCCAGTAAAAGAAACCACTATAGAACGACGAATGAATGACGGACACACCAGACACACAGCATCATATAACAGACAGACAGACAGATATGGAAAGAATAGACATAGTAGAAATAAAACAAGGAGTTCACAGTTTTGTATTGGGGTCTCAAACAAGACATTGTTAGTTTTGTATTCTTCTGAGCGATGCAGATGTAAAGCATAAGCAGTAGCACTCTAGCCCTAGCCCCACCCCTCTAGCGCGCCAGTAGTTTCAGGAGTAGATTCAATCCCATAGCGCGGGGAGATGGTCGCACGCCGCGCACGCGCCACGATTGGTTAACTGGTTGTCAAGTAATCTCTCAAAAAAATACAGATTCAGCTCCCCAGATTATATTATTATTATTATTATATCATCAATGAGTCTGTAACTGTATGTATAAGATAGCAAGATCTCCATCTCTCCCTCATAGCCTACTTAAATAATTGATAACTGGATATTGTAATAATAGATAATAGAATATGTAAACTTTCATAATCATAACTATTATCTGTCCACTACTTGGTGTGTGTGTGTGTGTGTGTGTGTGTGTGTGTGTGTGTGTGTGTGTATATATAATTATTATTTATTTATTTTACAAAAATTAACAGCAATGTGGCGTTGTCCAATTGCCCAACAACCAACTGGCCAATCACAACTCGACCGTCCCTCTGGGGTATGGGGTTAGATTCTACTTTCCCGTTTTGTTTCTTCAAGTACGGGGCGTGGACTGCCCTGTCATTGTAAAGGAAGGCTCGCATGGTCTACGGCGACACTGACATTTCCAGCAGCAGATTTGGTAAGCTCCCAAACACGCACGTTTGTCATGGTTGCAGGTGAACTGCTTTCACAAGTTTTATTTATCCAGCGTGATATCGTCCCTTACCTTTGTAACACACAGCGTGTACGGTGTTTGTACGTGGCGTGGTTGAGTGCCACGCCGGTGTTTTTGGCTGGCGTGGTGCATGATTATGGCAGTCCTCGACTAAAATGTACTGCAATGTGATTTAATATTGAATTAACCTATCGAATTGACTTTATTTTTTAGAATACCGGTATGTGACTTTAGCTTCTTAAACTTGCCTTTCTTTTATTTACCGACTTTCTCTTATGTGCTGAATGTTTTGGGCGAGCATTTTAAACAAAAGGATGGCCATGCTCTCCCTGTGCGCCATATAAATCACTATGACTCTAGCTGTAGTGTAGACTGCACTAGAGGAGATGACCAGGCGTCCAGGCCATGTAGCCATGTTTCGCATCATCATCGAATAGACATCGTGAATATTTAATCCCGATGTCTTGTTTGCATTTTTTCCGACAAGGGCGTCTGATTTGGCACGGTCAGCTGTCTTTAATTTAACAGAGGTGACGGATAAAGTGAGGTTATGAGAGTGCTTCAATCTTGACACGCATGGCATTTCCCCGAAATGATTGGACTTAGTTTTAAGCTAAGCGTTTGCCTACGTGTTATCTTTGATTCCCCCCCCCCCCCATTTTTTTGGTATATTGACTATTCATTTATCATGATGATGAGGTCTTTGTCTTCAGCTAGGCTAGGTCTAGCGCAGCTGTTTTGGTCACACAGGGTGTGAACGATAAACCCAGCTTGTCGTCATAGGGCAACATGCCTTTGTGTCCTAATACTTTGCTTTTTATCTAAATTATACTTTTATAGTTTGAAAGCTTAAATGGGACCATGAAGCCATTTGCCTTTAGGCTTTTATTAAGCAGCAGGTAAACGAATCAGTATGTAGTGCTAGTGGAACAAGATTCCACATAAATATTTAAATTTCTGCCTCAAATAAGCATGGATGCTTAATTTTTTTTGTCCCTCAAGTATAATTAATTGGCTTAGGAACTGCAGTGTAAAACATGGGGCTGTTAGAAACATCTAGTGGATTACAGGAAGATAATGTCAGCCTCATATGCTTCCCTTGAATCCCTTCCAAACCCCCTGTTATTGGATTAATGTTAAAATGGTGATTTAAACCATTATTTCTCATATTCCCGTATTTCAACTCCATGGAAATTTGACACCATCCTGGTCAATGCTTTTAGTTGGCAAGCTGTTGGTCATTGAACAGCTCATGACAAGTACATTGGTGAAGGTTGTTGGATGCTTTTAAATCAAACAAATGGGAGATTGGTTTATTTATTTTTGTTATTATTGCATAGGGAAATTATATTTATCTATGCAACTTTGAGGCAGATGTGAATGCCTGGGGAATTGTAGTAGACTTACAGATACATTATGACCATAGTACTGATAAGCTTATTTGGAATTATAATGTAACTTGTAAGGCAAGTTGTGTCAGAGCACAGACCATTGATATGCTTGTACACTACAGACTCAATGCTGACTTACTGTATTTGTTTATTTTTTATTTAAGGTGGTGTGTGTGTACAGTTAGACATGGATACTGAGCAGAGTCACAAGGTTTTGGCAGAGAATTCACATCCTGACAAGCTACCATCCCCAGTGGTGGAAGAAGCTGGAAAGCTTGCGATGAATGGCCATGAGGCAGAGAAAACGCCCATGAAAGGGATGGATGCATCGCCACCAACATTGACATTACTGTCTCAAACTGCGGCACAGGTGGAACCTGAAGACATGTCTGTACAAGAGAAGGGAGCTGGTGAACTGCCTAATGTAGTGACGGAACTAGCTGGGCTACCCAAAACGATCCCTGACCCAGTTAAAGCTTCGAACAGCACGGAACCAGAAAACGTGCTTGAACGGCAGCCAGTCGTGGAGAACACACCAGACAAACCTCTGTCAGCGGATGCCCCTGAACCAGAGCCAGAGAAATTGGTCGAATCAGTTCCAGAAGCTGCTGGACTGGCAGAGCAAACGCTACATGACCCAGTTGCTCTTCTGCAGAAAGAGGAGGAAAGTAAGATGGCAGAGCTCCAGAAAGAGGAGGAAAGGAAGATGGCAGAGCTCCAGAAAGAGGAGGAAATGAAGATGGCAGAGCTCCAGAAAGAGGAGGAAAGGAAGGCGGCAGAGCTCCAGAAAGAGCAGGAAAGAAAAATGGAACTGCTCCAGAAAGAGCAGGACATGAAAATGGAGGAGTTCAAGAAAGAGCAGGACAGGAAAATGGAAGAGCTGAGGAAAGAGGAAGAAAGTAAGCAGGCAGAGCTCAGGAAAGAGCAGGATAGGAAGGAGGAAGAGCTCAGGAAAGAGCAGGATAGGAAGGAGGAAGAGCTCAGGAAAGAGCAGGATAGGAAGGAGGAAGAGCTGAGGAAAGAGCAGCATAGGAAGGAGGAAGAGCTGAGGAAAGAGCAGGAAAGGAAGGAGGCAGAGCTCAAAGAGAAGGAAAGGAAGGAGGCAGAGCTCAAAGAGAAGGAAAGGAAGGAGGCAGAGCTCAAAGAGAAGGAAAGGAAGGAGGCAGAGCTCAAAGAGAAGGAAAAGAAGGAGGCAGAGCTCAAAGAGAAGGAAAAGAAGGAGGCAGAGCTCAAAGAGAAGGAAAAGAAGGAGGCAGAGTTGAAGCAAACTGAAGAAAAGAAGGAAGCTGAACTAAATGAAACGGAAGAACCGAAGGAAGCAGAACTCAATGTGGAGGAAGATGAGAAAGAACCTGCTCCTGGCTCTTTGTCTTTTGCCCTTCTGGATCAGGAACAGACCAAAGTTTTGTTGCAAGCCTCTCGTACCCTTGTTGTCCTCCGAGGCCTCCCAGGCAGTGGTAAGAGCCGTGTGGCCCGTGCCATAGCGGACAACTTCCAAGACCTTTGCTCTGTCTTCTGCGCAGATGACCACGGTATTAAACCTGAAAACCCTGAAGGATCCATGGATGGGTACAAGGCACTGGATGAAGCTGTGGTTGCCCATTGCAGCGCACAAAAAACTGCCCCTATGGTGGTAGTGGTGGATGACACTAATCACACCCTAGATCGGCTGGTCCGCCTGGGGGAGATTGCAGAGCAACAGCGGCTAGTGGTCGTGTTTTTGGAGCCCCGCACCGAGTGGAGCCGAGATTTGTCACAGCTACCCAAGAAGACTGGACGGGATCTGAAGGAGGCCCAATTCGAAGCAATGAACGGCCCATTTGAGGACACGATTCTTCCTCTTTTCTTTGGCTGGTTTCTGACCGCTACCACCCAGGACAAGGTCAAATGCATATCCATGGATTTCCTGAAAACACTGGACAGTTTAGAAGCCTTCAAGAAGCACTTGGCAGACTGTGAGTGAATTTAATAATGCACAAATTGAAAGGGATATTTTTTTTAGCAGCCTAGTAAGTGACTGTGATTACAGATTACCTTTGTTTTTTTTGCAGTTAATGTGGAAGCAGAGAAAGGGGTGGATCTTGAGCAATATTTCCAGTCCAAAGGCATTCTCCATTGCACAACAAAATTCTGTGACTATGGCAAAGCTGAGGGAGCAAAAGAATATGCAGAACAAACGGTAAGTGTAAAAAATAGAAACATCTTGTCCTCAATTCAAACTTTATTCAAGTTCAAGGAATCTGAGTTGAGTGTGTAAATATATGGCTGGGACTTTAACAGATTCATTTAGATTATTAATTACAGAAACAATAACACAATGTTTTTTAACACATTTTAATCAAGCTTCGTTTTTGCACCATGGAACCTTTCTCACTGGAGGAATTTCAGGCGTACCGATCATACCGGTGCACGCAATGAGAAAATGTGTGTGTGTGTGTGTGTGTGTGTGTGTGTGTGTGTGTGTGTGTATATATATATATATATATATATATATATATTAAAGATTTGTTGCAATTAATGCCTACAATTAATTGGATTTAGTTTTTTTAAAGTCTCAGCCTATATGTGTCAATTTGTTTTGGATTTTAACTGACACTTTATCTCTGCCTCTCTATCTACTCTAGGCTGTTAAAGAGCTCTATGGTTCTGCATTTGAGCTGACTCTTAGTGCCCTCTTTGTCACACCTCGTACTGTTGGAGCCAGAGTGTCACTCTCTGAAGAGCAGCTTGTGCTCTGGCCAGCTGATGAAGAGAAGGAGGCGCAGCCTGAGGTGCCTGCGGCCGCCTCGCTGCCTTTGGGCAGCCGCGCCCACGTCACTCTGGGCTGTGCCAATGGAGTGGAGCCAGTTCAAACGGGCGTTGATCTACTTGAAATCCTGGCTTTGCAGCAAGACGGCCAGCAGGGGGAGCTGGTGGAGGAGATGGAGCTGGGGTCTCTGGCCTATTATGGAAATGGCAGGTGGCTGCTGAGTCTGAGGGAGCCCATTTCTGTTCAGGCTATCTTCTCTAGCTTGTACAACCCCAAGAAGGCTGACCAGACCAAAGAGAAGAAAAGGAAGAAGTGCACCATATTGTAAACGGCACAGGTGGGGTGTGTGGCTCGGGATGAATGGTGTAATAGGAATTAGGTTAATTTTTTGGAGGGTTTGTGCTATTTTTAGGGCTTCTGTTACAGCCTACCCTAAACCCACAAGCCGTGTGCCTTTTTACTGTTGATTTGCACCACAATCCAAGATGCCTTCAACCCACTTAGGTAAAATTGATCAGTAGCTTACCACAAAAAAACCTGTATCTTACCACATAAATGTGCCACATTTTCAATACCTTGCAATTTGTTTAGGTCTCATAAGATGCAGTGTTAAACAAAGGTAGTACAGCCTCCCTTCCTCATCTTTATAATTCCTGTCTGAGCCTAGATTTCCCCTCTATAAATGGTAGCTTGTTCAGTATTCATTTAAGCAAGTGATTAGGTATTTACTATTTCATTACATGCAGCAATCTTCATTGTATTGTCGGCTTAAATGCACATTTTCTCACCTGTTAAAAGTATGTTTGCCTCACTCACTGAGAGATCTGTTAAAAGTATCCTGTGGTTTTGGTGAGTTGATGTTCAGCTGTTTTGAGCAACTGTCTTGTTGTTGTAGCATATGGGCCAAAGGTATGTAATTAAGTGTACTGGAATGAATGTTATAATATAAGTCTTTCCTTGTCAATTCTTTGCACTGTGCACTCTTGAAAGGGAGACTGCTGATGAGTTTAGCGTTTGTTTCATTACCTTGCACTTGGTACTTATCAGATGCTGTGAATCCAAGTCCACATTTTGCAATCCTTCTACTGCGCAAAACTCATTGATCCCTTTCATCCTCTTTGAACAACACTGCATTTATTGCATTTCAATTTTATCCACATAAAATGACAGCCCCCCCCCCCCCCTTTTTTTTGTTTGTTTTGTTGGTAGGGCAAGTTGTGCTTGTGTAGCTCTTATGAACCACTATTTTTGCACTTGTTTTGTACACTTAATAAACGGTATGCTTTGCTCCAAATTGAATTAAGTGATTTGTCATTCTTGCCTGATGTCCTTTGAGTTTTTTTGCTTGGCATGCTGACCGATAAGAACATGTGTTCCTCTTCAGTTTATGTTGTAACACTTGTCTATACTCTATTTTGTTAAGTGGTTAAACCAGCAGATAGCACTCCTCACTGGTACACAGGTAGCCGGGAACAGGTTTTCTACTATATCACATGATCCTGTGAAAGTAATATATTCTATGCCATCTATTAAACCCAGGCACAACTCCTCCCAATTTATGTGGACATGTTTTACTGATTACTGCAACAGTCTAGCCTGGATTCACTGTCAATACCCTTGCTGATAAGGACCTGACACAACATTTTATAATCCTGCATGTCATCCAGTTGGTAACTGCCAGAAATTGATATCTGGCCATGTTTGATTAAGGGACTGAACAGCTGTGCATGCTCCAACACATTTTGGAAACAATTAGTCATTTTTTGTGTGCTAGTCTAATAAGAACCAACATATTTTCTAAAACTATTCTAAATTTGATATAGGCTAATTCTCTCAATGTGCATTTTTATCCAATCTTTTTAATGGAGTCCCATACACTACTGTTCATCACTGTCATCTGTGGAGGTATGACCTTAAGCAATAATGGCCTCATTATGTAATATAAATGTAGGGTTCTCGATCATTAACGGGATATTCAGGTGGCACCGTGGCAGCTTAAATATTTAAAGTGAATGTGAAATTGTTAATACTGCATATATATTAATGATCATTCTATTAAGTCTATAAACTATGAACTTCTATTGTATATTATAGTACAGGGAGGCGATCAACACTTATCTCTGAACGTGCATGTGTTTGGCAATGCACATCCTAATCTGTGTACAAGTGCCAGAGTTCATGTCACAGGAGTTACTAGTAATACAATTGTAACAGTGTAGAGACTAATTAATGGCAGTGAACTTGTGCTTGGCAAAATCATACGTGCGCCGTAGAAGTTTAAAGTCATAGGGAATGGATGTAGGTCTGGACTATTGTATAGTCATTGGCTACTCTGTAGATAAAGAACGATGTTGACCAATCACCGTTAGCAGTGAGTGATTGCCTAGGTCTCTGCTCTGAACGAGCGGTGGGCGTGAGCTTGGTGAAGCAACATGAAGCACGGTGCTTCTTCAACCAATCGGAGAGCAGAAATATCAGCCAAGCCTATCGGCAGATGGGCGACACAGACAAAACTCACACAAGGAGCCCCAGTGTTCCACATCCAGCCAGTGAGTACAAATCACTGCTCCATCAGCCCAGATACCAGTGACATCAACGAAAAACCAGGGCGCATCTATAATATTTTAAACACCAAACAAGGTAAAGTATATATATTTAACAAATGTAAGCTTTTTACTGCATTCGAATCTCTTTCGCACTCTCACTCGCGCCCTCACTCTTACATTCTCTATCTCTCTACTTCATTCATCTTTTCTTTTACCTCTTCCTGAAGGAGCCGGAGCTCGGAACAGTTAAACCGAAAACAAGTTTAACTGGATAGTCAAGTGTGCAGTTTAAAACTTGAACTCCCGACGAAAGCGCAAGGAATGATTTTGTCATGGTTAACAACAACGCTATGAAAGCATTGCATTTCAGTGACGTGTTTGTAATCGGCGGAAATAAAGGTATAAAAAGCAGATGATTCCAGGTGGGACTTTTGTCTTCGCAGCTGAGTAAGACTGGGACCGAGGCTAAGTGTGACTGGGACACATTGGGATAGGGACCACTTTGACTAAATAAGTTTGGAGTCATGTACTGCAAAAGCTATCAGTCCTATTAGTGCGATTCATTATATCAGTATATATTTATTTGGAAATAAGTGCAGAGCCTTGTACACTGTTTTTTCTATGGCTGGTCTGCTCTGGTACACCTGGCCATTCATCATCCACCCTTGTGCACCATCCTGACTATTGTTTGTTATTACGGGGCCGTGGTATTTATTAACTCTGACAGGCCTGTTGCAGTAAGGAAATTAATGGGGAGCCTAGATGGGGATTTGGTAGACAATCTTCCACTGGCATGGGACCAGAACTGTGGTGACTCGGGTACAAGAGTGATCAATACTTGGACAGTCTTCATGACACCCCCATTAATCCCCATAACTGCAGACACCCAAAGCCGTGATGTAATGTAGGGAGTCCTGTTGGAGACGACATGAGGAACCTTTTTACTTAATGAACCACAGAAAAGCTAGACAGACTCACAGGGTACTTTGTCCCTGCAAGGTTGGGTAATGGTTCTTCTTGTGATTTATCCACAATTACACATGGGAGTTAGTGGGTGACATAATGAAAAATGTCATGTCACGCTTATTGTGGCCAAAATTTGTGGTGTAGACGTAGATGGACGAAGGACAATTTCACGATACATTTTAATCTCGGCAATATTAAGATTGTGATAATCTTTATCGCAATTAACGATCCCTAGTCTGAGGTAAAAGCAAAGATAGATTCTGGCTTACGGGACTGCACAGCCAGATCAATAACGAAGGTGTTGTAGTACCAGGCATGTAGCATAGAGCCGGAGGGGAAGGGATGGAACTGAGAGTAGAGCCTGGAGGCTGCAGGTGACTGCTGAGTGAACAATGTAGATTTTACTGACCGATGGAATTAGGTTTCCAATGCACAGTGCACATATCATATACTAGTTTCAGAGATGTTGAATCGTTCTGTGTCCTATGGAAAACACAGACTTTTTTTTTACGCATGATGCACAATGGTTTATCTGTTAAAAATCTGAATTCATTCATTGGCCTTACTAGCACTCCCTCTCTACTCTCAAGTCTAAATGTTATAATCTGGTCCTCATCCGGTCCTGAGACATTATAGTTTTGGGGATGTCTCTAGGTCGTCCTCAGACAAGCCCTCCATCGTCTCTTCCAGTCATCCCGGTTCTCCATACATCTTGACCAGCTCATTTGTGCTTTGTGCTCCTGCGTCTTTCTTGAGTACATCCACGATTCCACGTATGTTAATGTTGGATGTCCTCTTGATCGCAGCACTAGTGGCTGTTATTGACTAAATTAAATATATTTCTAGGGATGACTCTTCTTGCCTTCAGATGAGTAGTAATGTGGATATGATGTCCAAATGGATAGAGCTATTCCTTGTTCATTTCGCTCAGATAGAAGTGTCTTCTCTAATGACTTCAGAAAATTGTATCACATCCCCTGTAATGAAGCTTTTAAGGCCAAGAATAGACAACATCCTTGGCTTCCATCTATTACCAGTAAGACGCCTGAGGGCGAGAAGCGACCTCGCAACCTGGGTGACGGCAGACTGCTGGCGCTTTGCCAAGGGTGGGTCGGATCAACATATGAAATGAATTCTTTACTGGCCATATATGGAGCGTGTCTTGAGTGTACAGGGTTTGATGAGGTCAGATCAACATATGGAATGTCGGAACAGGTCAGCTCCATATATGGAGATCTAGGGGTGGCAGCGGGCGCAGTATCTGTACAGGGTTCTTTCGGGCATGTTGAGAACTTTAGTTTTCGCCAGCTACTTTGGGGCAGGCCCGTCTAGAGTTTAAATAGACAGGTATCAGTCAAAAGGGAGACATCGAAGAGGATGGATGGATGGATGGGGAAGAATCAACATATGGAATGTCAGAAAAGTTCAGCTCCATATATGGAGATCTATGGGTGATCACGTGATGGTATGACCAAATATGGGGTGTGATTGACGGGAAATGCACGATTGCATAGTAACGACAATAGATGGAGATCTATTCTATAATATTATTAGCTAATCGGAGGGCTGGCCGGTGTGTGTGTGGGTGGACCTCTGAACAAACAACGGCCATATTCAGATTCAGATTCAGATTCAGATACCTTTATTTGCCATTGTGTAAAACACATAGGAATTTGCTTTGACATTGACATGTGTGCATTTCTTTTTCCTTTTTTCACATATAACGAAAAAATGACAACAACACAAAAACAACACAAAAACAACATATCACTATATGACCACATAAACAAACCACAGACCTTAGAGTATATATGAATAGAGACGGCACCGGATTTCTCCTCCCATCCACTTGCATTAAGTTGCTCAAAAGCGCATGAGGCGATTTCACTCCTCCTTCCGGGTAGGAACAGAGTGCATTCTGGGATGGATTGGGTCCAAACACATGAACGCGCTGCCGTTGACTATCATTGCACGCGTTCACGTGCGTTCACGTATGAAACAGCGTTCACGTGTCATCATGACTGTGCGCAATGATAGTCAACGGACCAGCACGTTCATGTGTTTGGGCCAGCGCTGCAATACCAAATTCGGCCACTATGTCAATTTCGCCATTTTTTATATATATATATATATAAACAAACCACGAGTCAGCTCCATATATGGGCACAACGGGTACTCTGACAAAGCCCTCGACACTATGACTCGGACATAATGGTTGGATCAGCAGTGCTACGTACTTTAAAACACGTCGGCTTGAAACACCTCAGTGTCAATGAATGAGCTGGACTCATTCAGAAAGCTGAGATCACGTGTAATAACAGTTGTTCGTGAGACTATCAGTTCAACTAAGATCCTCTCTATTTTTGCTCTTTTCTGTGTAGGCAATAGGCATGCTAAGAAACTGCATTCACAATCGCAACAATACATGATACTAGCAGTCTGGCTGGTTCCGTTATGTCACGACAGATCAAACTGCGACTGAGATGAGATCTCTGTGTTGGTCAGGTAGCATTCAAAAGTATCAGGGGACAAGGATCATTGTGTTGTCTGTGCTGATTCTTAAAGCAAATTACCTTGTTTGAATGCGTTTTGTTGTGGTTTATTACTCCTTTGTTGTGTAGGTCCAACCTTGGCTAATCGTGGTAGCCTTAGCTTCACTACCTGCATTGGCTGTTTTCTAGCAGAGTGTCTGATGGCAGGCAGAAAGGATGACTGGGCAAAAACTTTAAAAGTACAAACCTGAGTCTGCAGTTTGCATCTAATCAAATTCTGTGCTTGTGTTTGAATTTGATTGTCTAGGTTTTTGTCACCATTATACATACTGTAAGCATCCTTCATTGAGATCCTGCAAGTACAGTACTGGCACTAGATCTTCTATCTCTTCTCTCCATATCTAATTTATATTCCTATCTGTCTGTATTGGTTTTGCCTCTATTTCTGTCTGAATTCATTATGTTTGGCTACATCTCTTGCTCGTCACTGCAGCCCCCCCCCCTCTCTCTCACAATCAGTCAGTCAATCTTTTCTCTCCATCTGTCTGTCCCTCCCATTAGGCCACTCTAACCCAGGCAGTCATGTCGGCCAAAGCTATCTCCGAGCAGACAGGAAAAGAGTTCCTCTACAAGTACATCTGTACATCAGCTGCCGTCCAGAACCGGTTCCGGTATGCCAACGTGACGGCCGAGACTGACTTTGACCGCTTGGCACAGGAGCACCCCTGGCTACTCACAGAGGTGAGGTATATGCCTGCAGGACTGTCGTTTTAAATTAACAGGATTTCACAGAGTTACAGATGGATAGATTAACGCTGAGCTTGTTCTCTTCATTACACAATAAAATCCTCAGTATTGGTTTGCTCTTAAGTCTTAATATTGCTAGTTTGCGACCCTTCACCAGCAAAAGAAAAGCTAAAGAAATTGAATAAATACAGACATTATCTTTTCTTGCTGCAGTGAGTGGGGTCATATTGTACATTTATGGCGCATAACCGTCACGAAAGCACATTCTGAGATTAGCCTGCGTGAAAGGAATCTTCATTTTATTGTATTAGTTTAGTCTAGATGAGTGGTCTCTTGGTGCTTGTTAACAGACATCACAGCTGGGCAGGGCTTCCTAACAGCTCCTCTGCTAGCCGAATGGAAATAAAACCTAAGTAAATGTATAGGAGAATGGTTGGCTATATGGGAATGTACTTTATAGTGGCAAGCACAGTAGGAAGATGCAGTCACTTCAGGACCACGGACAGAGGGACTGTAAATGGAAGTTAATCTGATTTTATGTTGTGACTCATCTGGTAGGGTAAAATGTCATCATCCTCCTACCTCTTTCTGCTCTGCACTGTCGGAAGGTTGTTTTATCTAAGATAAGATGAGGGTTTGGAAGGAGGGAGATAGGTGGAGTGCCAGAATTGATTAGCAAATTGCATGCCATTCACTGACTTTCACCCTTGGCCCTTTTTCCCGAGCTCGCTGGCAGGCCTCCAGATTGTAATGGCTGCAGTCTCATAAGTCATTCTCTATGTTGGATATGCCAATGAGATGAGCTAGTTGGGTCGGGTGGTAGGGTTTGTAGTAGTACACAGTAAAATACTCAGTGTTGGGTAGAAATCCAAAAGGACCAATTTGGTTAGACTTTTACACTCTTACATTTTAACACCTAGTACTCTGTGCAAGAGCTTTTGAAGGGCCACTGTAATATGCTCAGCTGTGTGAATTTATTGCCTGACATCAGGGTGTATTGTGTTAGAAATGTATAAAATTAGCTGGATTGCGACCTGATGGCAGCTCTAAATGAAGAGAAAATATGCATGTCATGCCTATTTAAAAACAGAAATACTGTAGCCCATGCTGCCAAATTAGTTTGTGGCTCTTTTGGATGATGAACGTTATTATTAATTACATAGTGGAAATTGTGACGTAGTGGGGGGAAAAATCTGCCACACATTTGGTCATTTTATTACGGTTTTCATTATTTTTCTTGTATAGTGTGTATTTTGTGTACTAGGGAAAACTAAATGTGCCATATTTAGGTCAGACGAAATGGTTAAATAAAATGGTTCATTTTACCATCGTTCCTAAGAGAGATCTCTGTGTTCATGTGCTCAAGTGCCAACACGTTGTCTACTTTCCTCAGAGGCTGGTTGTGAAACCTGACCAGCTGATCAAAAGGCGAGGGAAGCTAGGACTGGTGGGAGTCAATCTGGACCTGGATGGCGTCCGAGAATGGCTGAAGACCCGCCTCATGAAAGAAACAACAGTAAGTCATCCACTGTCTAGTCGCAGCGCTGTCTAAAACACACACACGTATGGTCTATTTTAAACTCCTTAAATCAATGTATGTTTCCTTCCTTCCTCCATTTAGATCGTTAAGCTGGATTTATAGTAGTTGCTCAGTGCTCACCAGTGTCGCATACCGAGAAGAGCTGATCTACAAGCTCACATGTTCGCGTTGCATGGCGAATTGTGGGCTTGTACTATATATCTGCTATATGTGGCGTGACTCTTGCACACAAGTATATCAGGCCCTTTAGATTTCTGATATTTTCCTGATGTATAGCAGTGTTGTCCAAACAGCTGGATGCTTTGTTCAGGAGCTCCCTCACAGATCAACAGTAGATCAGTCAGCTGGACACAGTCCTGCCAGTGAGAAAACACATTTAGTCCAGTCGGTGTAGCGGCAATGCAACAGATCCATCACTTTGCCACTTAGATGGCGGCTCGCCTCATAAACCTAGACCCTAGTTCATAAAGCTGTGAGTGTGAGAGAGTGAAAGACTTATAGATTCAGGCAGGCAAACCGACTGGGTGCGTCATTTACCAGTCAGTTGAGATGGAGCTGTCAGTGGCTACAAGTGGCCATAAATAATGATGAATGAATTTATATTGTCTGCCAGCATAGCATTTCTATCTTTTGTCTTGATTTTTTTCCTTGTGATTGTAATTTGTAGATGAATATGAATATGAATATGAAGACGGATATGGAAGACATTAACATGAATGCATAAGAGGCCATCTTGATTTAGTTTTCATCATCCACAGTGTTTAGCCTCTGTTTGATGAGGCCACTATATTCTTTTTATACCTGTCCTTTACAGTGGGAGGTTTCTTCCACACGCGATAATGTCACTTGTTTACAGTATGTCAGAACAGTCTTTTCACAGGGCATCAAGTTCATCAACATAATTGTGGCTGTGTTTGAGTAGCCTGGAATCCAGACTGATTTGATTCTTTTTTATCACTTTGCGACATGAGAAAATAATTCTGCCGAACCGAACTTATCGGTCTGGATCCCAGGCTAGTGTTTGAGTATTGTGTCTTGAAGACAGAGCAAGTGGTAGCTATGGGAACACACCAGTGACTAAACAATTTAGTTTGACTGCACACACTTTTCTCTCTAACATATAATTCTCAAAGGCCTACTCTCCCCTCATCAGCTCTTGTTTCATTCTTTCTCTTCAAACTGGCAGTGTCCCTTCCTTTCTTCTCTGTGGCTGGTTGTGTGCTGGCAGTTCCTGGTTCATTCGTGCCTTGTGGCATTTAAAACAACCATTGTGACAGCCACTCCAAATGAGCAGGCCGTGTGCAGGGCCTTGCCTGTAGCAATACATGGCGACACTTTACTCTTTCTGCTTGACTTAATTCGGATTGCTAGGGACAATCTTACTTTTATTTCACCCTGTTATTTTGAATAGAAATTCCGTTTACTGTCTGCATTACTGCGTGTTCTGGACACCAATGGTTTATAAATGGCTGTAGCATGCATGTGAACCTTCGATGTGATTGTCTTCACTGGGAAGACATAATCTTTGCATTGTCCAAACCTTTATTTTCATAATCAATTATGTCTGTAGTCTGTTACACCATAAAATGACAGTAAGGTACTAGAGTGCAAAATAAATGGTGATCACAAGTTATCTGAAACTATCTTCAGTGTGAACAAACATTCAGAAGCATAATCACTTGTTTTGTTTTATAATATGAAATAAGAAATCACATTTTGTTGAAGTGGTAAATGGTACATACACATTTTGACATGATATATGACCATGATGATTATTTATAAGGACCATTCAACTAATCAATTATTCGATGACCTTTTCTCCTCCCCTATTATCCATGCATCAAATGTTTGATGTCTGGCTTCTGATGAAATTGTGTTTTTGTTTGATCCTCAGGTGGGAAAAGCAAAGGGAATCCTAAAGAACTTCCTCATTGAACCCTTTGTTGCCCACAAGCAGGTAAGGCAGTGAGGCACACGTGTACCTCCATGTACAGCTAACAACGTATTTACACAGATTATAAGATCTTATCAAGACATATCATGTACCCTGCCTTGTGCTGTTCAAATACACATTATAATGTGTTCTGTCCTTTGAATCTCCGTCCTTCAGGAGGAGGAGTTCTACATGTGTGTGTATGCAGCCCGGGAGGGCGACTACCTCCTGTTTCACCACGAGGGAGGGGTGGATGTTGGCGATGTGGATTCCAAGGCGAAGAAGCTGCTAGTCGCGGTAGATGACAAGATCAGCGAGGATTCTGTCATCACAAACCTCCTCACCCATGTCCCCAATGACAAGAAAGCGTGAGTTGCACGAGAGAGGGTTCTTACATTGAAGACTGGCGCTGCCAACTCAAAATCCGTTTTCATTTTAAGCTATATTCACAGTGCACAATTCCCCATCTCAAAGAATACTGCAGCTCATGCAAAAAAACAAAACTCATTGCCTATCGTTCGATAGCTTGGTGGCAATTTGGCAAACAGGAGATTGTAATCAAATGGCAGGTGATTATAATTGACAACCATGGCACTCCAGTATACTGTTGGGCAAAATACATTGTATATATATATTGTAATACTACGAATAACAAGTGAATGACCATATAGCTCCTATTCTGAGTTGGGCGTAGCTCATGTGTGCCAGTTATTCAGATGAGGAAGCCGTTACATTAACAAATTAATTTCAATCGACCAGTCACCCTGCATGCTATTTTTGTCTGTTTACTTTGGAGTGACTTACTTGCAAAGCTATTATGATTTGTCTTCATGATGTAGTGACATGATACGTTTTCACAATACATACTTCTAATATCAATTCTATCCACATACTACTTATAAACGCTAGACAGGACTGGGCAGTCATACTGCTTTATGTTTCGGGGGCTTGCTTTGCTGCCAATATTCTGGAAAATACAAGACTCACAAGTGGCAGAGAGCACTTCAATGTATTGCAGTGGAGGCAGGGGAGGAAAAGGGCGGAGGGATTCCATTAGACAAATGACAAACTCCCTCTGCTGCGCTTTCCTTCGATTACCCCATCCCCCGTTCCTAAGAGCACGTCCATATCGTCTATGGCCCCCCCCCCCCAACACTATACCTCCATCTTCCCAGAAGTGCTTGTTAAAGCCGGCAGGTTCTGGCTGGTCTCACTGTCTTGGCTGACATTGGGGAAGACGGCTCTGCATAAACTCCAAATGCCAACCCCTACTCACTGCACCCCCCCCACCCTCACCTTCCACTCGGGCTTGTTTGTTGTTTGTATCAGAACTGAGAGTGGGCCCATTACACCCACGTGACCCAGCCGTCAGACCCTGACATGATGAGGAGCTGAGTCACTGGGTTGGGTCACGATTCTTCCCCACAGGGAGGGCAGCCACAGAACTGACGAAGATCTGACAGGATGGTCACAAAGGCACCGAGCTGCCTGCACAACTGACAGGCAGGAGGAAAGAGCCAAGCATCGCCTCAACCCACCCCCACCCACCGCCCCCTCCTCTGTTTTGACAGGTGGAGGATGGAGCAAATTAGATTTTTCCTTCTCTGGAGAAAGCTGCTCACTGAAGTTAATTTGCCGTTGCTGGTTGGTAGCTGCTGTTGGACTGCTACTGCACTCCTTGGGCCTGATTCTTCAACGCGCTTCCGCTTATATATTGACGTGACGCTAGCGGAAAGGCATTTACGTGGATTTCCCACATTAATTTGGAATTCATGAAAATGGCCGTGAACTTGACGCTGCCTTTGGTTTGTCGGAAATTCCGCTAAATCCTCCGCCACCTCTTTAGGTGGCGGAGAAATTTTCGGAACCATACACTTGCGTATAGATTTATTCAGAAGGCTTTAGTCTTCATGCTGAATCAATAAATTGTTCCCAAATCTCAGATAAAATATGTAGGCATGTGTCCCCAACATATTGGTCGATCTGCACATAAAAAAAAGATAGCCTATATATATATATATATATAAAAGCCGAGTGCACTTGTATGCCTAAATGCATGCATTATAGGCAAGTTAGCCTATAGAGTCCCATACAGAAACTGCCCCGCAAGCACGACACATTTCTATTTATTTATTAGGATATTTATATCATGCGCGATTGGGGCTGCAGCTCACTGGCAGCCTTCTACTCGGAAGTGCAACGGTTGTGAGCTTGTAGATCGGATCTCGCGGACTCGCACTGCATGTTAAAAAACAAATTCACAGTTATAATAAGAACATAGGCTTATCTGCATTCTGCACTGTACGAATCCAACATAGTTTAGTGTAGACAGTAATGCCTGCAGTAGGCGTGTGTGTGTGTGTGTGTGTGTGTGTGTGGCGGGGGGCAGACAGCAGCGTGCTGCCGATCCGATTCACATTGGAAAATGAATAGGGCTAATTAGCCCTATATAAAAAATAGAAGACCACATTTATAGCCTAATGAATGCAGCGTGTTTGAAAGTCGGCCAGTCATATCAGTTTTAAACCATGCAGCTCACCTCCACTCGTGAACATGACGGACAGTGTGGATGCCACACACAGAATAGTTTAACTCACTGGATAAACTCACTGGATTATAATTTCTTCAGACAAGAGGATCCCAGGCCTATAATATATTTACTTATGAATGTATGGGCTACTGTTCTTTATCGCGCAACAGTGTCGAGGGCCCATGCAGCCCCCCTCCCTCTCTCGTCTCTCTCTCTCGCTCTCTCTGAAAAGACGACTTTTGCATTGACATAAATTAAATATGTTTTACCTCTGCAAAGGTGTGGTGTGAGTGAGCACCATAGAGTTAAATATATACTCTAAGGTGAGCACCCGCCTTGGTCCCGAACTTAATTAAATAAATTATAATTATATTGCTTCAGCGGAGCACGCACTGTTGTAAGCTTGGATATAGCAGTGACCGCGGCTGTGATCTCAGACAAACTGCTGTCTGCTGAGTCATGCTTGAAGCCTTTTATGGTCGATATGGGGCGTGGATCAATGCAGATGAGGTTGTCGGTTGCTTTTCCGATCACTTTGCACCCGCTGCTTTCAGTATGACATACACCTGCGATACGCCAGCGCACCTGTGGTACACACCACTCTCTGAATAACACGTCATCTCAACGTAGCTTGATCGGACGGATAAATACGATATCTGTTTCCGCCACCGTTACACTCTGGCGCATTTCGTTTTTGAAGAATCAGGACCCTTGTCTCTATTTTAATGATGGTAGCAGTTGTTTCTAGGATGAGTATGCCTAATGACAATGTTGTTTCAGCAATCTAACTCTTTACTCCTGAACACAATCCAGGATACCTTTAAAGATGGAGTGCCACAATTGCTGTATTTTTCCAGTTTTTCATATGTCTATGAGGTGACAGTACTTCATTAGTCACCCTGGAGTCGTTTTTATGTGCAATGGTGTATTAACTTTGTATTTAGGGTTTCTTCCTTTGACAGTCAAACGGGCCAATTAAATAAACGGTAATATAGTATCATCACACTATCAGCCCCAACCCCTCCCTCCCCCTTTATCATACTACAACTACAGCTGTGGGTGTGGCTTCAGTTCAGGTGGATCACCAGTTCACCACCCATCACCACCCACCAGGCAAACCAGGCATACTTAACCCATTCTGACCGGGCACCCATTTTGGTGTTGGCATCATGTCGTGCTTTAGCTATTGAAAAATAGCAGATCTACAAGCTCATATCGCACCACCGAGTGGCGCGATACGAGCTTGTAGGTCTGCTATTTTTGAAAAATCGAAGAACGACTGTCATTTTTAGAATCTGATCTCAGGTCAGAATGGGTTGATCAGACCAGTGTGTGTCCAGTGGAAAACTCGTATGAATCTGATCTCAGGTCAGAATGGATTAATGAACTGCAGGGCGTGTCCACATAAAAGCATGATTTTAACAAAGAACTGTACACTTTTTGGAAAATGTTCCTTCTCCTTATATTATAATAATACCTGATGATCATGTTTTAGGGTGGAAAATAATCGTGGCACTACATCTTTAATTTACGAGTTTGCTATGGGATTTACTGTGCATATTCATGCTACCCAGACGATGGCCGCTGTGGATTTTGGTGGCCTTTCCTATAGCGTCATCCTATATAAACATTGCGTAGAGGGCAGTGTTGCATTGGTGATTCTCTTTGGTGGGACATCACACGCACGTCTCTTAACATGTCCTACACTATAGGATTTAGCAAGTCACACAATGGACCATTTGATATGCATCCAGGCTCATCCCTATATTAATTCACGCTGGTGTGACTCGGCAGTCGGTAGCCTTTGTAAACTTTGTTGAGGTTGTTCTTAATCAGCATGTGTGTGCGCGTGCTCCTGGGAAAATCTTTGGGCAGACGTCACATTGTGTACTGCGTGCAATGCAACACTGCTAGAGGGTCAACCAACGGTTGATGGTGGACGCCACAAACGTAACCTGCAGACTTGCGAGGTGCACCGTTGCTCCGGTCCACATCAGACTTGGCACACACACTGCTCAGGGGTCTCCTCTCAGAATGGCCACATCAGGGACCATGTGTGGCACCCAGCGGCCCACCAGGAGACCTTAGTGGTTGTCACTGGGATCATCCCAGTTATTGCAGAATTTGCAGTAACCGTAACAAGCATCAGTAGAGCTGTAGAGACTTCAGAGTAGAATCTAATGCGTTTTGTTCTTGTTTCAGGATACTGGCCAACTTCATCGTGGGTCTCTTCAACCTTTATGAAGACCTGTTCTTCACATACTTGGAAATTAACCCATTGGGTAAGTTTCTCCTACCTTTCCTGACTTATACTTCAACCCCTACTCCATGATTCCACTATCTAGTATCTACGCTACAACCCCAAGCTCTGTGATTCACTCTGTGTCTAATAAGCAATTCCTCCTTAATGGTTCATCAACGTCATCGGACTCATTTCTAAAAATAGCGATCATAAATGTGTCATGAAGATTATGGAATTAGAAGGCGGACATCAAACGGAAATAATAATCTTGGTACCAAAACAAGGAGCTGAAGTTGGTTCCCTACATATAACACTGGGGGGGGAGAAAAAGTAAATAATTCATCCCCCTGCTGTTTGATAATGGCAGTGCGTGTTTATGATGGAGTAATTGGGCACTAGTATGCCCGCTGGCAGCTGCTCATGTGGAGGTGGCAGGGATTGCTTAGACTGCATCTCCATGCTTTGATGTCCCCCCCCCCCCCCCATCTCCCCTACACCACATCCCTATGTCTTACACCTCCTGCAGGTTGAGCAGGAAGGTGGGTGCGTCCCCCAGTGGGTGGGCATGATGGTCCTCTTATTTTCCCAGCTTCTATTTAACTCATTTTGACCTGAGATCAGATTCTACAAATGTCTTCTACATCCTGACAGTTTTCTGAAAAAGCTATGTTTTCTATGTCAGTGGTTCTTCGATTTTTCAAAAATAGCAGACCTACAAGCACGTAGCACGCCACTCGGTGGCGCGCTATGAGCTTGTAGATCTGCTATTTTTCAATATATAACGCCGAAAGGGGTTCCCGCCCAAAATGGGTTAAGGATGTGGACCCACACTGTACTGTATACTACCGTAATGACAGCAAAGTGGTCCAAATACCGTGATAGAATACATGCAACAAAAGATCTATCTTGCCTCCCACATGAACCAACGTTTTGTGAGCTTACCTATCTGCTATTTTTGGAGTGATTTTGTGTCGAGGGGAAAGGGAGGGGACCAGGTACAGTCTGCTGGGGGGAGGCCCCGGTTAACAAAGTACATGGAGCTTAAGTGGTTAATGAAGGTTGAGGAAGGGATGCAGTGGATGCTAGCTCAAACGGAGACCACTGATCTGATCATTAGCTCAGACCCAATCTGAGAACCCATCGTCAAAAAAAGAAAGGAAAAAGAGCGTCAACGGTATGTCTCGAGAGACTGGCTCAGACCTGAATCCAAGTAAATGCCAGTAGGTGGATGTGTCTCCCAGGCCTTAATAATACACCTTAATTAATAAACCATCTATGATATTGCACCCATCATATGTCTCACTCTGACCTCTCTCTCCACTCCATCAGTGGTTACCAAGGCCGGCGTGTATGTGCTCGACATGGCAGCCAAGATTGATGCCACGGCTGACTACATCTGCAAAGCTAAGTGGGGAGATGTGGAGTTCCCTCCCCCCTTCGGCAGAGAGGCCTATCCTGAGGTAAGGGTACTGTAGCCATGCATCAGATTCTCATCCAGCAGCATTGAGTGATTTGTTTATTTTTTTTAAGCATGTTCAAAGGAGTAGGGCAAGAAAAGCGGATTGCACAAGATGGCAAACATTTGATTCTAGCAGTAGCTGCTTTTTTTGGGGGGGGGGGGGGGGTTGATGGGGTGTTGTAATAGTAAATAATTCTTTCTTGTAATTTCTGTGGTTGTGTGAATTCATATTTCCTCACGTCAGTCTGCAATCCAGTTGGTACTTCATACAGAAATAGCCTCAGCATCAGCATGACTGTTTTATTCCTCTTGACTCTGTGCTTTGTGTCCCTGGCCTGGCGCCCCGCATGGAATTGCTTGGGAGAAAGCTAATAGCAGAGCTGTTAATCAGCCCTTATGACTCATTCTGTGCAGACGTACCCTCCTCCACTAAAGGTTGTCTCGTTGGATACTAAATACCGGGTTGTTATGAAGTGTCCTTTACTTGGGCAGTCGGGGACACTGAATCTGAATTCTAGCTTCACAAGCTGTGAAGAGTGTAATTGAACTAAGAGTACAAATCTAATTACATTGACTTTCATTATCCCTGCAAATGTGTTTAACACGATGGACGCCAAAAGGCCTCGCAACCCGCCAGATGACAGGTTAAGATTTAACCCCGGAGGTCGCCAAACCCGTCAGATGGCGTATAGTAAGGGTTATATCGGTACCATGCAGCCGAAGCTCAACACTAACCTTCCATGCTGCCCAGGCTGCTAGACAGCGCCTACGTTCTTCCCATCCCATAAGGATCCACTCATTGTCGTTTCTTTGTTGCTTGTTTTCTCCGAAAAATACTCAAGTTGTTGTTTTAGTCCAAACCGACCAGCGTTCAGATGTAAACAGATTACATCCTGATCCTGATTTCTGATCACATCGCGCCAGCCATGTTACCGCTTGTTGTGAAAACTAACACATGTCGGCTTCTGCTCGAAAAGGTTTTTGCCTGTTGTATTGGGCTGTATTGACGGAAATAGACTGGCATATAATAATAGACTGGATATGGTAATAGACTGGATATAGCTGGCTGCCTGCGGTCATTTCAAATGAACAGCAGGTGGTGCTGAAAGTGTTAACTACTGATGAATAATTGAATTCATTCTTTGGATACTTTGCTTTAAGGTTTTATGCTTGCATGTCACATTTACAGTATGTGTGCACTGCAGGCATGTTGTTCGGGGAAGAGCTCGTTTGAGGCAGACCGCCTGGGTACCAGATGGGTTTATCTAATTGGGTTGCTGTGACTGGGCTGGGTGGAGATGACGGTCAGCAGGGGCCTTTGATTGGTTGTGTTTACACTCGGGTCCCCAGCTGTGGCCCTGGTTGTCACAAACGAGTAGTGATGGGCATCGGATTAATCCTAACATTTTTGTCCCAGTGTTAAACCATACGTATAATTGTATCTTCAATTCCATATTTTTGAGGGGCGCTAGCCCCTCCTATATACAGCTTTTGTCAATATTTGTCGTTGACAATTAAAGAAGAAATTAGGTCAAATGTCTGCCAAATATGACATACATTTAGCCAACCAATCACATAAATTCAGTTGTTCATTAGATGATGTATAATGATAAGAGCGCCCCTCACTTCACACGGGTGTGATTTTGTATTGTCACACAGGCTTCCTTCCGAAATGTCTGACTCTGTTAAAGTGTGGCTACATCCGCAATCATGAAGTGGGCCTCGTACAGTGTCTGCCCTGATTGCAACCACAATTAGAAACCCTCTTCCTCCGTTCTTTACATAAGAGTCCTCTAGTCTAACCTCTGACTGACTGACCATCCCCTCATCTGTTACAGGAGGCCTATATTGCCGATCTGGATGCTAAGAGCGGTGCTAGTCTCAAGCTAACCCTGCTCAACCCCCGTGGCAGGATCTGGACCATGGTGGCAGGAGGTGGCGCATCAGTGGTTTACAGGTAAAATGGTAAAACCACAGATGTGTGCTCGACTCATGAAGAACATGGATAACCGTTACAAACAATATAATCTATTTAGGTCGTTCGTATGGTCCTCGTAAATTGTCCCCTGCCTTTTCCTTGATCTCGATCATGCTATGTGTAATTTAATTTAGCATTGGGGGATAGTACGCCACTTGTGCAATAGTGAGATTGATGGTACAGTACAGCAGCAGTGCTTGACTCTATTTGTTGGTCTGCCAGCTAAATTGGATTCTCTAATGATGCTATTGCTGCGAGAGTCTGGAGGCATTCAGGAGTGATGTCTCCTGTGCTAGTCTGTCTGTCAAAGTACGCAAAGCGTAAGCTGCAGTTTCACAAGCTGTGACTAATTATTCCCCTTGTGTACTGGTAAAATTGTTGTTTCCATCACATTATTAATTTGAAAAATAACGGAAGAGGGCACTGAGTCTTATGGTGTCAGGTCAGGTGGAATGCGGATCAACACGGATCTGTCTGATTTTCCATATTCCATACTAATTGGCTAAGATTTCCTTCCAAAGTTTGCCTGAAATCATGAATGCAGCTTCAGATTTCTGTGAAAAATTGCCTTTATGGTGGTGCTATAACAGGCCGATTTGCGTTTTTATCTATAACTGCACTGATCTGCGTGGAACTTTGCACTCCCTAAAGGCCAAGGAAAAACTTCTAACATTTGCTTTTTACAGCGCCACCAAGAGGCCTACTTTTGTAAAACACATTTTTCATAACAGATTCAGATTCTGTCCAAAAATCACACATAAGTATACAGTATTTCTATAGTCATGTGATCAAGACGGATCTGTCCGATATTTCATATTCCATCCTAATTGGCTAACATTAACTTCCAAAGTTTGTAAGATTGGTCTGTTTTGAAACTCTGAATGCACATTCCCACTAGGCAGAGGAAGAAATGAAACCCTTTTCACATTGGCCTATTATAGCGCCACCAGGAGGTCACAATAACCTACCTGACCTGGCGGAGACCTGTGATCCGAGGAGCACTTTTTCTAGTTATGCTGTGTTTTTCTTTCGATGAATAACCAATAAATACTTAATATTTCGTCCTAGTGACACCATCTGTGATCTGGGCGGGGTCGATGAGCTGGCTAATTATGGGGAATATTCAGGAGCACCTAGCGAACAGCAGACCTATGACTATGCCAAGACCATCCTGTCTCTGATGACCCGAGAGAAACACCGTGAAGGTAAGAGATGAGCTTTGAGTCCTATACTCACTTAAATGATGGTGAAACCATAGGCTGATTGTGTAGTTCGGTTTCCACAGGTTACTACAGCAGGGACAAACCTGACAGGCATCATAAACGTTTCCCACCCTATCCGTTTGCATTCAGATCATGTTTGTGTGAGCACTTATTCGCTCAGGTTCAGGTTTATTTTTGTCATACTGTATGTATGAATACAGGGTATTACTATAAATACAATGAAATTCATTGTGCTCCGAGCACTCTCAGTCTTAAGACAAAATACATGTACAAGTAAGACACAAACAAAGTGCAATTAAAGTGACAATGCAAGGTCAGTAAAGTTACAGTGCAAGGTCAACTGTTCAGCAGCCTGACTGCATGATTTCTTATGTCCGTTGGCATTCAGATCATGTTTGTGTGAGCACTTATTATTGTGTTTATACTGTGTTTGTTTTCACATACCAGCCTATGGTTTCATGCCCCTTTTGTGCACTGGATTTGTAGTCAATTCATTGAGCAATCAATTCCTTGCCTACAGGAAAGGTTCTCATCATTGGAGGAAGCATTGCAAACTTCACAAACGTCGCAGCTACATTTAAGGTAGACACTGAGGTGTAATTTGCAGAGTATTACAACCACTACAACTTATCTGTGGTTCAGATTGTCATCTGTTGTCATTTTCTTTTCTTTTGTAGGGGATTGTTAGAGCCATCAGCGACTACCAGGGGCCTCTAAAAGAGCATGAGGTCACCATTTTTGTTCGCCGTGGTGGTCCCAATTACCAGGAGGGTCTTAGGGTCATGGGAGAAGTGGGTATGTGCACTCGCATACGCTGTTCATTCACGCCCGTCTATTCTTCGTCAAATGCATGTCTGCTCATTTATCATAACACCAAATGTTTGTGTGCTCTCAATAGGTAAGACCACTGGGATTCCCATTCATGTCTTCGGCACAGAAACCCACATGACCGCCATTGTTGGCATGGCTCTAGGTCACCGACCAATCCCCCATGAGCCTCCTGCGGCCGTTCACACTGCGAACTTCCTCCTCAACTCCAGTGGGAGTTCATCGGTATGGCATGTAATATGTTGGCCAACGGGCTGTCATGATATGACCACTTGTTATGTAACGACTCAAGTCTACACGTCAAACATCACCAGTAGTGCAATGTGAACAAAAGATCTGCATGCGCTAATGAGGCTGGGAGATATGGCACAATATTATGATGATGATATTGTAATGACAATATCAGTTTTCTTATCTTGGATGTACAAGCTGTGAGCTATGTTTTTGGAAAGTCTTGAAAGTGTTAATAATTTAGAACTACGAGAAAGTTTGAAAACTACTGATTTAGAAGGCATTTGTAGATTCGGCCTCAGGTGCAGGTCTTAAAGAACAAAGACGACCTGGGCTGCCCGCTGGCATTCCAGACGATAATCTAGTCTCGTAACTCTTATCACAATATCGAATTATCAACATATTGCCCAGCCCTAAGTGGTTACCTCTTGGTTAATTTCTCACTGCCTTTGTGAAGCAGGCCTTGTAGTGACGTCGTATGTAAGTGCATGGGAGACTGTTGTGTAATGCTCTGGTAGAAATGGCTGTCTGGGCAGAATGGACTGCTATACCCTGGAGGCTTCCATTAAAAATGTGCATGTACAGGCTTTCAGAGAAGCATTTCTGTGTGTGTGATTGTGTCTGTAGTTACTGTATATGTGATCATGTGTGCAGCTTTGTTCCTTTGGAAGGAATTTACTCCTGATTATCGTTTTATTTCCTTCCCTCTTTTTGCTATTTAATACATTTTGACATGGCACTAGTCATTTGATCATCTCTGGGGCAAAATGGGTGTGTCAAACACCATAACATAGCAAAAAAAGTTTATTGGATGAAAATTATCATAAGTGTTCAGCAATCATTTATTAGCAATACAAAAAAGTAAAAATGCCAAGTTCAAATAGGATCTCGTTAATCAATATACACTGAGCTGTACTTCAAAATAACCAATCTACGAGCTCACAGCAGTGCAGTCCGTTGTTGATCTTCTCTCGTTTGCGTTTACAGACCCCAGCATCCAGCAGGACTGCATCCTTCTCTGAGAACACTTCTAGAGTAGAAGGGTCGCCTGCCAAGAAAGTCAAGACCGGTGCTGCTGTCGGTGAGAAAAACCTCGGTGTTAACCACTCTATTCTTGCAACACTTGTTTCCCTGTTCACTAAACTTCTTCATCAAAGATTGCCGATCTACAAGATCACGACTGTTTTGGGGCGAGTGTTCTCCCCAGATTGGGCATGCCGTGGTTCAGATGGTTTTAACTCTTGAGAGCGTACACATGTACACTTAGAATAAATTAACACTGAAGATTTTGCTGTGCAGATCCAGTCCACCCTCCACAGACCGCGACAATTTGCTTCTTGGGATTATGAAATCAATACATACTGAAAGCTGAGCCTTGGGTTCTTAAATTGTTACACAAAGGATGCATTGGATGGCATTGTAATTATACAAGTCAAGATTATGATTAGGTGGCACAGTGCCCCCTCTTGGACAACTGAGACTTGCAGTCTCTCAGTGAACTGACAGCACTTTAGTTACTAATCTATCTGTGATTATATAAATGACATGTTTCTGCATGTGTGTTCATAACAAACTGATAACTAAACTGACGGGTTCATGAGCTCCAGCATCTAATTTACAAATTGAGCACTGCATACAACTTGTCATGTTAAAACTCAACCACCCATATGCATGCATTAAAGTGTGTGTGTGTGTCTCAATAAAATGATGGCCCACACTTTACTCACCATCAGTTACTATGTTTACCTGCCCACGTAGCCAAGGGAACCAGTCTGTTCGGCAAGCACACCAAGACTATCGTGTGGGGTATGCAGACGAGGGCGGTGCAGGGTATGATGGACTTTGATTATGTCTGCTCCAGAGAACAGCCATCCGTCGCAGCCATGGTCTACCCGTTCACGTGAGTGTTACGCCATCTGTCCTGCTTCTGTGGTGATGCTGTAAGTGCCACTTCTCGTGTATTTAAAATTGAGCAGGATCTCTTTATGGCAGTTGGTTCTAAATGTGGGGTCTGGCAGGTCCTTGAGGGGTATCCGGATTTGATTAATTGAACAAGTTGGACCCTCTTGTGTAATTGTAATGCTTTATTGGGTCGTCCACTCACAGTTAACAGTCTATGTATTGATTAAATGTACTGTAATTCTGCAAAATGTTACTTCAATCAATCAACCATCTGACCATTTAATTGCACAAAATAATTTGATCACTTTGGAAATGAACTATAACATCTGTGAGTTTGACATACTACAGTAACTACACTGAGAGATCTCCGGTATCCCCTTGAGGAAGTTCCTTTGGAAAAATCAGCTTGACCACTTTAACCATATTTTAGGCTTTGGCCCTGATACGAAATTGTCTCAAATGGGGGTACACGGCTAAATGCCAATCAGTTTGGGGGTCCTTTCTTTTAGAAAAACTGTCTTGGTAAACAAGTTTCCTTTTTACCAGTTTGTAAATGTATGTTAGTGTATGGGTACATCCAGACATAAATGGCAAGGAAGTGCCTAGAGCAGGCGTCTCTCCCTGGTTTTTAGACAGCTAGCTGGTGGATGGAAATGACGCTTGCACGCTTCTGCAACTTGCAGTGTTGCCAATAAAACGGAAACCCTTTGCCGGCGCTGCAAGTTGCAGCCGCATGCGAGCGTCATTTCCAGCCACCAGCCAACCATCCTATGTCTGTGCAGAGGCTTCACACATGACTCTGCTGAATGTGTGTTTTAGTGGAGATCACAAACAGAAGTTCTACTGGGGCCACAAGGAGATCCTGATACCCGTCTATAAGAACATGGGAGACGCCATGAAGAAGCACCCAGATGTGGATGTGCTCATCAGCTTTGCCTCCTTGAGATCTGCTTATGATAGCACCATGGAAACCCTGCAGTATGCACAGGTGACAAATGATAACCTCTACGGCGCAGATGTTGACGCCATGCATAGGAGGCGCATGGTGGTGCAACTTTTTAAATGATACATTATAATAATACAACTGCTTTCAGATTCAAACCATTGCCATCATTGCTGAGGGCATCCCTGAAGCTCACACCAGGAAGATCATCAAAGCTGCAGATGAGAAACGAGTCACCATCATTGGGCCAGCGACAGTAAGTCCATCTTGGATCTTAATTTCCACAACGTTGCATGTCACAGTACGTTATGCATAATGGCAACCAAATAACAGATCTGTATATGACCCATATAAGTGACGTTTGCATCGTAATCCAGGTTGGTGGGATCAAGCCAGGCTGTTTTAAGATCGGGAACACGGGGGGCATGCTGGATAACATCCTTGCCTCTAAGCTCTACCGTCCAGGCAGCGTGGCCTACGTGTCCCGCTCTGGAGGGATGTCCAACGAGCTCAACAACATCATCTCCAGAACCACAGATGGTGTTTTTGAGGGTGTGGCCATCGGTGGGGACAGGTATGCAACTGTCTGGCCTCTGCAGTGTGTCGCAATCAATGTGTCGAGCTTAATTTATTATTTCTGAAAGCGACACCATCGTGCAATGGACCGTAAAGGAGGCTTTATGCTGGACCCTTTTTTATTTTTCAGATACCCCGGGTCTGTGTTCACAGACCACGTGCTGCGCTACCAGGACAGTCCAGGAGTGCAGATGATTGTTGTATTAGGAGAGGTTAGTTGATAAACTAACACTGTGGTCCTGAACCCTTTAAAAGTGTGGTTTTTTTGGTTGTGTCATGCCGTGTGTCATGGCTTACTAGTCTAATTGGGCCGTTGATTAGAAATCAGTAATTTGAGAGAAGTTACATTGTAATTCAAGTCAAGGAGACAATTTTCTATTAATTTCTACGCAACAGAGCAGTATATCTAGCCAGTTTTACTAGTTACATCATGACAAGGTAACTACACAACCCAAACATCTACCAAAGTGTCCTTGTGCTTTAATTTCAAGGACCCCCTGTTTGATATCCATTAAGTTAGACGGACTCCAATTCATATAAGGGTCCATATAATTAGTCATTTAGTGTGGACCCTTGGAACCCCCTAGACACATTCAGAACCTGTGATCCAACAGACACACTACTTCTACAAATACCATTGTGCACAAATTAGTTGACACTATTATTGTCTGTGACCCTTCCCACCCCTGCTGTAGATCGGAGGTACAGAAGAATACAAGATCTGCGAGGCTATAAAGGCAGGCAGGATCACAAAGCCAGTGGTTTGCTGGTGTATTGGTACCTGTGCCACCATGTTCTCCTCTGAGGTGAGAGCATGAAGCATAATCTGGATTAATTGACCTTTGGACACTTTTTTGTTTGGCTTTGCACTGTTGACTTTTGTCTTGTTTTTCTTAAGATGAGACGTAGTAACACTTTATTATGACGCACTGATCGATTGTATGTTTTTTTTGTTTATCCTTGTTTGACCTGTTTTTATATAATTTTATTATTATTGTTTCTTGATGCACCTTGCTTTTTCCTTCTGCCTTGTTTCTTCTGTATAGTATCAGTCTTATCCTTACTTGTATGTTGTAACCTTAACTGCTGTGCTGCCTCTGGGCGACTGATTTCCCCCGTGGGATAATAAAGGTATCTATCTAGAGTGCATATAGTTATCTGTAAAAGCTTGTTCATGTCTTAAAATCACACCTGTGTGAACTGAGTGGTGCAACTCCCCTCCCCCCTCCTCTCTCTCTCTCTCTCTCTCTGTTTCTGGCAAACAGCGCCCCTACTGGTACTAATAGTCATACTCGTGCTCATTAACGTCGCATACATAGGCGGACGACACAGGACACGGACATTGCTGTTCCTTCCTTGGAGTGGTTGCACCACTCAAACAGCTGCATATTGAGAGTCTTTCAATCGGTAGTTGATCCATTTCGCTCATTGTTGTCCCCCAGGTCCAGTTTGGCCATGCTGGAGCCTGTGCCAACCAGGCCTCTGAGACGGCAGTAGCTAAGAACAAGGCCCTGAAAGAGGCTGGCGCCTTCGTCCCCAAGAGTTTTGACGAGCTGGGAGAGGTCATCAAGTCAGTACTGTCACAAACACACAGACATGCTTCCTACATTATGTCAACATCCATATTCTTCAGCACATGTACTGTATGACTATGTTCAGACATTAGTTTAGCCCCTTGACTCACTGCAGCTCAAGGTATACTTAATTCAATACAGTGAAACAACCATGTTTTCTTAACTACGGAAATTATGTTTAGCCAACATTGACTCATTCTTATTCCAGTAAGTTTGGTCAAGTTTTAATGACTAAAGATTTGGTGTTCATTTACCTTTTTATCTAGAGTAATACCATTAACGGTAACCTGGTATATGTGGCCATTAACAGTAAAATGGTCAATGTTTATGTATGACCAAAGCTGTGAATAGATATTGACATGTATTGATGTCGACAAAGTTCTTTAGGTTTTCTTTTTCTTTGTGCAGATCGGTGTATGATGACCTTGTTTCCAAGGGAGTCATTGTGCCAGCAGCAGAAGTGCCCCCTCCCACTGTACCAATGGACTACTCCTGGGCACGGGTAGGTATTTCCTAATTTAGACTTCATTGTACATTGAACAGTGTGACCACGCAATGCAATGCATTGTGAGCCTGACATTGACCTGTGGTCAGTATAAATCAGACTTTAATCACTTCTCTGTGATATCAATATGATGGGTGGGCCTTTTTATCTAAGAGTTCACTATTTCGTTTTACATCAGATCAGGCTACTTGGGAATAGATGGAAAACGAAGGTGCCTTGAGTGATATTTTCCCCTTTTTTTTGTTTTCCTTCCATTTCTGCAGGAGCTGGGTCTAATCCGTAAGCCAGCCTCATTCATGAGCAGTATCTGTGACGAGAGGGGTCAGGAGCTGATCTACGCAGGCATGCCCATCACTGAGGTCTTTAAGTCAGAGATGGGAGTGGGGGGAACCTTGGGACTGCTCTGGTTCCAGAGGAGGTCAGCTTCTCAAACCAACAATAGGCTCTATGCACATACGCCATTTTGGAAATAACTTTTCCCACTTCTGGCCGGAAGTGGGTTCCAAATGACCCTGTATGAGTGTGTACAAATGGAACCCAAATGGTTCCATTTTACAGGTCCATTTGGTTCCATTTGTACACTTAGAGTTATGGGGGTCCTTGAAATGAGAGAATTTGAGAACAACTGAACACTAAATGAAACTGAGCCTTAATTCACCTTTAGCACCACTTAGACACTCCCACTTGGACACTTTCTAGCCGGGCTCATTCATTCCAATGTAAATATCATGGATTTTACTTTTACACATTAAATA
This sequence comes from Protomyctophum parallelum, assembly GCF_964188405.1. Taxonomy (NCBI): domain Eukaryota; kingdom Metazoa; phylum Chordata; class Actinopteri; order Myctophiformes; family Myctophidae; genus Protomyctophum; species Protomyctophum parallelum. The sequence continues at coordinate 17,163,722 of NC_139708.1, read as the reverse complement.
CTGGTAAATTTTTTAACTAGACCTTTAAAATCTCTTCCAAATCCGTCAACAAGGCCTACCATATGCACTGGAAAAATATGTGTGACATTTCCTTTTTTTTTTTTTTTTTTTAAGATATTTTTTTGCGGCTTACGCCTTTTATTGATTTTTGAAGGGACAGACAGTAGGCTGACAGGAAACGGGAGAGAGATGGGGGGATGACATGCAGTAAAGGCTGTGTCGGGTCCGGGAGTCGAACCCGCGGCACACTGCGACTGGATTACCAGTCCGGTGCCCAGACCGTTACGCTACGGCCTGGGCCGACATTTCCTTTTTTAAAACAACGTTTTATCATATACTGTAGGAAAACTATTGGTGGAGAGGTTATGTTATGCTTAGCTGTGATTGGACCATAGCAGTTTGGGGAGGGGCTTAGCTATAGGTCAATTAGTATCATCGGTAACGGCCTTGAAGGAAGAGTTGTTTCCAAAATAGTGTGCATATAGAGCCTATTGCCATTGAAAACTCTTGACATAACTCACAACAAAAGACGTATACATGTATTATAGATGAATTGATGTCCAATTCCATGTGTAGGTTGCCCAAGTACGCCTGTCAGTTCATTGAGATGTGCCTGATGGTGACTGCAGACCATGGCCCTGCCGTCTCTGGTGCCCACAACACCATCGTTTGTGCCCGTGCTGGCAAAGATCTGATCTCCAGCCTTACCTCTGGACTCCTCACCATTGTAAGACATTGCTCAACCAGAGCCATAATTTGTGTGTGGCAGTATTATTAGCAAATCTCACACCCACAAGGTACTTCATGACTTAAGCACTGTTCACACCAAGCACGGTAACTATAACGATAACTAGAAATATTCTGTTTATTTGTCCCCTTATAAAGTAAAATGTTTTTTTTAAACTAGTAAACATTGTAACACCAAGGACCAAATCAGTCGGAAGGACATCGGGACGCAATCAGTCTAACACCGGGGCTCCACCGGGCGCGTCGGCGTCGCATCTCTGTCACCGTCAGAGAATGTTCCCTTTTTAATCAATGAAGGGTGGCTCCACTGCCCGCGTTGCGTTGCGTGACTGCATTAAAATTGCCCCGGTTCGTTTTTTGACGCACGTGACGGAGACGCAACGGCAACGCGCCCGGTGGAGCCCTGCCGTAACTCGCCCTCGGAAATGAGGGTGATGACCCAGATGAAGAGAGGATTATGAATAGTTAACACTAGCTGGCACTACCTCAGGTAGGCTACAACAATCTCGCCTCTTATAATCAATCATCAGAGCCAGATAATCTCTAAACTATTGCATGCGTCTTTCAGCACCACAGCCCTGTGTGAGCTCTGACACAGCTGGACTGTGCAGTGAGCTCTGACACAGCTGGACTGTGCAGTGAGCTCTGACACAGCTGGACTGTGCAGTGAGCTCTGACACAGCTGGACTGTGCAGTGAGCTCTGACACAGCTGGACTGTGCAGTGCGTGTTTGGCGCCACTTTTTACAGAACATTATCATTCATCAGTGTGGACATTCACATAATCATTGTTATAGTTATCGTGTTTGGTGTGAACAGGATTGGGAGTGGTTATGCAATGTAGATGCGCTTTTTTTTTTACTCAACACAATGTTGACGACAAAAGTTGGGAGAATGTCCTCAGGTCTCTATTTTCCTGCCATGGCTTTTCAGGGTGATCGTTTTGGAGGTGCTCTGGATGCTGCAGCCAAGCAGTTCAGCCATGCATTTGATAGTAGCATGATGCCCATGGAGTTTGTCAACAAAATGAAGAAGGAAGGCAAGCTGATCATGGGCATCGGTCACAGGGTAAAGTCGGTGAGTGCCAAGCGTCCTTCAGTTTGTGTGCTTCTTCTATACATGTTTTTGTTTTCTCTACAAATCTCAAGAAGTGTACTTGTGTGCGTGCAGATCAACAACCCAGACATGAGAGTGCAGATCCTGAAGGACTTTGTGAAGCAGCATTTCCCTTCCACCGTGCTTCTGGACTATGCTTTAGATGTGGAGAAGATCACCACTTCCAAGGTAAGAATGAGTCGGCTTTCAATGCCCTTCCAATGTTTAAAAAGTACATGCATCCAAACAATAATGCCTGACTTACATCTAGATTTACACGATTGATTCCACCACAGACCTGTAATGTTATGAGCTTCAACTCTTCATCAGACCTCATCAGGTCTGTGGTCACCATGTCAGTGGTACATCCTAAATTATGTTTCTTTCCTTCTATTGCTTTATTAGAAGCCCAACTTGATCCTGAATGTGGATGGTTTCATTGGTGTGGCCTTTGTGGATTTGCTCAGGACCTGTGACGGATTCACAAGGTAAGATAATAAATTCCATCTGCCTTTAAAGTGCCAGTTACTTATTTTTATGACGTGGCTCCTCAAAGATGAGCTGTCTAGAGGAGGTTCTGTCTGTGTCCAGAGCTGATCTCACAAGCCGATCTCACTTTTTGTACAGTTGTGAATGACAGGAAACAGGGAGAGCGAGAAAGAACGCAGCTATGGTCGTCTGGCTTGGGAATCAAACCCACAATTTGCTGTCCTGACTGCATTAGAGCCTAATATCGTGCTAAATCGCTGTGTGATCCAGTCTAGACCGGATGGTAAAATAAATAAATAAAACTCATTCCCATTTGTGGTTTCCGGCCTTTTCAGTGTCGCTTTGTTTTGGCCCCTTACATCTTATTCCAAGATGTACTTGAAGAAACGTGTTGGATTCATATGCCGCATCAAGGCTTTTATTGTGTAGGCCCTAAAATTACACCCTTGATCACGGGGAATTTGGGGTACTTCTGATTCCGCTTTGTGTTTCCTGCCTGATAACTACAAATCAATGACTACAATATGACCGCTACCGACCGGATCATAAAACCGAAAAGGTATGCTTCCCAGGCAAATTACAGCGTATATGTGGCTGTGGTATGAGACAAAACCACTAGGCCATTGGTGCCCACAGAGAGCACACTTTTATATTTAACTTTACATGTATAATGGAAGTCAATGGGCTTCTGATCTTGCAGAAACCGTCATACATCATAGATTTTTTGACGTATTCGTATGTCATGGCTGACGGCACAAGCTAGGCACATGGAAGTCTGCATTCGAGCAATGCCAGGGAAATTGGTAGTAATCATAGAGCATAATGTGCTCCGTTTATTACCCTCAAAGTAAATCATAGAGGGGCTGATTCACGGTGTTGTGAACCAGTCAACACTGATGTTGACCATGTCATTCTAGATGCAAATTTTGTGCAAGAGTTTCCTTATTCTTTTGTTTTCTACAGGGATGAGGCTGATGAGTTTGTGGAGATTGGTGCTCTGAATGGCATTTTTGTCCTGGGACGCAGCATGGGATTCATTGGTGAGACTTGTTGTTTTGTCCTCGGTTAACACTCATTGTATTGTAACATTTGAGATGCAAGAAACACTCATGATGATGTATGATGATCTTGTCATTTCTCAGGACACTACCTGGACCAGAAGAGGCTGAAGCAGGGTCTGTACCGTCACCCTTGGGATGACATCTCCTATGTGCTCCCAGAACACATGTCCATGTAAAACAATGAGACCAAACCAGAAAGTGCCAGCACTCACCTCAGCCCCTGTAACTCCCCTTGTACTGTGATCTGTTACCCAAAGTGGTAGCAATATATAGGGAAGATGTTATTAATATACTGTAGCTGTAAATTGCAAATATCAAAAAAAGAGGAGTTTTAAGGGTATGGTTTTAGTCTTTATCACTAGCTAAGTAGCTAGTGCTGCAGCCCTGAGAATATTGGCAAAGCCCACAGAACAATGAAGGCCCATCTGAGACAAATGCAGAATCTGAACTAGGGAGATTATTTGGAAGTAAAATGGATGGACTCTTGGCCCTTTGTGTTGTAAAGTGTAATTTATACTTTTACAACCATGTCAACTGTGGTTTTCACTGTATATTCTTTTATTTTCTGAGACCAGACATTATTTGGACAGTGGAAAGTGGCGATTGAGAGTACAATGTTTACTTATTTTTAGCTACCACAGTGAAGTACTTGGATTTGCCTCAACATAATGTAAAGCGAGTTTGTCTGTATCACAGACTATTGTGTCTCAGTGCAGTTTTCTTCGTTGTCTCAGTGCCATATCCGAAACATAAGGGATGAGACTGACCGTAGTGCAATAATGTCTGGCTAGCTATTGTTTTAGATGGAACATACTGTAGATCAGAGCTTTATTTATGTATAGATGTTGTAACGGTAAAAAATGAAGGTACAAGAATGTAACTGTTTTGATTTTATGTTCTGTAAGGTTTTTGTTGCATTGGCTGAGGTGTATTTGAGTCATTCCTAGTACGCAGTGCCATTTGCTGTTTTTGCTCATTTTTTATTAGGTTGGTCTCGTTTATTTTTTTTTAAGCATTTTATTTTCATAAAATATGCAATTCCTCAAAAGGAATCTAGGCTACCATACAGTAGATTCAACTTTGACGTGATTAATTACTAGATAATTATTAAAATGTAAAACGACATACTTGTTGCAGATGTATGAGGTCCAGAAAATCCCCGCTCACCAGGAATGACTCACAATTAACATGTTACTGCTATTGTGGCCAACCATTACCTTTTGTCTTAAAACTGTGTTGTCTTGTATTAACTGTTTTAACTTTGGTTATGTGAGCTAAATATCTCTGTTCAAACTTGTTGTATAAATTGTGTAAATTAGTCAAATAAAATATATGCAACTTGCTGTATTTTTTTATATTATCTTATTTATTCCAAGTAGAAACAAATGCGAGTGTGAGAGAGAAATAATTAATGGTATCACGTTGATAAATATGTAGGCCTATTTATAGATGGCAAATTGGCAATCAGCCAGCAGGTGACAGGTCCTACAATTTAAAAAATAAAATAATAAACTGTCTGAAGTGAACCTCCTATGAAAGACACGTAGACTACACGCAAAATAAGAACTGAATGATTTTGCTTGAAGTCTGAAATTACTGAGGGCAACGCTTAAGGGGGAACGGCTGTTGTCATGCCAACCATAAAGCCCTTAACACACTGCGCATGTCAGTAAATTGTGTTTGTTTACTAACCCTAATGTTAGAATAAATAAACTATTATGATTTTCAGACACTATGTCACTCATTTACTAAATAAGGCAGTTGATGCTTTTTTAATTATTTGATTATTTATTGCTTAGACATTTGATTCTAAAACGTCCAGATACAGCTACTAAATAAAAAATTTAGTTGAAATGTTACATGTAATAATAATCAAAGGGCAAAAAGACGTATGATCCCATAATATTCCCATTCCGTTTGTGGTTTGAGGAAAAGCTGTCATTCCCCCTTTAGTTTAAGCGTCACCTAGCGTCACCTACATACACGCACGTATGAGTCGAAGACGGAACTGACTTCAGAGTCGTCCTCTGTTTTGAATTCATGCGTATGCGGTCGTCTTTCGTCCGCGAGTTCACCGCAATTCCAATATTTCTGGGTCCACTGGCACAATGGCAGCCGTAGCCCCTAATGCAGAGGATTCTTCGCGGAGCAGCAGCGGCACCAGCACGCCCAGCGCCCTCGCCGGAGACGGCGATGCGGAAGAGGCCGAGGACTTCACCTCCTCCTCCCACTGTTCGGAGCTGTCGCGCCGGCAGAACGACCAGAGGAAGCAGGGCTTGTTTTGCGACGTGACGCTGGCCTTCAGCAGCGGGGCGGCCGCCGGGAACGTCCAGAGCTGCGAGTTCTCGGCCCACCGCTCCGTGCTGGCCGCGGCCACTGACTATTTCACACCCTTGCTGGGAGGACAGTTCTCCGAATCGCTGTCCGGACGGGTTGAGATGAAAGAATGGAGCTCAGAGCTGGGACCAGATGCGGAGACGGTGGAAAGTGTCATCCAGTATATGTATACTGGAGAAATACGCGTGAGCACCTGCAATGTGCATGAAGTGTTGGAACTAGCTGATAGGTATGTTTAACCTCACGTGTATGTGCTTGTGTGTGTGCGCACCATTAACTGATAAAATAAGAAATCTAATCTAATCCCAAATCAAGCTAATCCCACAATGGCTGATCTATTGACATAAGGGCTGTGGTTGATCATCATGGCAATGATGGCATATATTTGAATCTAACATACTCACTGGTGTTTTCCTAATCAGTCAAACTTGAAGCATTATTATACAGTTATAGTATACACTACAGTTTAATTGGTTGACCTCGTCCTCATTGATGCTTCATGCTTGATTGGCAAAAATCGAACTCGTATTAGTCGGGGAGCCACAGGCCCAAAAACTCAAGAAAAAAAGGGTTCGACCTGTGCTGTCATGTCATGCCCTACTTTTTATTTGTATTTTTAAGGGGCGCTAGCCCCTTCTATAAACAGCTTTTGTCCCCACACGTCTCAAGATTTGCCATTGACAATGAAAGGGGAATTCAGGTCAAATGTCCGCTAAATCTTGTACCCACACATCTCAAGATTTCCCATTGACAATGAACGGACAAAATTCTGCTAAATATGATGTAAATGACACATCAAAACATTAAACGCCATTGACGTTGAAGGGAAGATTCATATGTAAACGAGCAAATCAGCTAACCAATCACAGGCAACAGGCATTTCTGATTGGCCAGTATGATATGATGCATGATGATGTACGATGATAAGAGCACCCCTCACTTCACAGTTCACACAGGTGTGATCTTTCTTCTTCTATTAATTTGGTTATTAAGGTCCACAGAATGAGAGGCCTGCTCCGCCGAAACATAGCAAAAAAAGGAGTTATGGCCATTATTGTATAATGAAGCCTTTATTAGGTTTCTTTTCTTTGTGTCCTCAGTAGTGAACAACACCAAGTTAAGAAATACACTCCCAAAACCTTTCCAAATGATAGCCATTTTTTTTTTACAATAAATTCTCCGCTTTTTGGATAATATTTGTGAATGTAAATGTGTTACATGGATACCTACAAGCCTCCATACAGACATGCCATATTTATGACAATCTCATGCAGTTTTTTTTTTTTTCTAAATTTTTATCCCACGATTTTGTAACCCAGTTTTCTTAAATTATCTAATGTAATCCTGGGCGCTACACTTCCTCTGCCAACCTGGGGGGGCAGCGGACTGACCTCATGCCTCCTTCTATGCATGAGGAGTCCAAGCTGCTTCTTTTCACCTGACAGAGGGGAATTTCCCCGGCCGGACGTAGCGCGTGGAAGGGACACGTTATTCCGACCAGTTCCTTTCCCCTCCAATCTCATGCAGTTTTGAGCAAGAACCATGCTGTTTTTTTGCATGCAGTACTGTAATTTTCGTCTATTGTAAACATGAGACCACTTTACTGTATCTATAGCTGTATGAGACCACTGTACTGTATCTATAGCTGTAGCTGCAAGAAAACACTTTGTACCACTTTTGTTCTTGGGATCTTCAGAATCTTTGTCAGTCAGTTGGTCACCCCAGGCTTGACCCACACTTTAAGAAAATAAACCTAGTTCACATCACATAGTCAAAAAATATGCGTTGTTTCCGGTAGAGCAGGGCCTCCAAATTAATAGAAAAAACACAAAAAGTACAGCATGACATCACAGGTCCTCTCATATTTTGGGTGACTGTCTCTCTGACTATATGACATTTTATTTCTATTGACCATAGGTTCCTGCTGTTGCAGTTGAAGGACTTCTGTGGTGAGTTCCTGAAGAAGAAGCTGAGCCTTACCAACTGTGTGGCAGTGCACAGTCTAGCCCATATGTACACTCTGGACCAGCTGGCTCTTAGGGCTGCAGATATGATCCGCCGTAACTTCCACAAGGTCATTCAGGATGATGAGTTTTACACTCTGCCCTTTCACTTGGTGCGTGACTGGCTGTCCGACGCTGAGATCACAGTGGATTCCGAGGAGGTGCTATTTGAGGCTGTGGTAAAGTGGGTGCAGAAAAATACAGAGGACCGAGGACGCTATTTTGAGGAGTTGTTCCGTCTCCTCAGGCTGCCCCAGATAAAGCCTACCTATCTGACCAGGGTGGTGAAGAGCGAGCGCCTGGTGGCAGCCAATGAGGCTTGTCTGCGCCTGGTCTCTGAGGCCGTGGAGGGCCATGCTATCCGTTTTGAGAACCTCAAGTCAGCTGACATGGAGTTCTGGTCCTCTTACATGGCCTCATTCCAGCCTCGCTTCGGCCAGAACATGGACGTTATCATGGTGGTGGGTGGCGTGTCGGAGGGAGGGGACTACCTAAGTGAGTGTGTGGGCTATTTTATTTATGAAGACCGCTGGGTTAATCTTCCACACATCCACAACCACCTGGATGGCCATGCCATTGCCACCACAGAGTCTCATGTCTATGTTGCCGGCTCCATGGAGCCTGGCTTTGCTAAGACAGTGGAAAGGTACAACCCCAATCGCAATACCTGGGAGCAGGTGAGCAACTTGACCACACGTAAGCACTCCTTTGGACTCACCTGCATCAAGGATATCCTCTATAGCATTGGTGGCCATGGTAACTTCAGCCCAGGTTTCAAAGATGTGAGTGTGTATGAGCCTGAACAGGACAAATGGCACAACCTGGAATCTGCACCCAAGATCCTGCGGGATGTGAAGGCAGTGAGTGTGGAGGACCGCTATGTGTATGTCACGGCACGCACACCTGTCGACACTGACAATGACGATGGACTGAAGACTGTGACCACCCGCTATGACACGGAAAGCCGCCAGTGGCAGGATGTTGACTCTCTGCCCCTTATCGACAACTACTGCCTCTTCCAAATGGCCGTGGCCTCCACTAACTTCTACCACACAGCCTCCTGCTGCCCCAAGAACTACACAGTGCGAGATGAGGTCGCCAAGCAGAAGATCAATGCGCGTATCTCTGACGAGATCCTGGAGAGCCTGCCACCGGAGGTGACCAGCATCGAGGGCGCCGCCATCTGCCACTTTGACGAGGATGTCTTCATTATTGGTGGCTGGAAGAACAGTGACGACGTGGACAAGCAGTACCGCAAGGAGGCATACCGCTACTGCGCAGAGAGGAAGCGCTGGATGCTGCTGCCACCCATGCCGCAGCCTCGCTGCCGAGCCACCGCCTGCCACGTACGCATTCCCTATCGCTTCCTATATGGCTGCCAGCGCTACCCCATGCCCCAGAACCTGGCTCGCCAGCGGGATCGCATGCAGCAGATGCAGCAGCTCCACCGGCGCACGCTCACTCTGCGCAGGCAGCTACAGTCCCAGATAGAGTGCTGAGTCCTCCTACCCGGTTCCCTATATCCCATACCTCCCTGTATCCTAATCCTCACAGTACGTTTTAACAGCGGGCGACAGCCAGACGAATTTTCCCGAACGTGCATTATTTGTATATGGGACCCGGCGACTACCTGCAATAGCAGGCGAACGGTGGGCGGCCGATAAGATACAAATAATTCATATTTTCGGGCGATTGGGCGATGTGTCGGCTGCTGCTCGCCCGCTGTTAAAACGTACTGTTATCCTGTCCCCTGTATCCTAATCCCATCCTCCCTGTCTCTTTTAACCCATACGTTCCTGTCCCCTATACTCCATACCTCCCTGTCTTCTACATTCTAATCCCATACCTACCTGCCCCCTGTATCCTAATTGTATTCCCTGTATTTGCTACAAACATTGTCCTGAGTACTTTCAAGCACTCTACCGTCATCGTTGACCACTCATGACACGCGTTAGCAGGCCCTGTGTTGTGCTTATATCAGCCACATTCACATGGTGAATGGGCAAAATGGCAGCTGTGTGAATAGGGTCAATCTCATCATCACTCCCTGCCAGCAGCTTCCTAGCAGTTTTGTGTTAGCTCAGCTGTTGATATGCCGAAGTCTGTGAGATGTGTAGGCAGACAGGTCTGCTGTGAGAGGACATTTCAGAATGTACACATGTGAATAAGAGTGTTGCCATGGCTATGGCGAGAAGAATACCCTAAATATCGTCAGCAGAGATTAAGTTGATCTATTTGTACATACATAGTATATAGCTGTATATGTATATACATTTATATAGATATTTTAACATCCTTTTATTTTGTGCTTGTACAAGGGAAGCTATGTGACATGTATTCACATTCCTGTATTCAAACCAACTAGCTTAAAGAAGTCACATTCCATTAGTGACACTGTGACAATCTCTTCATGCTAATATCACATTGATCTTTTGGTCAGATATAATAATCATAAAGCTTTGCTGTGCTGTTTATTGTAGTTAATATTTGAATGGCCCCTCAATACCTTATTAACATGAGAAGAGGAGAGGAGAAAGAATGTTATTCTTACATTATATTTATACTTTATTGTATGTCAGTGTTGCACACTGATATATGACCTATTCCTAGCATGCAACTGTCATACAGTGGAGTATAAATTAAGCATTAGATTCCTGTTAATGCAGTTATACTTTGCTTCTTATTGCTTGCCTAACACTCCAATGATATTCCAAGTTTGTGATGATCTCTGAATGAGACAGATATTACCTCGCCAACAAGTTAAAAAGAAAATCTAGCTTTTGCATTGTTCTTGCTCGGTTCTTAAAATTATATCTACTGTGTATACGGTATGTAACATTCCTTTTGTTGCATTCACACGGGCAGACGCAAAGACGGAGTCTATCATTCATTGTCAATGGAAGCCAGCGACGTGAAGCTATGAAGCAAATCTGACGCTTGTAGCTGCTGAAGAAGCTACAAATACACTGTGTAGCTTTGCATCTTTTGCATCTGCCTGTGTGAAAGCAGCATTTGTGCTCCAAACTTTGGTAGTGCATGAATCATTCCTGTTCCTGTTCATTCCTTTTTATGCACTTTGACAGACTTTGACAGACCTTTAGTACATGTCTCTAAATTGTGTGTGTGTGGGGGGGGGGGGGGGGAGGGGTACTTTACTCGGAGCGAAAAAGCTTGATTCATGCACTTTTTTGACATCCTGTGTAATGTCTTATATAAACCTAGCTCTGGTCCATAGCCCTAATGCCCTTTGCTGCCATTGCATTAAGGCTATGGGACCGTTCTCTTCCTGGCTCGTATGAAAGCAGACCAGCCTCTCCTCTGTTACGAAAATAAAAAGAACGTTTCACCTACTCACCAATACAAAGACGGCTTGTGTTATTAGAAAGTCTACTTTCCTTAGTGGATGCACTCTGAGCCCCCCACCACATGTATAAAATGCACTTTTTGCCCAGAAAGGGATTTTATTTTCACTGGAAAAAAATACTTTTAATTACTCCCCTCTACCGATATTGCCAAGAGAAAATCTCAAGATTTTTCCTTTCGGCGAAAACAAATCCCTTTCTGGCCTAAAAGTGCATTTTATACGTGTGGTGGGGGGGCTCAGAGTGCGTCCACTACGGAAAGTAGGCTTTCTAATAACACAATCCACCTTTGTATTGGTGAGTAGGAGAGGCTGGTCTGCGTCTCATGGGGATCTGCGTGTGCACCCCGTCTCGGCTGTCTCATGCAAGCCAGGAAGAGAAGAGTAGCAGAGCCCTAATGAATGCATTAGAGCTATGGATCAGAGCTAATATAAACCTATAGGTATAAGTCAGTTGCCATTGTGTTTGACTTTGTTTTTTTACTACCATTCAGACGAGATGATTGTATTTTGGAAATGTTTAGTTTATCCAGCATCCAATCAATGTTGATCTCCTCTGATAAATGTCATGACTTGTTTTGAAATTTGATTTCTTTAATGCATTCTCAGCTGGGTGTTTAGATTCCACCTTTACTTTCACTGTCCAAAGATTATCATAGATGAGGTGGAGGGGGGGAATGTTGATTTTGATGTCTTGTTTTAAATAAATAAATGGTATTCCATTGTGAATGTGTAACAATGGTCTTCTACTATTCCAACAGTAAGGTCTGTCCATACAGCTTTTTTGTTTTATTATTATTTTAGAGGAAGTCAGAAATTATATTAATTTCCTCTAGTTTTTTGGCAGGCTTACACAGCACTGCAGTTTAATATTAAATGGAATAAGCTATATATTTTGCATTGCATGTGACAGTCTGATAATTGTCTTATTGGATGTTCGAAATGCTATTGTCATAATTTGCAGTAAAGATTTGTATGAATAACATTTTGTATGATCTGTTTTTGATTAAGTCAAATGTAAAAGATGAGACAACTTAGTGTGAAATTAATAATTATGAATTAAGTTAAAAACAGACGTTAATAGAGCTGTCTGACGTCACTTTCAGTAGAGGGCGTCAGTCCCCAGGTTCATGTATTTGTTTAGTAACTTTAGTTGCATTGAAATCCCCATTGAGGCGATTTTAGGTCGCCTCATATAACAACTGTGTTTGAAAAATAAACATGTCACCCCGGCCGCTTCACTCATATGGATATGAAGAATCAACTGACTGAGAGAAAACGCTAATGTTACTGCTGCTGAATTAGTTAGATTTTCGCTAGAAGCAGACTGTATCATATGAGTGACTGACTGTTGCAAACGATGCAGAGACACCTCCCTAACAATAACGCCGAGACAGCTTGTTTATTTTTGGACCACAACGCTTATAGTAGACGATATTAAGATCACCCCATGTTATTTTCCATAGAGAAATTACTTCCGCGAACCAGGGGAATCGTCGGGATGAGCGAGTTACGTCAGGACTTCGGTGCTCTTATAGCGGCGCATTCTCTCCCCCTTTCAGAACAACGAACGGCCCAGGAAATGAAAACGCAATGCATTTCCCCATAGGCAGTTTTTATTTAATTTATTTAAAGACCTTTTAAGCGTCGTACGAAGCCAACTCTTGTCGTGACAAATCATGACAACACATACAATATTTCGGGCCAAACAAAGAATTAGAAAGTAGAAAAAAACGGCAGGTTACAACACTTTTTTGTTGTTTTTCTTCTTTGTAATTATTTGTTTGGTCCAAAATATTGTGTGTGTTGTCATGATTTGTCACGACAAGAGTTGTACGACGCTTAAAAGGTCTTTAAATAAATTAAATAAAACTGCCTATGGGGAAAATGGAAATGCATTGCGTTTTCATTTCCTGGGCCGTTCCAAGAAAGGCCGTTCGTTGTTCTGAAAGGGGGAGGGATTGCGCCGCTCTATTGATCTCTACATGATGGGATAGATAGACGGATAGCATAGCAGGTATAGGAACCATGTATATAGTGGCTTTGTGACAACGGGGAAAGTACAGTGTGTCCGTCCTCTTCAGCAATCAGCACTGCCACCTCGTCAAGTAATGCAAGCAAGTTAACAGTCTTTGTAGTTCAAGGTTTAGTCCGTTTGTCGTCTGCAAACGTAGCATCGTAGTCGATTAGAAACGCTGTAATAACATTGCGTTACAACTGAAAGAGTACACAACCCGCAAAATGGTAAGAGTTACATGTGTGTTCTTTTTAATGAATGGCAAAGCCATGGGTGCAGGCGTGCAGCATGCTAGCTTGTTTAGCTAACGATACGATTGTAGTGTAACGTTACCACCCTGCACGCAATCTGGGAGATTCAAACCAAACCATTGGCAATTATTATTATTATTTTCTCATTTGAATTGCTGGCTTCTGAATCTGTTTTGAGACATTACCATGCACGTTAAGCTGCATTGTATGACTCGATGTACATCTGTAGTACATTTTGTTCATATTGTGTGTCCCTGAAAGTTTCAGCAGGACAACTAACTTAAAGGACCACTTTTCAACCTGCTTTCATATAATTGGTCTCACTCCTCACTAATGTTCATGATAAAAAACTTTTAAAAAAATCTACTCGGTCTGTGTCTCATAGCATAGTAGCTCTGGTCCATAGCTCTAATGCGCGCATTAGAGCTATGTTGCTCTCAACTTCCGCCGCTCGCATGAATGCAGGGCAGCCTCTACTCTTTGGCGTAAATAAAAATAACGTTTTTGCTACTCACCAAAACAAAGGCGAGTTGTGTCAATAGAAAGCCTACTTTCCTTAGTGGACGCACTCTGAGCCCCCCACCACACTATAAACTGTACTTTTTGGCCAAAAGGGGATTTTGTTTCCACCGGAAAGAAAATATTTTTAGTTACTCCGCTGCGCCCTCTACTGATATTGCCCAGAGAACTGCCTCATAGAGAATATTTTTCCTCCGGTGAAAACAAATCCCTTTCTGGCCAAAAAGTGTGTGGTGGGGGGCTCAGAGTGAGTCCACTAAGGAAAGTAGGCTTTCTAATGACACAACCCGCCTTTGTTTTGATGAGTAGCAAAAACGTTCTTTTTATTTACGCCAAAGAGGAGAGGCTGGTCTGATCTCGATTTGAGATTTAAAACGGAAAGTCCCATAGCCTATTAGCCTTACTGCGCAGGGCAGAATCGTAGAAGCAGTAGAAGGCTATGGACCAGAGCTAATGGCATAGGAGGGCTGTGGGCACTGGGCAGTTCAGAAACCGTCCACCAGTGACATCATAGATGGTGAATTAGGACATGTTTCAGGGCTAGGTGAATTCAAGCTAATAGAAACTGCAGGCTCTACTATTCGTGAAATGTTGCAATGCAATAAGGATAATGCCATCGTTCTCACGATGATAAAAATCTAAATATGTTTTAAAATAAATCTTGTTTTGCCTAACTGCCTAACAGCCTAGAGGACTATGAAGATAAGTTCAAAAGTGGTGAAGTGGTCCGTTGCCTAATGCTTTTGCAAAACCCCTAAATCCCACACTAACATTATAGGCAAGTCTTTACGGTGATAAAATGGCCACCAATGTAATCAAAAAAGTCAACCAAAGAACAAGATTCCAACAGGATCTCCTCACTGGTCAACAAAAAGAATACCGGATGACTCGCCCCGGTGCTTGCCCGTTTTTCCTCCCGGAATTGTCACCAGTGAGGGGGATAACTTTGTAATATGCTATTGGCTGTTGGTATTCTTTTTGGAAAAATATAAAAAGATACTCCTGTAGAAAGGCTATATTATTTTACTTATATTGACCCTATAAACAATTTAGTATTATTTAGTATATGTAAGGTTTTGCACACTCAAATGGTACCTCGTCAGATAATCCCCACATAGCCTACAACAACTTCTGTGAACAGACTTCAATGTAGTAGCTTTTCATAAATTGTATTTGTACTTAGGCTGTCTGCTGTCATGAAAGTTTATAGTTAGAGAAATTCAAAGTCCAGCCGTCTGCTGTCCAGCCTCTCCCACCCCTCACTGGGGAAAATTCTGGGAGGAAAACAGAAACGGGGCGAGTCATCTTGTTACCAACAAAAACACCTTGAAGACCTTAACAGGAGCCCTTGTACAAGGTTTCTTTGACTATGCATGCACCTTGGTAGTGGTACAACAGTCACAGCACCACAAAGGCCCTTAAAACAAGGCTCCAGACCAAAACAAACTGGTCAGGCTACTACTTGGCCTCACTCCCCGAACCCACCTCACCCCTGCCCACTTTTACAGACTGGAATGGTTTAGGATTGACGTACAGCATCTTGTAATGGGTCTGGTGACTGGTCCACAAGGTTCACTACACCTGTACACATGTACCTGTCAAAATACTTCCTTAATGTCAACGAAGTTCACACCCACAACACCAGAGCGAGTTCCCAAATTTGGCACAAAAAAGGGACTAAATTAATTTCGCTCCTATGCCACCAAAATGTGGAACGCCCTACAAACAGCCATTAAGACAATGCGAATCCCTTGACTCCTTCAAACCGCTCTCAAAGGGCACCTACGGACGGCTGCAATTCGAAACTGGCCCACGTAAAATCTGAATCCCCTTACTGTATATTGTAACGACCCTACGAAAGACCCGGCTTGTTGCTTGCCTTGTCTACCGAGTTGGAGGCTGGGGTTCGACTCCAGCTCAGGGTGCTAAATGTTACAATATGTTTCTTTTGCCTTTTTGTTTTTCATATAGAAGTGTATATTTGTACTACTGTCTAAATGTTCTGATAAATTGAAAATGGTGGACCCTGGGGGTGCATACTTAGTTTAGACTAGTCATTGGTTAGACATGGGTTAAGGTTAGGTTTAGGTGTGCTGCCCCGTGGGAGGTTAGGGTAAGGGTTTGAGATAGGTTGTAGTTGTAGGACTGGTCTAACCAATGACTAGTCTAAACCAAAAACTGTCTAAACTAAGTACTGCACCCCCAGGGTCCACCACGGCACGGTGGCACAGTTGGTAGTGCTGTCGCCTCACAGCTAGAAGGTCCTGGGTTCGATTCCCGCTCGGGACGCTGTGGGCGCTGGCGGCGTGTTTCCTCCTCCGCGTCATCAGTGCCCATACACGAAGGCGGGGTTGGCGAAAGGGCCTTTCTGTGTGGAGTTTGCATGTTCTCCCCGTGTCCCCTAGGGTAGGTACCCTCACAAAAAACATGCAGTAATCCTGGTCACTATCCTGGTCAGCTGGGGCGCCTGATGGAGGGGAAAGGAACTGGTTGGAATAACGTGTTCCTTCCACGCACTACGTCCAACCAGGGAAACTCCCCCCTGTCAGGTGTAAAGGAGCAACTTGGACACTCAGGCATGAAGGAAGCGTGAGTTCAAGTCCGTTGCTCTCCCCTTGTCCCCCATATATGGGGACTAGGTTGGTGGAGGGTGTGTAGAGCCCAGGATCACATTAGATGATTGACACAGGGGTGAAAAATGGGTTACAAAATCGTGGGATAAAAAATATATTTAAAAAATAACTAAGTACTGCACAGTGCACCTGTTGTAAACAAGTGTAATGCTTTATCAGTGTGTCGTCCACAGTAACAGTCTTTGTATTGAGTTGTGCTTTCATGTGAAATGTACCCATTCTGCAAACTGTTAATACATACTTCAATCAATCTCCCCCACGCACGTGCGTGGCACCTTGTCTGTGTGTTGTTAGATCGAAGAGTTATCGAACCCATCTGTGTTCATGAGGGACCCTCAGAGGGTAGAGGACATCCTTAAAGCCATGCAGAAAGCGGGTTCCAACACTATACAGGTACATTGTCTAATGCTGCCTGTGATTCTCAACCTTTTACATTTCAAGGTTCAAGACTAACGGCCGATTCATACTCCTATTTTACAGCTGTTTCGGTGCTGTAGTGCCGAAATGATGACCTCAAATGACGTCACATTGTAGGCTCTACAGAGCCGAACCGACTTTTATTCGGAGTATGAATCGCGCCTAAAGGACCCCCTTATTTATAGCTCTAATACTGTATGTGGGTGAGCAACTAACTCCATACCTCTCTATTATTTATAACCATGAAGGACCCCCAGTTTGATATGCATTCGGCTACAGACCCCCATTGGATACTATTTGTATATCTGGGTTGTTTCCCTTGTTGGCAATACTGTGCCTGCAGCACACTGACATGTCCTAATTCATGTGATTTATATTTGTCCAAGGTGATCTCAGATTTTGACATGACCCTCACAAGATTTGCATATAATGGCAAGCGGTGTCCCACCTGTCATAGTAAGTTGTAAATGTAGTTTTACGATTAATAGTCTAATTACATCCGAATGTAATCTTTTATAAATATTAAATATGTATTATTTATTATTATAATCATTTTATTTTATTTGTGATTTTGATGTTGCTTTGTGTGTTTTATTTTCAGACATTCTGGATAACAGCAAACTTATCAGTGAAGAATGCAAATTAAAGGTACTTTGGTTCTGGAGAACTGCTCGTCTGAACAACTTTACATTTGAGAGATTTGTAGGACAGACAGACAGACAGCAATAGAGATTCCTGGAATTTCTTGAAACCAACCCTGCAGAAGTCTCTAGTCTAGACATGTGCTAGCCTACACCAGGATGTTGAATTTATAGATAGATATTAGTTTGAAGAGTCTGGGTGGAAGGTCAGTGTAATAATCAAAGCAAAAACGGACTGTTGTTAAGCAAAGTAGCCATATGATTTAGGGTACTTGGTGCGTCTTGAATCTAGGGGGCCGCATTCTAGCATGTACGCATGCATGTGCATTCTTTCCGGTACCACGCCATGTTACCCCGTGCAATGAGCACGACACCACTGGTCACAGTGCACAACCCTGCTTATGATAAAATGGTGCCAGGAAACCTCATCCGCAAGATCCTCACTGATGCCAATTGGGGTAAACATTGCTGTGTATCTTCTAGATGCATAATAGCCAGTCACATATTGTATTGTCCATTCTCCCTCAGTTGAAGGAGCTGCTCGACAAATACTACCCCATAGAGATAGATTCGTCACGGTCGATAGAGGAGAAGCTGCCCCTTATGGTGGAGTGGTGAGTTGGATGGACAGACATCTCTGTGCAAGCCTTTGTATTGCCATTATTGTGTCCTTCGGCTTCCCTTCAACTTGGATGCTGTCTGCTTTACATCTCACAGGTGGACAAGAGCCCATGAGCTTTTGGTGCAACAGAAGATTAAGAAAGACATGATGGCCACAGCGGTCAGAGAATCTGATGCCATGCTGAGGTAAGACCACAAGTCATAATGAGTTTTTGTAAAAGCAAAAGATATCCTAAAAGTATATATTATCATCTTTTTTTTACCAACTTTATCTGTTTTGAAATGTTTTTTTTAAGACATGCAAACACCAAATACCTTTGTCCAATTGTGACAGCATAGTGCAGCTCCAGAACGTGCACATAGGAGGCTGTGGACACCCGACAGTGGTTGTTACATGATGGATCTATGTCCAGGAATCTTTTGGACAATTCTTTCTTTAGTCCAGTGTGCCAGATCTTAACATTGTAGTAGTCCATGCATGTTAAGCACCAATGGACGAAGTGTGTAGTGTGTACCCGTTTTATGATGTACTCCCAGACTCATTATCCTCGTTTTTAACTCCAGTGATGACTTATTTCCACAGGGAGGGCTACCAGCTCTTCTTTGACCGCCTGCATGAGCACAGCATCCCACTTCTTATCTTCTCTGCCGGAATAGGAGATGTCCTAGAGGAGGTGATTCGGCAGGCAAAAGTTTTCCACACCAACGTCAAAGTCGTCTCCAACTACATGGACTTTGATGAGACAGTGAGTTTTGAGTGAGATGATGGTGCTGTATTTGTACGTTAACACATTCCTATCCTAACCTCCATGCATGGACCCCTCCAGGGTGTGTTGAGAGCTTTCAAAGGAGAGCTGATCCACATCTACAACAAGAGGGAAGGTGCTCTGCTCAACACAGAGCATTTCCAGGAGCTGCGGGCACGCCACAACGTGCTGCTACTGGGAGACTCTCTAGGAGATCTGACCATGGCTGACGGCGTCCAGGATATGGAGAGCATCCTCAAGATCGGCTTCCTCAATGACAAGGTTTGCACATCAACTGATTCATCACCAATGGCATCACCAATGCCACTTCCAACCTGGCGTCCCTATTTTGGGCATGTCATTACTGTATATGCGAAGGTTTTACAGTGTTCAAAAATAGTTTATATAGACGATTGTACAAGCACACAAATAGGGTTTGGTTAAACACTGTTAACATAAGTAAGTACTAGTAGATGAGAGGATGGGTATACAGTACATTAGCCTCTCGTAGTATATTAGTGTTGTCCCTCTGTGTTCGATTTTTCCCCATGTCTCTCCCCATATTTGAATACTGGGCTCTGGTTGGTTATAGCCTGGTTCCAGACGAATCTGGTTGGCTGTCACCATTTCGGCTGTGAAGTCCTCTCACAACGGGCTCCTTATTAAACTATTACCCTTCACATTACTCTAACTTATTTAGAGGTAACATACTATACATTTTGATGGTCATGTTTACATTTAACATTAGTCCTTATTACCCATGATCTTACAGAAAATACCACAATATAATAAAGATCTGACTGTGAATTGTTTGTCTTGTGACATGGTTTATTTTTCTCCCGTTTGTATTGAACTCAGGTGGAGGAGCGGAAGCAGTCTTATCTGAACTCCTATGACATTGTCTTGGTGAAGGATGAGACCTTGGACATTGCCAACGCCATAGTGCTCTACCTCACTGGCAGTAAGTGAACTTAGTTAGAATATGGTTCATCTCACTGGCACACCAGTATTGGACAATCCTGTGCCACATGAGGAAGGTGTCATCCAGTAGGAAGGCCCGGCTCAGTAAGTGTGCCAGTTGACAAGATTTCTCAGAACAAAGAAAGACTGGTTCTTTTTTATATATTTGCCAATTTCTTAAAGTTACATAGTTGTGTGAATGCACTTGGGTTTTCATTTTACCACTTTTTGAAGCCCAACGGAACATATGGTTCATAAATGTTCATAAATATGTGGGGAGAAGCTAAATGTTACTGATAAGCATGTCTTGCAAATCTACAGAATGTACTGTAACAACATACATGTATCACACAATGGCACAAAAACTTGTCTGAAATGTATGTGCTGGTTTAGTTCTAATCTTGAAGGGAAGTTTGTACTTTGCTATGTCATTTCTTCCCTTTTAATGATGCTATATGGATAGTGTTTTATATGGAAAACTCTTTTGTGCATTACTACAGTGCTACCAAGTGGTGAAATAGGCCACCTTATACTTAACAGAAAAATGCCTGTCCTTTAATTCCTGTTCACCCTGATAATAATAATAAAGGGTTTATCAAGGGTCTCCCATTTTTGTGCCGTCTGTTTACTTACATTTCATCATAATTACCCCAATCTCATCCTTGTTTACGTATTTAAGAATTCTGAAAGCTTTATTTAATATCTAAATCTTTTTCATGTTGCTTAACGACTTTAAACCTGGTCGACCTTTTAATTTTAGTCGACCTTTTCACAGCTCCTTTAGACTAAAAGAGTAAAGCTTTAACCATATGCCTTCAGTGACTTTTGGTAAAGTCTGCACTTGACCTAATATCTACAAACTCAACATAGATCATGGATTTAAGTTCTCAGTCTCCACAACTGATTTGTCTTTTGGATTACATACTGTAGAAGTAAAAAAGAGCCTAGATCTATAAGCTCTCAATGCTTGTAGATGGATACTTGTTTTTAAAGATTGGATCATTTGAAGTGGTCAAACTAGCAATGTTTGGAAGCATTTTCCATAAAACCCTAATGGTCTTGGATATATCATAAAAGCAAAGGTTAAAGTCTCAATCCGATGTCACCTGGTGGCAGCATGTAAAATAACAAACTAATTTTCAGTGTCAATAGTTTTAGGATACTAGTGATAGGGTTCCTTTCACAAATCACATAATAGAATTTGGCCTTTTTCCAGTCGTGAGATTTTTAGCTTTAAATCCATGTTAGCCATTCATCAGTGGTGTATTTGTTACTGTACCAGTAGTTATTTTGGATCATACTGTATCAGGACTTTTAATCCTTGCTAATGTACTTTAGTACACTACATTTGGACAAGTCTATCAATATAACCAGAAATGTTAAGTATGCATGTTAACTTGCAAATATTATTGTAACAGTAAAGAAAAGGATATTTATTATAAAACGATTTTTATTATGTTCCACAACACTTGACACATTTTTATAATAAAAAAGCACATCTGGTCTTGCATAAAATAGCCTCTCTAAAAATATACAACCAATGGACTTTACATATATACTTTTTCAATTTGGTGTATGGGCCTAAGGCACAGTGTGAATTTTGTGAACTCCAAACAACTGATCTAGCAGCATTTTCAAATAAACTAGCAGTTTTCTGGAATGATGGGCACAGCCCAAGTGCTTGACAAGCTAGTTCAGTGCAAGCAGTTGAGGAAAAGTAAAAGAGAGAAAAGTACAGAACAAAAATAACTTCTTTACTGGCCATTACTTCTCTATTCACACTTTAAAATATCCGTCACCTATGGAGAACCACAATCCACCTATACCCATACCTTGTCTTGTCAGTTTTGGTTGAATTCAATTTCAGAAGAAATATTGCATAACCCTTGAATCAACTGCAAAACAATTACAAATGTGACAGTGATAATGCAATCACTGGGGTTCTGTACTTCCATGTATAACACATCCCTTTCACAGCTCCTCATGTTTGGGCTCCTCATCTGCTTTCAGTTTTAATTCGCTTAGTACAATCTTCCCATCTCTATTGCGGTCCTGGTTATCGAACATATCCTTTATAATATTGTCGGCATCCATGCCTGGCCGCAGACGACCTTTCCCTTCTTCAATCTGGGCCATGAGGAAAGCTGTAAACTGGAGAGAAAGAAATGTAAAGGACCTCAGCAACCACACAAGTCAGGGTAAAGTGATTACATATAACAAACTGTAGATTTGGCTAGAAATTGCGAGACTTAAGACTAGGGATGCACCAGTATAATAAAGTTGACATTTACAGATGGCAGTGAGTAGCTAATATTGTTTGCTTATAACTGTTGATAAGCATACATTTTGTGCTGGCTATATTAGAGTATTGGTTATCTGCACAATTCTGCAGCGTACCAAGCTGCAGATTCTGAACAGTTACCGGTACTTAAGATTTATTTGTTTCACTGGCACAAAAGGGGGAAATAACACCAAAAACGAAATAATCAGTATCGGCTAAATTGTTACTTTAAGAGTGTCAATTTTGTTGACCAAGACTAAAAGACTAAGGTTTTTTAAATTTAGTCTACTAAGAATAAACAATTTCAAAAGACTAATGGGCCCCATTTTGGGCGAGCCATACCCTATATCCCTAAACTTATTTGCCCTATTTTACCATCTTGAAAAGCATTTTCAAGATGGTAGCGACTCATTGTGAGGTTGTAGATTGGCCATTTGAACAAATTTTAAATTATTTTCAAAAGAGGGGAAAAAAAAGGCAAATGCATTTAAGGGCAAGATATAGCCCCAAGACTAAAATCAGAATTTGCTGTCAAAATCAACACTGCACTTTAAACATCAGTATCCGCTATTTCCATATCAGTGCATCCCTACTTAAGACTGATGGCTTGTTTAACTTACCTCCTCCAGAGGCACCTCTTTGTCACCATTGATGTCCATGGCAGGGAACAAGGGATCTGGGCTTTCTCCCAGCCACACAAACATGTATCCCTCAGGCACACCCTTCTTTAAGTCCACCAATTCCAGCTCAAACAACAACACTGCACTGCTAGGGACACCTTTGGCTACAAAAGGGGAGAGAGAAGAATACATGAGAAAATAAATGACAGCTTGTGGCAAGCTAAAACCCTTGAAAAGTACTGTCATGACTTGCATCTTACTAAAGTTAAATTAAGGTGACCTACACATCTAAAGCCCAAACCACACCAAAGGGTCAGGTTGGGACAAAACCGTTTTTAAAGGCAAAACACAACATTGCATCGGTGTGGTCTAACAGTTTTGTCCCAACCCGACCCTTTGGTGTGGCTTGGGTTTAAAGCTCAGTGGATTTATTTATGCACTCTTACAGGCACAAACAATCCAACATCTAACTGTAAACATAAACAATACTTTTCACACTTTCAGAGACACAGGGAATTTCATCCTTAATATCTAGATTAGATGTCTTTACCGTCTGGTACGGCCCTGTCCTGGTTTTCCTCCTACCTATCAAACAGAAGTTACTTTGTCAATCTAGCCGAGTTTGACTCAGACAAACATGACATCAGTTCTGGTATTCCACAGGGCTCGATTCTTGGCCCTCTGCTTTTCTCCTTGTACATACTGCCATTGGGCGAACTCATTACCAATCACCGAGTCAATTTTCATTTCTATGCTGATGATACCCAACTATATCTTTCTGTGGCTCCAGATGATCCCTGTGCTTTAGACCCGCTGTTGACCTGCCTGTCTAGCATCAAATGTTGGATGAGTGAGAACTTTCTCAAGCTAAATGAGGATAAGACAGAAGTTCTCATAATCGGTTCTAGTGAGCAGAAAGAATCAATAATAAGCAGACTGGGCAACCTAACTGTAGAAACTAACAGTACAGTAAAGAACCTGGGGGTCATTATTGATTCTGAATTTAACTTTAATTCACACATTAATCATGTCACCAAGATTGCCTTTTTTCACCTTAAAATATTGCACGAATCAGAGCCTATTTGTCCTTGGACGATGCAAAAACGCTAATCCACGCCTTTGTTTTTTCTCGGCTTGATTACTGCAATGCACTTTTCAGGACTGCCTAAGAAAACAACTGACAGATTACACAACTTGTCCAAAATGCAGCAGCCAGAGTTTTAACTAGAACTAAGATGAGAGAACATATTACTCCAGTTTTGGCATCACTGCACTGGCTTCCGGTTGTTTTTAGGATTGATTTTAAAATTATTTTACTTGTCTATAAAGCTCTCAATGGTCTCGCACCTTCCTACCTACATGACTGCCTGCCTAAATATGTCCCAAACCGCCCCCTAAGGTCTTCCACCGCTGGCCTGCTCGCTTTGCCCAAAAAAATGGCAGCTAAAAAATACGGGGAAGCAGCTTTTTGCTTCTACGGGCCGTCGGCATGGAACAAGCTCCCACTGTACCTTCGTCAGGCAGCCTCTGTAGACATTTTTAAAGCTCAGCTCAAGACCCACTTCTACAACATTGCCTTTAATTGATCTTGTATTTTTTATTTTTCATGTCCTCACTGTACTGCATTACTGCTTGTTTTTTAATGTCGTTGCCTTGCTTTTCTTTTATTCTCCATTGTTCTGTAAAGCACTTTGAGCTGCATTTCATGTCACGAAAGGCGCTATACAAATAAAGTTTTATTATTATTTATTATCCACAAGGGAAAATGTTGCTCAGGTCAATGCATACATTCAGGACAATACATACAGGACATGTATGTATTGTGTATAATGTAATATAAGTCTTACATGAGCGTAAGGCTGGGACCGAGGCTATACGCCAGTTCAGTATGGGAAACATTTGACTCATTGGCTTAGGACAGCCAATGAGGAGACAGTGATGAAAAAGTCACTACTAGCGACTGCATATAGACCAGCTTGCGCTTCACTCAAGCTGGTAAAAAGAAAGCAAGTGGGGGTCCATATATAATGTACATTATGAGAGCAGACACGCATACTGACCTCCATCTTCACCGTGCCCCAAGTGTGGTGGAACGATCACCCGTCTCTTCTCACCCACACACATGCCGCGCAGACCTTCATCTAGACCCTGGATCACTTTGTTGGAGCCAAGTGTTGTGGCGGGAGGTAACTCATAGTGATCCCTGGGAAGGAACCAGACAATAGTTGTTAAATGTACTAATCTCCAACCAAGTCTTAATTGCTTACATTGAAATTAAAATATTAGCACTGATTTATACCTGAAGCTATTGTACATTTTGTTTTGGTTCTCTTGTGTTATGAATCATACTATGCCATTTTGGAAAGTCTCTTCAAAATACACTATCAGAACTTAACTACACTATTATGCTGGAACTGCATAACCTCGATTGCACCTTTCTAAACTTTTTTATTTTGCTGTATATATGGAACATAAGCTTTACCCAACTTTGCTACTACTGCACTCTTTATTCTATCCCTTTGTTTGCTGCGATTGATGTTATCTATGCTGCTGCATTGTCTGACTGAAGGTCAAAATAACTTTTACCCTTATGTACCTGTACACAAGATGTAACAATAAAGTACAACCTTGAGAAGCAAGGAAGTGGATATTGTATTGCGTCAAGCTTACAACCAGATGGTGTTTCTCTAGGGGGGGGAACATGGTTGTAGGCTCAAGGCATTGGGTTGGACCTAATCATTTTTTTTTTCAAACTTCAATGAAAGTGTGCATAAGTTGAATTATTTCAAAAACACAGGTCATACAGGTGTGTGACGTCACCTGTGCTGCCGTTAGATTTATTCCTACTGATGTCACTTGGCCAAGAAGCAGAAAATGACTACATGCATTGTATAAGAGGATGCAGTGTAGCAGTGTGAGGGGCAGAGGGCACTCACGAGGAGTAGAGGAGGGTGCCATCCATCGTGGAGCAATTGTAACGGTACTGAATCAAATCATCAACATCACTAGTAATGTCGCATTCCTTAGGCTTGTGAAGGATCTCAACCGCAATAGCATCTTTGGGGTTGTGGAAATCGATTACATGGATGTCAAACACCAGCACTGCAGAGCCAGGAATGAGCTCTCCTACAACAAGGGATAAAAAGAAGATTAACGAGTCATTTCCATACTGATTAAGAATGTTTGTTTTTTTAATCCCCACACATTTTCATTGTGACTGAATATGTAACCCATGTACTATATACGTTAAATTAATGCATCCTTTGTGCAAAAACACCAAATCACCCCAAAATATCCATGGTTCAGAGACTCACCAACGCCTTGTTCTCCATAAGCCATGTGAGGTGGCACAGTGACTTTTCTCTTCTCTCCAATACACAGCCCCTGCAGGGCTTTGTCCACCCCTGAGATCACATAGCCCTTGCCAATGTAGGTGTTGTAGGTACTGTTACGCTGGTAACTGCCAGAGGAGAAGTGGGAAGACGTCATAAATAGGACCTCAAGCTGTGCAAAACGATATGGAATTATGCTTCTATATTACACTTCAGAAAACAGATAACTTTTCTCTACCTAGAGTCAAAGGCAGAGCCATCCTGGAAGGTGCCATTGTAGTGGTATCGGATGTAGTCTCCGACCACAGTCTTGCGGGTGCAGTTCTTCGGAACCTCCTTCACCACCACTGTAAGCTTGTCTTTAGTATTGAAGATGTCCACCATCAGCACTTCAAACACCAGCGTGGCTTGCGGAGGGATATTCGGACCTGTTGAGATAGCAATCCTGCTCAGCAGCATGTGACCACATCTCTTTCATGTGTATAACTTTATGTGTACTAACTACTAGTGACACAAATCCACTTTGCATTAAAGATGTGGTTTGAATATTGGTTTGTAGCCTACCAGATCCCTTCTCCCCATAGGCCAGGAAGGGTGGAACAATGATGACCCGCCTCTCTCCCACACACATGCCGAGGAGACCCTCATCCATGCCTTGGATGAGGTGGCCCTCGCCCACATAGGTATCATAGGTGGAATTCCTAGAGTAACTAAATTAAGCAAAATAAACACACACGCGCATTAAAAGAAAGCATAATATTAGTATCTTGACATTCCAGTCACTACTGGATTGGAAGATCCAGTAGCGACTGGTCAGCTGAGAAGTTCAGCCATATAAGGGCTACTACCACCAGCCCATTGAGGGATTTAAAAGCAAATACAAGCTTAAAACCAATGGAGTGATAAACTGGTGTGATTTGATCACATTTTTTTGGTACCCATGAGAAGGCAGGCAGCTGCATTCTGGACTCGCTGCAGAGTGCAAACGCCTGGATGAGGATTGGTCAATGTCAGACTATAATCAAGCTTTGAGGTATGGATCACTATTTTCAACTGTATAAATGGGAGGTGTAGCTTGACAAGTAACCTTAGTTTTTTTTTTTATGAGACTTCTACAGTACAGTATAGAGATGGGGGACATGCAGCAGCTGAATCACATGGTGTTGTAACTGAGAAGGTATCTCACCTGGTGTCAAAGACTGATCCATTCAACAGAGTACCATTATAGTGGTAACGGATGTAGTCTGTTGCAGCAGCAGTGCGTTTACAGCTCTCCGATTTACTGATGGTGCGGATCTGGATCTTGTCCTCTGCATTCCAGATGTCCAGCAGGAGAACGTCAAACACCAGCACCGCATCAGGAGGGATAATGCCACCTATCAGACACAAATAAACACCCTGTTCACTTATCTGTGTGGTGATTGATGCCTTCATCATATCGGACCTTAGCCGCAATTTGCAACTCTAGATTTTTTTACAATGGGATGAATCTAGAGTTGAAACAAGCTCCATCCACTTCCTATTCATCATTTTTGGTTTGTGATCTGCTTGTCTTAAATGACGTTAAACTCACCAACATTGCAGCTCTAGGCCAAGCTTGAATTATCCTCTTTCAATCTGCCGAGCTTTTCATAAAAATCCACCATAGAGATGTTATGAGCTACTTTCTGTCAAGACATCCTCTGCAACTGATTATTTTTTTAAGTGTTGCAGTTTGGAAGCACTCGTTTCTGTTAACGGGTCGCGCTGCTGCCTCCTGCATTATGTGCAAATTCGAAACCGGTTGAACGCAGGGCCGTTCAGTGACGTACGACGAGTGCTTCCAAACTCCAGCACTTAAAAAATGAAAAATAATCATTTGCAGAGGATGTCTTGACAGAAAGTAGCTCATAACATCTCTATGGTGGATTTTTATGAAAAACAAGCTCGGCAGATTGAAAGAGGATAATTCAAGCTTGGACTACAGCTGCAATGTTGGCGAGTTTAACGTCGTTTAAGACAAGCAGATCGCAAACCAAAAATGATGAATAGGAAGTGGATGGAGCTTGTTGCAACTCTAGATTCAACCCATTGTAAAAAAAATCTAGAGTTGCAAATTGCGGCTAATCGGACCTATATTCTATGCAAAGTAAATATTCACACATCCACTTTGTTCAGTTGCAGGTGCGTTGGACAGTGAAACAATCATGAAAAAAATCCTGCACATTGCTCTTGCTCAGCAGAATCTTTTTTTGAGGGGTGCCAGCCCCTCCTATGCCCATCTTTGAGGGTTTGTGTGAACACAAACATTGGCTGATGATTGGCTGATCACCCCATAGCGATGATTTTATTGGCTGAGCAAAGTACATATTGAGGATAAAAGTGAGGGCAGAAAAAGACGCCATAAGTGATTGACCCGGAATGACACTTGTGATGATTTGATTGGCTGAGCACAGAATGTGATGTATGATGATAAGCACACCTCACTTCACACAAGTGTGATTTTTTTCCCCAAATTGTCAATTTGAATAATAATAACTGTCACTCATGTCACCATGACTCATGGATCTAAATATTGGCATAAAAGACACATGTGAACTGACAGATACCTCCCTATATGGGCATAAAAGGAAGGAAGGAAAGGACTGCAGCCCATCAGTGGTGTGATGTAGGTCTCTAGATGTGAGAGCCACATAGTAGAGCTTGATCTCTACTAGTCATTATTTCTTAAAGATGTATACACATGTTGAGTCTCTCGTACCTCCTGTTCCTATGGTTCCATAGGCAAGGTGTGGTGGCACGGTAATCTTCCTGCGCTCATTAACACACATGCCCTGAAGCCCCCGGTCCATTCCTGTGATGAGTCTGCCCAACCCCACCTGGCTGATGAAGGCAGTACCACGGTCATGGCTGCAGGGGAACAGAGGTGAAAAGTTTTAAAAGTAGAACAATAACGATTAAAAAAAAATCTACTATAAAGTATAGTCATGTGTTCGATGCAGTTTTAAATGCAAAATAAATCATGCATTGGCGAGTCGACAATAACGCTTACTAGTAGCAACATTTAAAGAAAAATGTTTGCGCCATGGCCAGGCCTACGCGCATCAGTGTGGCCTTCATTGCCCGTTAGTTACATATGACACGTCTGCAACAGTCACGGACTCACGGTAGCTCCGTAGCGGTTAGCGGACAAGTTTAACTCAGCAGGGTTCATTCAAGGTTAGCGGTCCTTTTGAGCAGGAATGCAAAACCTTTTGGTTCCCATTTCAACAATCTAAATTATTTGTTAGCAGTTTAAAACAAGGTATTCTCTCAGTGTGGTTGCAATCAGCCCAGTAGGCTATACATTCATCACGACATAACGTACCTGGAATCAAACTTTTTCCCATCTGAATGGAAAGTACCGTTAAAGTGATACCGGATAAAATCCTCGTTTTGCACCTCTCTGGGACAAGCTCTTGGGATACTATACCGATCGATAACGACATCCACCAACGCACCGGGGTCGCACTTCACATCAACTACAGTAGTGTAGAGCAAAATCAGACACAATGCGAGTGCCATGATTGTAGTATACCGTCGTGTTAAGCCGATGTAGTTGCGTGCCGAAAATTGAGGAAAAAGCACTCCTCTGCCAGTACGTAGTAGGCTAGTAGCTCAGCTGTAACTCGAGGAAGAAACGCTGATTTCCCGTGGCCGCGGGACGTGTCTTTTCAAGCAGAGGGGGAGGAGTGCCCCCTCATGACCCCTCCTTTTAAATGGAATTCTGTAAACGTGTAATGCCAGGTCCCATGAAGGAGGTCATTTTCATCATGCGGCATGCCTGAATAATCCATCCAACCTGATTTTGATTTGTTGATTCATTTACTGATTAATTGGAAGGACTTGTATGTAGATTGTCCTGACCCAGCGGGGACATGATGTTCCAGGCAATATATTATGTGCACATCTGTCTGCCTCAGTACCTCCCCAAACAAACTCGCTTCGTGTAGTTTCAGGGTAAAATAGCCTATCGAAGATCTTAAAACAGCGACCCATAACAGTCTTCGCAGTTGAGAGATGCCTTTTTAGTGTGATACCAAAATGATGTTTAATTGTTGTCTTCCTGAAATTCCCTGGCATATCTCATCAAATCTTTGCTTGTCTCAGCATGCCAGTTTTGTTTGGAATGTTATGTAGGGTAGGCCTCCTATATTGTATACTAGCCTTTTGTTTAGCCTACTGCTGCTGCATATAAGGACTGAAAATACATGGTCTGACCTGGATGACCTCTGACAAACCATGTGTAAAAAGTTGAGTCCAGTCAGTCAACCAGGAATTCAAAGTGACTTCCTTTAATTAAACCCACGGTAGTTAAAATGTAGGCTATATTATAATATTATATTTCTAATATAGTCTTAAACTTTTGGTAATTTTATCGTCTACTCAGGCTTATGTGAACAGTACCCCAGACAGTTTTTAAGTTGCTTGATTCAATATTTAGATATTAATTTTAGTTGCCCCGCCCCCTTCCTATACAAACCCATTATAACATCAAACTCCATTTTAACCATGATAGATTAATCGAAAACACCCAACCTTTTTTCTTTTGACTGATATTGTCCTTCTAATACGTGAGGGGGCTGTGTTCAGTTATCTTTATCTAATTATTTTGGCTAGATGCCTGAAGAAGGTCCGGAGGAACCGAAACGTTGCATTAAAAAGAAAAATGCTCTTGTACTGAGCAAATATACAGTGTGTGGGTGCATTCTATTCCTTTCAATAATTATTTTGGAAAATAACCTCCTCCAGCACGGCTCACAAAATCAAAATTAATTATTAAAAATAAATGAAAACAGTAAATGAAAATCCACGGTATCAATCAACAGAAAAAAGGTCGGGTGTTTTCGATGAATCTATCATGGTTAAAATGGAGTTTAAAGTTATAATTCCCTTGTATAGGAAGGGGGCGGGGCAGCTAAAATGAATATAAAAAATCTAAATACTGAATGGAGCAACTTAAAAACTGTCTGTGGTGTTCACATAAGCCTGAGTAGACGATAAAATGACCAAAAGTTTTTTTGAAAGTGAAATATCCCTTTAAGTTAAAGGGATATTTCACTTTCAAAAAAACTTTTGGTTAAAGGCTTTAACTATAAAGTCACACTCATAGACTGTAGTCACACTATGTGTCTATATGTAGTATGTAATGTATGCACTAATATGCATGTTGGTTGTTTGTTTGTTTGTTTATTTGCGTAGCATGTTTGAACAGATGCTAGTTTGGTGTTTACGGTATCCTGTTACTTTGTAGCATTTAATTGTTTTTTTGTTTACGCTCTATATACATGACCGATGCCCTGTTGCTTAGATGATCCAATTAAGGCCTGCTAGGTTTCTACTCTCTGAATAAGATCGTCTATTTTCTTAAATATTAAATAAATAAATCCAGATCGGTTGGGCATTATGACCCAGGGAAAATCTAGGCCTGGTGGAACTCGTTTCCTCCTGTAGATTCTCTCTGCTGAAGACCCGAAAATCCCAGCCTGCTCTATCCCCACCTACCAACACCGGCCCAGTGGTTTCGTAGCACAGGCTACTTGCAGTCTGTCATGCCCAATCACTTCTAAAAGACGATTGAAATCCAACCTGTGTGGATACATCTGCGAGGGAATCATGTTCCTGAGAAGTAGAGAGACTTGGCCTTTTAATTTTATTTGTGTAGCCTTTGTGATCATCCCAGTTCTGGTCGAAGCTCAGTATGAAAAGTATAGTTTTACAAGTTTCCCAAAGAACGACATCATGCCACTAGATGCTGCCTATGGACATGCGCTGGAGCAGTACGCGTTGCAGAACTGGGGGGAAACCATCAAGTACTTGGAGTTGAGTTTGCGACTTCATCGGCTGCTGAAGGATAGCGAGGCGTTCTGCAGTCACAACTGCAGCTCTGTGAGCAGCAGGGACTGGGACAAAGTGGATAATGGCTCTATATTCAACGATACCAGCCTCCGCATCATGCGACACTTCTTGCTGCGGGCATCTTGTCTTAAGAAATGCAAAGCAAACTTGCCCGTATTTAAAATAACATACCCACGGAGGGATGTACTGGAAGCTTTCGACAACAGAACGCCATATCGGTACATACAATATGCTCATTATCAGGTGAGGAGGTCACAATCTGTTGTCAGGGGTTTGATCATGATCAAAGGGGTTGGGGACTGCCCCGTTAAGAAAGTTACGCATGTGCCATTGGCTGTGTGTGTGTTGTGTTGAAAGACCTTTACAGCCCTGAGCTCAGACAACCACCCACAGTCAGACACAGCTGAGGTCTTGTAGGTGGATATAAAAACTACATTATGTTTATGGTCTAAATCTCAATTCCTCATAATATTCTAAAGAACGGCGGCTCGATGCTGATTTGTACATCTTAATAGTAATTGCTTTACTATAGGCCTAACTGTATCGGCTAATCGTAATCACTAAACAATTAAGTAACTAAGCAGCTAGCTATAATAATAACTGAATTAGTATAGGCCGCCCACAGTATGTTCGTGGGTCAGATTAACTGGGATTGACATCTCGAGACGAACGTGACTGAGATGAATAGCCTAGCTAGGGTAGGCTATTTTCACTAGTCTACTCTCCCGTGAGTCCCTCCTGTCGACAAACCTGCAGTTGAGAATGTGCCACGTCCCTCCAAACTTCCAAAGGCACCCCGTTAAACAATCCCCATGCAGCTGGTACAATCACCTTATTCTTCTCAGCCAGAAACAGGAGTGATGTAGGCTACTACCTGTTTTCAGCTTTCTCATAGCTTATAATAAAGTCAAAGTTCTGCTTAGGCCTACTGGTCTGATCACCTAACCTAAACATTTCTTGTCATTTAGAACAGTGGGACAATCTTGTCATATTACTGCTATTTGTTGTTATGTTCATTCAATTACTAACAAAATACACATGATCTGGTCTCTCAATAGTGTTTTGCATTTGTGAATCATTGATGGAGCTGGGGGGCATAATAAGGTCACTGGTCATGTATCATCATAGTAGGGCTGCACTGCAGTGTAGATGTGAAAACACCGGCAGCCGACAGGCTTCTTTTGTTTAAAGTGGGAAATTTGGTATATAGTCTTTTTTTATTGGACTAAAATATTGTCTATATACTGTAGGCTACATACATTCGTGAATCCACTTGCTGACCGTCTGTCACTATTGGGCAATTTTTTATAGGGGTTTCTTATGACGCTACCATTAACATCCTATGGCAGGCAAAAATGTCAAACTTTCCTTTTGTTTTAAGTAGCATGTGACATGTCAAACTAGGGGGTTTTCATGATTCTGAATCCATGTCAAACTAGGGGGTTTTCATGATTCTGAATCCATTCCCGAGCATTAGTTTTGCACTAAATACAATACTTGGGCTAAAAGCAACCATAGCCAAAATGTGCTGATTTGTCATGACGTCTATGGCTGTTTTTAGCCCAAGGAGTGTATTTTGTGCAAAACTAATGCTTGGAATGGATTCAGAATCATTAAACTCACTTAGCAAAAGGAAAGTTTGACATTTTTGCCTGCCATAGGATGTTAATGGTAGACCACTATTAAAAAAATTGCCCAATAGTGACAACCGGTCAGCAAGTAGGTTCATGAATGTATTATAGACAATATTTTAGTAGAATAAAAAAGACTATATACCAAATTTCCCACCCGTCCACCTCGGCTGCCGGACTAATTTGCTTCCCTGATTGCTTCCCTGTTTTCAGTGACAACAAATCAAGCCAAGTATATTATCACTACAATCTCAGACCAAGACTAGAGTGTTGTCATTAGTAGTGGCAATGATGTAATTTATTTATTTACATTTCTACTTCAGCTTAACAACCTAGAAAAGGCTGTTTCAGCAGCCCACACTTTCCTGCAGAAGAACCCAGATGATCCCTACTTAACCAAGAACATGAACTACTACAAGACCCTGTTGGACCTGGAAAAACACCTCATTGACATTGAAGAACGCCCCTATGAGGTTTGTGCTTTTATTATTATTGTCCTCCAAAATACCTTTTGCATGCTGGACTGCTTTAAAATTTTAACCAATGGTGGCGTTGCACCCAATCCAACACACATACCCGGTCTGTTATTCAGAGTGTGTTCCTGAAGGCTGTGAAGCTGTACAACAATGGGGACTTCAGCAGCAGTGCTCGAAACATGGAGCAGGCAACCGTAGAGTTCTTAAAAGCATACGATGTCTGCTTAGCAAGCTGTGAGGGCTCATACGAGATTGTAGAGTTCAAAGACTTTTACCCAACACTGGCAGGTAAGAACATAAGAAGAATGAAACAAGAGCAGTTTGAATACGTTAATATGTTTTTAAAATGTCTTTCTTATTGTCTCCTCCTTGCTCCCTTCAGATCTGTACACTGACGTGCTAAAATGCAAGGTGAAATGTGAGGCGGACCTCACTCCCAATGTTGGTGGATTCTTTGTGGAGAAGTTTGTTGCCACCATGTACCACTACCTCCAATTCGCCTATTACAAATGTAGGGGCCAGTGAAAATGACTATAAACCCGAGAATGGGATATTGTACCTAACGTAACAAGCCTCTTTTCTATTGCTCTGCAGTGAACGAGGCAAAAAACGCTGCTCCCTGTGCAGCCAGTTACATGCTGTTTGACCCTAGTGACAAGGTGATGCAGCAGAATATAGCATACTACCACTTCTACAAAGAGCAGTGGGGACTGGAAGACAGCCACTTCCTGCCACGGCCGGTGAGCAAAAAAAAAATCCTTGCTATTTTTCGGAAACATACCTACACATTATGTAGGCATAATATGGGTTTCCAGTTCAAATCTTCCTGTCTCCCTCCCCCCCCCCCTCATGGATCTCCATACTGTATGAGCATGATGTGACTCTGGACTTGACATCACACAACAGAAGTCAGAAACCATTGCATATCGATGCAAATTTAGGTGCATAATCGGACCACCTGCAGCATGTTCATATTTGGGCATAATATTGTCCCCTGCCTGCCACAACTTGAACTTTATAGTTAGTAGATCACTATTAATGGAGGGAGGGTGGTTACAGTGGTCAGCAGAAAGCAAAGCTCTCACCCAGCAGGGTGACGCACCAAACCAATGCAGGGAAATCTATTGCATAAACTAAACTGGTATGCCTACTGAGCGGCAAAACTTTCTGTCCTTGACGGCCCATATATCCAAACAGGAAAGTCCATCTGATTGCAATAAATGACTTTGCCACTCACTCACTTTGTGCATGCTCTATTGGCGATTTGGCGTGAAGTGAACGTTATCACAATTTAAGGGTGGCAATTAGAGGCCTGTATAATGGTCCTATAAAGATGTTTAAATCCTTTGGTCATGCTTTGCCTTGTGCTGCGTTTGTAGCATGCCAACTTTGCATGTAATTGAGTAAAGCCACAAGGCTCAGTCCTTGCCCTCTGAAACGGGAAGTCGGTTTTGCAGAAAATACTTAGTTTACAGGCGCCTAACTGAAAGGCAAAAAAGGAAACAGTAAAACAAACACAAACAGCTCACAAACACATTGTTTTGCAGGATGTCATGAAACGGCAGTTTTCTTCTTCTGCTGTTTGGGTCAGCTGAAGGTTGTCACATTTGTTTTTCAGGAGGCTTTGAGGTACTTTAACCAGACAAACAAACAGAGGGCGATGTTAGAGTTTGCACAAAACTATCTACAAACAGATGACGAGGTAAGTTCAGTATGGTAAGCCAAAGGGATATCCCTTTGGCTTAGTGGTTAAGATCTTGGCTTTCCATGCGGGAGACCCGGGTTCGATTCCCGGGTTCGATTCCCGGGTGTTAAATTGGTGCCCTGACCCGCATGGGATTAGGAGGTTAAAAGGAGGGTGATTGTAGCAGAGTGGCTCACAGCCTCAGCCTGATGGCCTCAAAAGTCTAATATCTCCTCGGAGTCATAGGGATATGCTTTTGGCTTAGTGGTTAAGATTGTGTGTGTGTGTGTGTGTGTGTGTGTGTGTGTGTGTGTGTGTGTGTGTGTGTGTGTGTGTGTGTGTGTGTGTGTGTGTGTGTGTGTGTGTGTGTGTGTGTGTGTGTGTGTGTGTGTGTGTGTGTGTGTGTGTGTGTGTGTGTGTGTGTGTGTGTGTGTGTGTGTGTGTGTGTGTGTGTGTGTGTGTGTGTGTGTGTGTGTGTGTCCTGAGATTTTCACATGGATCTCCTTGATGTACAAGTACACCCCCTGGACATGACGCTAGTATGTTGCAGGGACTTACCCCCAATCCAACCCTTGATGCTGAGTGTCAAACAGGGAGGCATTGGGTCCCATTTTTAGAGTCTTTGGTGTGACCCGGCCGGGGTTTGAACCCAGTCTCAGGGCGGACACTCTAACCACAAGGCCACTGAGCTGGTCTCCTGTGTGGGAAGTACTAATTAGCTGTCTTACCAAGGTCTACATTTCTTCTTCATGGGAAAGAAGTCACTTTAAAAAGGATTTGAAGAAAATGTTAGTCAACTTCATGAAACAGTTCTGTGGTTAGTCATTCCTTGACTATGGAGGGAACTCCTGAGTAGGGACTACTGATGATGACGTGACTACTATAGTGAATAGTGTGTGTAAAGGCCAGCACAAGGAAAACGTTGAGTAGAGAAAAGTATATGAAGATGGGGGAGGGAAGGTAGTACTGTGTTTTCCACCAGTTGAGTGTGGTATGTGGCTGTGAAGTGTTGGCCACTAGGCCACATGCATTTAACTTGGGTTAGCCCCTCCCAGTTCACTGCACTGACTAGACCTGAAAGTGGGGAGGAGGCACATAACAAAATGGTGTGAATTACAGGGTGCTGAAGTGAAGATTTTACAAAGAATCTCCAGATTTATCCAATGGAAGAAAGGAATGTTTGCCGGGCCATATCTCAATTGTGACACTTTGTGTTGTGCTTTTAGCTCTAAAAGCCGTTATTCTTTTGGCAAGAATATATTCGTCTTTAGGTATGCACCAGACAGATGTGAGAGGCCAGTGACTGATGGTTTTTTGTCCATCAGGATGAAGTAAGACCAGAGGAGGTCAGCACCAGTCCTTCAGAACCACCTGATGCTGAGTTTGAGGGGATAGGAGACTACGAAGAGTCCTTCACTGCCGACTGGTGGCAGGAACCAAAAACCAAGTGGGACATTGGACAGTCTGACTGATGTCTACCGCTCTCATCCAGCTGTCTCCTGACTCATGTGAAAACATAACAAATCATGTGTCCAAGCTACAGAAACAGACTGTGCATTCACAATAACAGTAGAGAAAAAACATATTTGTGCACTATTGGCACAAATCAAATGCATGTGTTGATCAACACAAACCTTTGGGACTGTCAACTAGGTAAAACCATTATTTAAACCGTAGTTGGATATACCTCTTTGTGCATAGTTCGGTGACATTTTATTTAATTAAAGATAAATGCCTTGGTGCCTTAAGATGATACTAGGAAGACGAGGAATGTTGAATGATATTGTGCAGTTACTAAGTTGTGTGGAGAAATAACTTCAATAGTACAAGCTTGCCTTTGACTCTTAAAACGGTCAACAAGGTAGCGAGGAAATGTGCACAACTTCAATACCAACCACAGTTCCAAGGACACAATACACATTTTATATCCTCAACCATCATTCCTGTAAAATATGCGTTTTGTCAAGTCAAATACAATAAAAGTTAATGTTCCAAACTAGGAGTTTGAATCCACCTAGGCTGGACATTTGGCCTTGTTTGTGGTAGGGAAGCCGGATGGACAGGGCTATCATTTTCGCTGCATCAGTGACTACTACAGGTTGTTTAAGGTGCCTGGCTGCCAGCAGGGGTGGTAACCTATTAGGAATGTGTATCAGAGGAGGCATCTAGTTTACCATTACCATCCCTACCCCCTAGGACCAGCCACTAGGGCTCATCAGTGGCAAGGTTACAAGTGTGTGGAAATCAGGAAGATTACATTTGGAGAATAAAAAACACTTTCATGACAAACACAATGAGGTATTAACATGTGAACATAGAAATTATGGTTAAGCCTTTTTATTTAATTTCCCCTTCATATCAGTTCATTGACATTCTATACTCTATAGAGTTCATCTGTAATTTTATTAATTTTTTCAATTCAAAAGTGTCTAAAAATACAGCGTATGATGGAAAAATAATATTTTCCCTTTCCAAATTGCATTTGATACCAACTCTGTACAAATTGTAATAGTAGTGCATCTACCATAGTGCAAAACTCAACCAAACAAAACTGACCGCATACAGGCATATCAGACAGGCTTTCTCCTCAACCCTAACCTATATCTCTTTAATCTCATTTACATTGGGGACAACTGGGGTTCATTACAAAGTCTCTGAGCTGAAGTGTCCACCCAGGGCTCGAGGGCTATCAACAAAATGTACAAAACAGTCCATAACATTTCTGTGATAACTGGAATGATTAAAGAGATGGCTGGCTTTGCCATTATGCCATGTTGATGAATGAATGGATATGGAGAGATTTACAAAAACGGATATGTTTTTCTGAAACCAATAAAACAAATTATTTTAACATAGTTTTAAAATGCATGTTCATACAGTGTATTTAACATTCAGTATACTTTTCAAATTATTTACAAACAAGTGTGCATACAGTTAGTGCTCATTTTACGTAAAGACAAAAACTGTTAAATCCTTTATTGACGTGCTGCCTTTGTGGTACGGTGACTGCAGAGCACAACAGGTCATAGAAAGAGATATTCTAGATCTAGACGTAAAAACCTAACCTACCTGTGAGGTGTATATGAACACCACTGCCCCTATAATGCCTGATTTATACTTGGTTGTGCATTGTGTTGCTCAGCGAAAATAACTGATCTACAAACAATATGTGGCATCACAAGGCATCGTGAGTTTGTAGATTCTTTTTGGTGCATGACACTGGCGCACAACTAAGTATAACTCGGGCTTAAGTAACGCTACAGTGTAAACACTCATACTCATTCTTTCATTCTTTAAAAAGTTTGTACCCTCATACATTCATCCATGTACAGTACAAACATAGAAATGATACCTTCTTAACATACAAACTTTGGGCCCCAAGAATGTGATAAGCACACATAGATATTTGTTTTCATTAAAACTAATGGTGGAATGTATGTCGATCGGTCTGTGGTTGAGAACACAAAGTTACGGTCTCTTAAATTTCGTTTTTCAAAAATGATCCCATAACCATAAGCTTCCTTTTTTTTGTACCTGAAAACTTGAAAAAGTGGGTGGCAAATACCAAATAGGATGCCTTTAGTGAAAATTACAACAAACAACAGACACAAACCCATTCATTCGTCTGTGCTCTAACACTTTTACAGGTCTGTTTTCAAGTCATATACTGTATGTAAATATTCATTAGTTGTTCCAAAATCTCTCTTTGGAAAATAATTGCCACTGTCAAGTGTCAAATGCAGTAGTTGATTTCAGTTCAATCTACACTGTTATAACGTACTGCTAGGTATAAACTTAAGGACAAGTTGTCCGTTCTGAGATGCAACTGTACAAGGCCTAGCCTTGGAGGGACAGTAGAACAGGCAGTACCTCAGGTCCGTCCTCTTTAAGACGAAAACAACTAGTCAGCGCCTACCGGTAATATCATTTCGATAGTATGTTATACACAGCCAGTCTGTGCTAGTCCAGCATTTAATAGTGGACTTGTTCGGTGGCCACTTACTTTGTAAACAAGCCGGCAAGCATTGGCAAGACATGTCTTCATATTGAATTGGTCCACCGTTGATATGTTCTTCATCAGACTGTCTTAAGACGTAAGGAGAGGAGGTACACGGACACCAAAGAAAGCCACTGCGAAGGGTGAAGACACCTGAGGTCTCCCCCATGGACAGCCACCTGACGCAATCCTCAGTGGCCTACTGGCAGGAACCACAGGAATATGATTGGCAGTTATGGTATGAGGAATCCCATGAGCCCCTAAGTGGGCGGAGCCAAGCAGGAGGACAGACAAGGAGAGGGGAGGAAACGATTTCGGAAGGTTTGGAGAGATCTAGGAGACAGGAGTGGAAGACTTTGCTTTCTCCTCTTCTCTGATGTGGAAACGACACAGTGCGAGGAAGACAAACATGAAGACAGAAAGACAGACAGGTGCCTTATCCTCCACCAGATCTGAAATAGAAATAAAGCACAGTATAAGATCATTTCAGGTAGAAATAAAAGCTGGTGGGGAACGCAAACAGAACTGAATGAGTGAATAGAAAATGCCTGGAAGAAGGCCCAGGCCGTAGCGTAACGGTCTGGGCACCGGACTGGTAATCCAGTCGCAGTGTGCCGCGGGTTCGACTCCCGGACCCGACACGGCCTTTACTGCATGTCATCCCCCATCTCTCTCCCGTTTCCTGTCAGCCTACTATCTGTCCCTTAAAAAATCAATAAAAAGGCGTAAGCCGCAAAAAAAATATCTTAAAAAAAAAAAAAAAAGAAAATGCCTGGAAGATGTTAAACCATTTAACTCTATATACTTTGTTGTATGTTTAAACAGCAAAAAGAGCGTTATGAGCTTGTAGATCTGCAATTGTTGTTGTATGTTTGCCCATTTATGTTAAATTGTGTGCTTATTTTTGCCAAATGTTCACTTATTATGACGTAGCTGGAATAGAGACACTAGGGTTCATGTGGTTAAGTGCACTGTATTAGAAGAGGAAGAGGACCATTACTAGGGGCAGCAGGGATTAAAGTGCTTTTTGGGTGAGGAAGCATTTAACTGGGATTATTGCAACACTGAGTTAAGGTGGAGTCGCGAGAATAATGCTACAGTGAAAGGCAGGGCTGACACAGATGGTGTTACATGTAGCTGAGCCACGGGATGATGAAGCTAGAACCCATGCTGCGAGGAGCAGTGATGTAGGATGTTGTGAGCTACTGGGAGGTGTTAAGCCAAATTTAGCGGCCAGGATTACAGTTTAGGCCCGAGGGCCTTAGGCAATTGACACTGGGTGAAAAAAAATGGGTTACAAAATCGTGGGATAGAAATTGAAGCTGGATTTATAAAACAACATGATGCAGGCGAGTTTTTTTTTTAGCTTGAAAATCTTTCTTTTTCTTTCTATGAGCGACATGGTTGTGCAACAAAGTATGGGTTAAGGTTTATGGGTGCCACTCTGACATGACAATTGGCTTGTGGAATTATCTGGGTAGAATTACCTTCCTCTTCGGATGTTCCTGTATCCAGGAAGAAACAGGAGCACATTGGGAGAAGAAACACAAGGTCAGGAGAGATATCAATAACATTACAGAGGAAAAAACGGCCAGCTAGTAATTACTGACTGAGTCAGGAAGAAAAGGTAAAAAAAAAAGGTAAAAAAGAAATCTGAGATAGCAATGTTGTGCAAAAGGTTCATGTTATTTTGTGGTCACAATTCTTACTATCACAATTAATATAACAGCATGGGCTTTACACAATACCATGAAATCAAGTCATTAAATAAGTATAATCCATTTGGCTTGATCCCATTGTGCTGGGTGACCACGGCAGTGTCACATTTCAGACAGGAAATATGAATCAAGCATTGAGCCAGTCCAAAACCCTTCTTCCCAAGTAACAGTGATGGCACCACATGCAGCAGGGCTACAAACAAAGTCATGGCACCAACCATCTCAGTCCAATAAGGTTGGACCACCACAGCAGGCCTGCCACGCCCATCGTCCTGCCTGGGCTCTGATTACCAAGTTCTGCTACCTGCACATAGCTCATGCACGCATGCACGGGGACAACACATGGAACTTCTGGCCCTAAAAGGATTGTTGATGCTTCATGTTCATAGTTTTGTTTAAAAGGAAAAAAAGGGTTCTGCTTTTCAAGTAAGCGCTCTTCAACTTGAAAGATTGGGTTCAAACTGTAGTCCTTTTAGGCGCAGAGTATAAGCAGTGAACATAAGCAAGCATGCAAAGATGGAGCCGTGCAGAGGAAGCATGCACTGCCTGTCAGTACTTTAAAGAAAGCAAATGCAGTGAAAAAGTAAAGTGCTACATGTAGAGCACTCCGTTAATTAATGGGTGCATAAGTTAATTCACTGCGACGATTACAATATTCCAAGACTACGTGGGGAATGAGGGGGAGGAGAGATGGGTTGGGAACGAGGAGAGCTTCTGGATGTGGCACCAGTGATTAGTTGCATAATGTTAAGCAGCTATAGGGTTCTGAACCGTGGGCCCCTGATGGGCACTGACAAGAGTGCTGTAAATGTTCCTGGCAGAAGAACACCTTTGATTGATCCTGGCCTATCACTATCTGACAGAGATGAGAGATAATGG
Source organism: Protomyctophum parallelum (assembly GCF_964188405.1). Lineage (NCBI taxonomy): Eukaryota > Metazoa > Chordata > Actinopteri > Myctophiformes > Myctophidae > Protomyctophum > Protomyctophum parallelum. The sequence continues at coordinate 17,121,330 of NC_139708.1, read as the reverse complement.
GATTGCAGAGGAGGCAGGACAGGAGAGGTGTGGGATGGAGCTCAGGGTCGATCTTGTTCATTTGATCGCTATCCAAAAGGAACAAAAACAACAAGAAAAGAGCGACGCTTGCTAGTGCATAATGCCAAAACGATCCAAGCATGAACACGCTCCCTGCCCCACCCCCCAAGTTGAGCCAATGCATTGTTTCTGAGTGCTGTGAGTGGGGGTGCGGGGGGGCCTTAGGTAGAAGCAGACAGGTACACAAAGGCATGCCAGAACTCTTACTTAAATCCCCATCCTGTTCCCCCTAGGACTATAGCTGCCAGGAGAATAGCACCTGCGATGGACCCTATTATGATATTGGTGCCACTGGGACCTGCGCAGAGGAAGGAGGGGGGTGCGAGGAGGAGGAGGAGGAGGAATAGAAACAAAACAACACCACTAAAAACACACATCAGAGGACGGCATCGACAGCAACATCCACCAAAGAGATAGAGAAAACAGAGAGAGAGAGAGAGAGAGAGGGAGATTGTATACCTGTGGACCAATGAAAAAAGAGATGAGGAGAAAGAGAAGGAGAGAAGGTCCAGCATGTAGGGCGGAGGTGAATAAAACAGACGGGTGGAGCGAGGGAGGTCAGGGAGACAGGAATAAAAAAATGAATAGGGGGATCGTTTTGTCTTTCATTTAATTTTAATCTATACTAGACATTAGACAACTTCATGCGCAGGGGAGCTTTTATAAAAAAGATTGTTGGTCATTAAGAGAAAGTAAGAAAGACACTTGCCTGCAAGACACACACACACACACACACATACATATGTACACATACTGTACACACGAGCACTCACACCAACATATGACATGCACATTATGCTCTACCAAACTATTTTGTTACAACTTACTCCCACACACACATACCCACATAAACAAAACAGCAATGACTACAAAATGCTATGTGGACCAAACAGCAATTTCTGTGCTTCTCACCACTGATTCACATCGTAAGTAGTTGAAATATCCTCTCATTAGGACACATAACATTACACCACAACATTCAGTACACTGGGAGCCTGATTTAAGTCTGATTTAAACCTAGTTGCGTGCCGGTGTCACACAAGCTCACATCGATCTACAAGCTCATAGCTGATCTACAAACGCATAGCCAATCTACAAGCTCACAACAGTTGTGAGGCTATTTTCTGTGACATTATGCACATCCAAGTATAAATCAGGCCTTACAGTGACGACAGCAAGAGAATAAGGTAGGGAATGAGCAGACAGACAGGTGGAGTGAGTGCTACGGACCTTTCTTCTCTGGGCGGGTGGAAACGGTGGGGTCAGGGATGGGGTCAAAGACGCTGCAGTCCTTCCCTGTGTAGTCCCTGTCACATATACACTTCACCTCATTACTGCAAGTCTAAGAAACAGACAAGGAGAGACAGACAGACAGACAGACAGACAGACAGACAGACAGACAGAGTAAAACAAAGTGATGCAGACAGGAAACCAAACGATGCAAAAACGCGGGCTTGATACACTTTGTTGCTCGCATTGTCTCGTAAACCAAGTATAAATCTGTCTTGACTCTTATAAACAACACGTTGAACGGAACAGGACCTACCCCGTGGTCAAAGCAGGTGTGCCCGAAGTTAGAACCAGCACAGGTGCTGAGGTTGAAGGCCGCCATAGGGAGGCAGCGTTGGTCCAGACACATCATGTTGGGACCACACGGTGTGCCCTCCTCCACATAGCCCAGGTCTGAGCCATCTTCTAGCAGAGCATGGCCACCTCTGAGCGAGCACGCACACACACACACACACACACACACACACACACACACACACACACACACACACACACACACACACACACACACACACACACACACACACACACACACACACACACACACACACACACACACACACACACAGGTCAAGGGGAAGAGATATAGTGATTGAGAAATATTTCCCAATTGGAAGATGTTAACCAATAGCCACATGAGGACTTATATCTTGTATAATGTTTCTAATTGATTGATTCATTGTTTGGTCCATTGTACTAAATTCATCAGTAATATATATATGTATCCATACTTCATATGTTTTCATGCTACAAAAGCTTGGTCTGGGTAATGAGGTCAGTCACCCTAGGTGAAGTGGTCACAGACAGACACATAGAGCCTCCGATTCCCCCTGTGATGTCATATGTAGTACAATGGTCCACTCACTTGCAGTCCAGGTACCTGCCCTGGTGGTAGATGGTTAGGCTGGTCACCTCCCCCTGCAGGTCTCCAAACTTTGGCTTCACTGTCATATTGGCACAGAACAGGAAGCCACACAGCACATCCCTGAAATGACACCGCGTTGTCAACTGACTACAGTATGTGGCCGGTTAAAACTGATATGAGGTTACGGGACTAACATGGCTGGTTAAAACTGATATGAGGTTAGGGGACTTCCGTTGCCAGTTAAGACTGAGGGTTAGGGTTAGAGTTAGATTTAGTGTTAGTGTTAGCGTCGCCACTGTCATGATCAACGCAGAATGCAGCCTACTGACTTTCTCCGAAACGTCACAATATAACGTTTTGTGCTGGAGACGGTTGCGGTAGGTCAGTAGACTAGACTGGAGCATTCAATGCTCTGATTACATGTGATTTTGTCCCTTTCAGTACAATGATGGCATTCGAATCCGCTAGTAGAGACCATGTATAGATCACACTTGTACATCTCCAAGGGCTTTGAGTGATGTGAATGAAGCCTAATTTATACGTTGTCTAACAATTCAAACATGACAAATCATGAATTAAGCTTAAGACTAATATGAGCGACTTACGGCTTGTTGCACTGCAGCCAGCCCACACCCTCGGGACCAGGCCCACAGTTGCCTTTCTCTGTTCCCTCAGCGTTAAGCTTCTCATAACAGAACCGGTCTGCTGAGTCTGAAAGAGCGGACAAACAAAACTGAATAATTTGGCTGACAGCCATTTCTTGTCAGGAGTGTAAGACTGCAAACCAAGGTACAGGTGGAAGGACATCAGAGGAAGTAGCTGATCATCTTACTATAGCCCCAGAGTCCCTTGCACTGTGCATCACGAGTCCTACATCGACCTCCATAACAGCGACCCTGCAAACAAAGGGGTAACAGGAAAGGCTCAGAGGTGGGCAGCATGAGAAAGCATGAGACAATATGTTTATAATGTAGGCAGCATCACTTACTTGGCTGCTGTCACACAGGTATCCATCCAGTATGTTGACATTATGGGGGCACTAAAATGGAAATGTATAATTATTATTGTGGTGTGTGTGTGTGTGTGTGTGTGTGTGTGTGTGTGTGTGTGTGTGTGTGTGTGTGTGTGTGTGCGCGCGCGTGCGTGCGTGTGTGTGTGTAAAATAGCTAATTCTCATCATGTTTTGTTATGCTAAAGTCTACTACACTACCTGGCTGGAGTCCCCAGTGCAAGTCTCTGAGATGTCACAGTCGTTCACAGCCTCTCGACACACCACTCCTCTCAGCTCATACTGAAAGGCAGCAACAAGAGGCCTTCAATTATCAAGTCTAATGACTTATCGTACAATAATCGGCAATAAGGAGTATTAAAACCTAACAATAACAATGGTAATCACTTCATTCACTTGTTCTGGAATCTGGTGCTGTGACACTCCAACAAAAACAACATTAAATACATGCAGACAATGTACACATTAGAGGCAGTAATGGATGTGTGCTCTGCTCATGTACAGTAGAGCACGTTAGAGGACGTTTTTGGCTGGGGACCCCCAAAAATGCTTTGGCCATGTCTCACGACCCCTGCCCCGCCCCCCTACCCACCACCAATGCAAATTGAACGCTACAATAATCTTAATAATAGAGAAAATACATCATAAATTAATACTGAAACCAGATATAATCATTAAGGGAAGTTTATGCATGCACTATGTGTACTATGTAAACTCTAAATTTCCATTTTCCAGCCATTCAGATGCAAATGTTTTTAAATTAAAAATATTCTGGGACCCCTGCAGTAGAGGGACTCACCCTGCAGTTGCTGCAGCAAAGGCCATTACTACACATGGCATCATGGGTCAGCGTGCACTTTTTGCAGCAGGCTCCTCCATTGCGGGCACACTCCTACAACCACACAACCGCACGCACACGCACACGCACACGCATGCGCACATACACACACACACACACACACACACACACACACACACACACACACACACACACACACACACACACACACACACACACACACACACACACACACACACACACACACACACACACACACACACACACACACACACACACACACACACACACACACACACACACACACACACACAAAAACTGAAACTAGAAAAGAGCTTCTCTCTTTAGCTCATCTCTTTCCTCTGTATTTCTCCCTTAAACCACGCTCTCACTCGCTTAAAATACAAGCTTTTTTACTGGTATATTCAAATTTGGCACAGATTTTAAATTCCGGTATATTTTGTACTGTCTATTTGATTACATTTTACACTCTTTGGAGCTAAACCAGAACTGGCAGTGAACTTTGTGACATCACCGTATGCATCTTGGACCAGTGGGATATTGATATACAGGGTCAAAAAAACCAACCAACCAAAAATCTTAATTCTAAATTGCCCTACTACCAAAGTTTATGAACTAAATGCCTACGTTGTGAAAATGCAGAACGGCAGCAGATGAATGGAATTGTTATTAATCCACATAACAGTTCTGTTGGGATGAAGACACTCACCACCTGTGATCCACAGTCACACTCCTCTCCTGGTTCCACAAAGCCATTCCCACACTCTGGGGGATCTAGTAGCTGAGAGAGAGAGAGAGAGAGAGAGAGAGAGAGAGAGAGAGAGAGAGAGCGATAGAGAGAGAGAGAGAAAGAAGATGGACAGAGATACAAAATGTCAGGAATACAGCAGGAGGTAGAAGATACATGGTGATGTCAATGGCTATACTGTTCTGTAAAAACTGTATATGTGCGTTCTTCTGAGAAAAATTAGGCCATAGGGATAATTAATATCTCTATAAATAACAGGGTCTCGGAGGCATACAGTTTCACTCCACTCACTCCCCACTAGGACAAGCAGACTGAGCCTCAGTACCCCCCCCCCCCCCCAGCCCCCCTCCCTCCCCTCCACTCACCTTGTTGGGCTTGTTGAAGAGGCAGCTGCCGCCCCCCTGCCGTAGGAACTGGGTGTACTCATCAACACTGCAGCGGGAGAATTTTCTGGGAAGGTAGTATCTACAGGTGTTTACACACACACACACACGACAGAAATATAAGGATCAATACAATATGTACAGTAATATTTCATATAGTCCATACAGTACATTTAACCACTTGTAACAGACCCCGGAACGGAAAAGCTTTTATTTTGAAAGGCCTTCCGGGAACACCGGAAGCACACTAGCCCACTGGGACCAAATGACTATGAAAGCCAGCCCAACGTCACGTGAGTTGGAAATGTTTGTTTGTCATGTGGTTGGGATTGAACAGAACTGTGAAGCGCTACAGTGAAGGATTGTGAGTGGCATTGGCATGCAATCATTTTAAATAATATAGGCTACCAACATGAAATCTGGATGGAATGAGAGTTTTAATGGTTGAATGTATTGTTTCAGTTATGTTGCCAACGGAATTGCAACGCCATGGTCATTAATGTGTTTAGTGCCCAGCTGGAAAGGGGAAATGGTAGTTGTCATTTTAAATGGGAAAACTATATTGTTCACTGCTGACTGTCTTATATTTGAGAGGTTTTTATGTGTCATGGTTGATACCTTTTTCACTGTATTGCAATGCATTTTGGGGCTTTGAGGTTTGAGCTATGCCAGTATATGTCCCGACTTGTGTTTGCTGTTTGTATAATGTGTATATTGTTTATTGTGTTTTGATTGACACTGTGATGCCTCTTTGACACCTGTTTTGTAGTTTTCACGTTGATTCATTAAAGAGCTTAAAATCATCAGTTGGACTTCACCATTATTCCAGCCGGGGTCTGCTACACCACTAGCCCCTTTCGGAACCCTCGGTTACCTTTTCTGAATTTTGGACGGCGGTAACCTATAGGGTCCCCTCCAGGTCATTCCACTCTCCATAGGAATAATAGGACGCAGCTTTACCACTGTCTGTTCACAGAGACCCGTGCATATCTACAAGCTCACCAAGTGTCTCAATGCAACATGTGAGCTTGGAGATCTGCAATTCTCTGATTTTGTTTCTTGAAACGTTTTGAAATATTTCACCCATGACAATGGGTGAAATGGAAACGACAGGTTTACAGTGTTTCATTTTGTGTGTTCATGTAACTATCACCCATTTATACTTTGACTCATGTTAGAGCCAACCACTATAATATAATGTTTCAGACACATCGAATAATAATCGCTGCAATTAATAAATTATCATTCACTTGTCTCATTGAAACCAGACAAAGTCAAATCAGCTCAGACAACAGAAGCCCCGCAGAGTCTATTTCAGATGTTCAAGTGTATAATTGAGTGAAATGAAGAGAACAATGGAAATTAACATCTAAATAAGGGACACATTTTGATATTAACATACTAGTCCATAGCTAAACAACTATCACTTTCTATTTTCATATAATTATATGGAAATTACTTAAAATGTTAAAAGGTGACCCTGATGGTAGCAGAATGGAACTAGAAAAGTGCACTTCTTGGAGCCAAAGTTCAGTTTTTTCACATTATTGAAATGTATCTGTAATGTTTCACTTCAATATGTGGTGTTGATGTGGACCTTTACCCGGTGTCTTCCATGATGCAGCCCAACCAAGCATCTGGACACCAGCAGTCTCCTGGGAATGAGTGGTGAAGGAACAAGAAGAGAGGGAGGGAGGAACAAGCAGGCAAAAGGAAATATAATACAATATACATAAAAATAGATTTAGAACTGGAGCCACAATTTATCATAAGAGATGATGATAAGCAGAGGGGGGAGAGGAGTAGGGACTAAACTACTTTAAGGCCTTTTATAGGGTATGGTTTGCTGCCTCAACATGGCAGGGACAGACATGCAAAGGGTTTGTATATTACGTACAGCCGTGCTCTCTTCCTGACACTAAGATGGAGTGAACATCTCTCATACCATTAGTCACCCTGCCATTGTTCGGTGAGTGATACTCCAATCTCTCTGTCCTTGGTCTCTGGCAACTAATCACCAAATGGAGAAACTCTAATTATAGATGGGCCCAGAGTGCTGCTCTGCCAGTCAACTGGCAGTCCAATCACCAGTGCTCTCGTCCTGCATCCCCTTCCTTATCCATGCTTATGTTATATCTTCCACTCCTTGCATTGGTTGTGTATTCGGCACAGCCCTGGATTTATGGATATTCTTTTACGCCGTGGCACCAAAGGGGTCAGCCATCAAGAAAAGGGTTTGTCTGTCTGTATGCGTTTGATTACGGAAGGGGAGTTGTCTAGGTAGTAGAGGCATGTTGCTTAGCTAATCCCACTTAACAGCATGAGGGAGATGTGAGGATCTATTGCAATATTTTTAGTTATGTCCTTCCACAGAACACGACTGATGAATTGAACTGCTTGATGCTGACTCCCATTGACACGTCCATGTAAAACAAATTTTATATTGACTAAATTATTTCGCTCCTATGCCACCAAAATGTGGAACGCCCTACCAACAGTCACTAAGACATGTGAATCCCCCCCACCACCCACCGCTTTCCCCACTGTATGTTTCTTTTGTGCTTGAAATGTACTGTAATTCTGAAAACTGTTAATACATATTTCAATCAATCAAAGACTGTAAAGATCAGAGTTATCACCTGAAATTTGTAACTACTAACTACATCCTGACTTCCGTGATCAATAGCTAAATGTTCTTAAAAAAACAAATGACACCTCTTTCCTACCATAGTCATGTATAATGAATATATATAAATTATATTGAATATGAATATTAGATTGTTATGTCCTACAGTATTTTAACAGCATACGCTTGCATCCCCACCAACCATCACTATGTTAATTTACTTCATTACCTGCTGAGCTGCGTGCGTTGTTCCATCTCATCCCGATGTTCTGGCCCAAGCTCTGGCACAGGGTGATGGCCATAGAACCCACATTCCCAAACTGGAACAGAGGAGTGTAGAAGCCAAACACACACAGAAACACCCATCATTAAATGGGAATACCGTAACATGGTTCCATCACACACAGAAAACAGGGACGAGCCTACGGTACGGGCGGATACGTGTGTCGGTCCCTCACCTCGTTGATTCCCCCTCCCCTTGTGAGAGAGCACACCCCTCCTGTGTAGGCGGTACCACTGCGGCCACTCTGGAATGTACGCCCTCTGGGGAATACAAAAGAAAAGGACAAATAGAGGGTCAACTAAAATCCATTTCAAAGCATACTTAAATATCCGCACATCGACAATGGGTGCTGGCTGGGCCAGAAAGCCTACACTCCAACTCCATGGTAAAGAGCAACTTTATTTTAATAGGCTGGACAACGTTTCGACCCGCGATGGATCTTCTTCAGGTCAATTTCAACCAAAATCCATAACATAAGCTCTGAAGAACATGGCCATAATATCCATAACACAAACTTGCGTCTATAATGGACAACATCAACCCTATTCAGACGGCAGTCATTTTGTCCATAGGTCAATGTAAGGGCATAACGGAGTATGACATAAGAAAATGGCTACTGTTAGAATAGCATTTGATCAATATGTTAAAATTATTTCAATCCATATGGTTTGATTTCAATCAATGTGGTTTGATTTCAATCAATGTGGTTTGTTTTCTCAAGTTGCGGGTCTCTTACGAGAAAAGGTGGACAGCGTCACTCTGGTCCTTAATGCTGTCCTTTCTATATTTCATGAAGTTCTGCAGCGTTGCCAGAGGGTCCACCACCACTGGCATCAGGTTGTCTGACGACCACGTCTCCATGGCCACCAGCACGATCCTTGTGTTCAGCTGCTCTTTATAGATCTGCGTTCCAAAAATACCCAACAGTTGGCTTTTTTTTTTGCAGTGATGGCTCTGAGCTCCTCACTGTAATCAATGCATTCCCGTATGGACATGAGACACACTGACAATGCATGATGTGCTATCTACAGATATATAAACTCTTCATTTCAATGAACTGTGGAAATGTGGGGGGATAATAATAATCTCTTACCGCATCTGCCATGTTGACCACCGCTTTGGCAAAGTTCCTGGTCTGGCTGCTGGAGCGACGCAGCTGCACAAACTTGAGCACACGAAAAAGCACACGGAGAAGGAACACACTCACTTAGCCTGAAAGAACATACTGCACTGCAAGTTCAGTGTGTGGCACACAAACACATGCATACAAAAGCACGCTGTCGTGATACACACAAAAAGGAGGTTTAACTCACCATGTCGTAGTCATTGACCACCATCAGCTCAATGTATTTGGTCTCGGTCTGGACTGGGGGCCTGCGGGCGTGTCTCTTGGATCGCCTCAGATGCTCCTTCATTTGGTCTGGTCTGTCGTCATCACCACCACCTGCTCTGTAACTATCCCACTCGCCATCCTCCGTACAGTCTGGACACACAAGAATACAGAGATTAAATCATATTATGGATAGTCTGCAGTCTACACGTGACATGTACATGCGGAACATACACACGCTTTGAAAAAGCCTGGTGTAGCCTGGCCGTCATTTGAATTATACAAATAAAAGGTCTTAGTAGAGAGTTATAATTTGGAATAACACTGTTAATGTTGTAGTTTCACAAATGTACCAGGGCAGCTGGGCGTCAATCTAACGTCAGGCATCCGGCGGATCAAGTGAGCACCATCATCCTAGGGCAGAGCACAAATAACAAGATAAGACGACACAATCAACATTCTATATCGTCGCTGTCGGACAGAAACCTATACCCAAGTTTCAAATATTTAAGTTTTGAAAATTAGTGCCCTTTGCAGTACTTCATCATATAAGAGTGTCACACAAAAGTTGTGAAAATATCAAATCTACAAGTTCACAACGCCTCACGATGCAAGGCAATGTGAGCTTGTAGATCTGCTATGTTCACAATTTTAAATCATTTTAAAAATAATAAGCAGCGATATGCATTAGCCTGTCCATTACCCTAAACCAAACTAAAGTATTACTCAACTACTGCCATTGGCTGCCAGTAACCTCTGCCCTACAGTACCTTTCAGAGACAGACACTCACCTGATTACTCCTATTGAGTATAGGCTCAATCCCATAGGAGAAGAAGCCGTCAGAGAACATACCACTGAGGATAGACAACAATAGAAAGCAATAGAAAGACAGTGAGAGAAGGGAGGGGGGGTTAATTAAAATAAATAAAGGCAGAGGCAGGTTAACAATGACAGCAGAGTGGTGTGAGCTGCAGTACAGAAAACTGTTGACACAATATACTATTTGTGACGGTGACACTGAACTAATTTTGGCATAAACAGTAAAACATTGTACAGTATACAGTGTGTAATGATAGAGGGACTCGCCATAGGCCATGGCAGGTGGATAGAGCCGCCCAGGAGTCTGGTATGTCTCTCAACCTCCCCTGGTAGTAGCAGTGTTCCCCTCCCTGCAGATGAAAAGCACAGTGCACCAATGTTACCCAGTCACGCAGGTTTCTACGTGATTGGGTTTAAAGTAGAGATGTCCGGATCGGCCCTAATTTGGTCATATTGGGTCATATCGGTAACTGCAACTTAAATATACAATCAGGGGCTCCACTTGTTTTGTATTTTTTTATATATATTTTATTTCAGTTATTGTTGATGTCATTAATGTACAATTTGGGGGGGGGGGGGGTTTACATTGTATTTCAGACTTTTATATTTTTTACATGAATGTTGAGTACTGGTGTTGTTGTTGGTTTGTCCTGTATCTGTCATGTATCTGTTGTCTGTCCTGTCTTATGTACAAAAAACTTAAATAAAAATACTTGAATAATAATAATATCGGTATCTGCGAATATGCCAGTCTAACCAACGATCCGACACTATGGCAGGTAAATAAAATGTTGGGGCATGTGGAGTTTGCTTTGGAGTTGACCAAACTGCAAGTGCACATTTGAGTGAGGAGTCTGCTATAAACACAACACGAGATATATAGCTGGATGGCTATAAACACTATTCCTGGTCGGTGGACTTCAAAATAAGATATATATATTTTGTATTATTATTATATATATTATTCTCTGGTATCGGTATTCGGTATCGGGCTAACACAGAAATTGTGGTATCGGGAACGGATCGGAAACGAAAAAAGTGTATCGGGACATCCCTAGTTTAAAGGTAGGCTCTTGCAGGTCAGTTGGCATCCTGATGTTTCAGCGATGCTGAGAACAATACTCTCAGTGCTTCTGCACACACATCAAATCATCCTCATCCCACTATGGTGCTTTATGGCGTATAGTTTGTGACCTACTTAGTACTTGTGGTGCACGGAACTACACCCTACAACTGCTCCACTGGCAATAGAGGTGTATCCTGCAAAGAGCTCTTTAATAAATGAACACTTGAGGTGCCCCTGCAGTCAGAGTAATTTGCGATGAGAGTGAAACATGGTGGTGTAACTAGTGTGAGACTGTGAGTAAAAGAAAAGGCTTGAAATAGCCCTTTCCCGGTGAAATACAATGTGGAACAAACATTAGAGCACAGAGGCAAAGCACATTTGAGTAGATAACGTAAGGAGCACTGATGTATTGTCGGGAGTTTTTTCTTTTTCAGTGCGGTGGGCCCTCGTTTGGTCTTCTCCTACACACCTGTCAACCTTTGTAGGTGTGCAAGAGACTTGCTTTTTAGTAACGCATTACTTCAGATTGCTTAGTTAAAACATGACATACTGACATTATTTTCATGAGTAACAAAGTAATACATACAACTACATATATGAAGCACAGCGTTAGTTTATACAGGGACACATGAGTCTGTATGCCTAAGCTGTAATCGGCTGTCAGTCAGCTGATTGTATCAATCAGCCTAGCTCATTCACATCTTAGCTGATCATTACGTCACACATTCAATCAGAGCTCAATCAGAGCTCACGCTCTTAACAGAGCGTTCCTTTAAATACGGCTCTCTGTTACACGACAGCTGCTTAGTCGTTCACAGACACTGCTGCTGCTGCCAAAGCTTGCCTCCACCACCCCAGCCTCCACCTTTTGATCACAAGTCTGGCATAGGCTCAAGAGTCGGGCATACGCTCAAATACTTGGGAAATATGTCTGCTGATTCAAGATAAATATGAATGAATTGCTTATGTATTGCTCAAACATGTAAACTGAATGTTGAACTGACATTTTCGTGTGCATCACCATGGTTCTAAGTAAACTAGATTCAATGTTGATATAGCTCTAATCTGATTCATGGCTTTAACATAAAAATGCATTCAAGTTGTATGTTTCAAGTTAATCTCATAACTGTCTTGATTTCAGCGATGCTGAGAACAATACTCTCAGTTTTCATGTTCTTGTATACCCATGGGGGGTTTTGCTAATGTTCTCTGATTTTGCTTACCATGCTGCTTCGACAAAATTCAGAGAATATCTCCCAGAGCGCGGAGCTCTGACACCCAATGTTATGTAATGTAGTGTTATGATTGAGACCATAGACATATATATCTATGATTGAGACCGGCCGGTTGAGAGGAGCGTTCGTTACTAAATAAAGGAACCAGTGCTTCTTTTACCTGACAAATATCATGTTATGTTGTTTAAGATTTCTTGTTTTGGCTTTTATGCCTTTATTGATAGGATAGTAGTTCTCTGTCTTTCCAGTTGCCTTTCTCAGATGGGTATGACATGAGACAGTGAAGGTCTGCAGTGTAAAGTGTGAGCATAGAGCTGTCTGGAGCTGAGAGAGAGTAATAATGGTAACTAGAAAAAGTGCCCTTCTGGGCACAGGTCTCCACCAGGATAGGAATGTAGGACATTGCAGCTTGCCTTCATCTGGTGGTTGGATAAAAGGGCAACAAAAGTAAATTAGAGGTAAAAACACTTTTCGGCCAGTTATAGCGCCACCTTGAGGCTGAGTTGAAATTGTTCATGTGGCATTTCTTCCTTGGCCTAGTGGGAATGTGCGTGCACAATTTCACGGAAATCACGCGATGTGTTCATGATTTGCAGCATTTTGTTTGAAACTGAGCACTCCTGTGAACTTTGGAAGCCAATCTTAACCAATCAGGATGGAGTCTGAGAAATCTGAAAGACTTCGTTGAATGGCTCTAGAGAGACTGTGTACCAATTTGCGCGATGTTTGGACAAAATCTGTAGGTGTACTGTGCAAAAACTTGTTTTGCACAAAGCGGCCTCCTGGTGGCGCTATAACAGGCCGTTCTGGAAAGTTTGGGGCAGAGGTTCATCGTTGGCATCCAGGGAGTGTGTGTGCAAAATTTGGCATCGACCGGGTTAACGGTGCCGGAGATTAGCTGCTCACGGACACACACACACACGGACGGACGGACACACGGACGGACGGAGTGCAAAACATACTCTCCCCCCATGCCTTCGGCCTGGTGGAGACAATAATAATGTGTATTTCTACAAATTGGAGGAGAGGTAAAGTTGGGTGTCATCGCGGTTAGCAGTGGATAGGATACAGAGGTCATGTTAACAGTGGATTTGTCAAAAAGGTAGAATGTACAGGATGAGAGGTCCGAGCGCTGAACCCTGGGATTTGCAGTTGATAGTGAATTTGTAGTAAATTATTACTTTTAATTGAAAGTAACAGGTTATATGAAATCATACAATAAATGCACAAGATCTCTGTGCATGTGTCTATCCGTCTGTAGTCTGTTCACGTATCTCAAGAACTGTCCATATCCGACTGACTTCAAACTCGGCCTGATGGAGTGCCTGGTGTCGAGGCGTTCACATAGGCAGTGTCCAGAATCTGACCTTTGCTCATATATGGGCATACTGTGTATGATATCATATGAGCAATGTGATGTGGCCTAGATCTGGCCTAGATATTTGGCCGTGCCTGACACTGAAGTCCAAATATGGGTATAAAAGGGACATTTCTAACTTGCATCGTTCATGACATTGCATCGCAGTGTGTGTATTAAAATTGTGAAAGTAACTTCCTCAGAACTTATTCAGTTGGATTTTGTAAGGCATCTGAACATCGCCACAGCAACACAGCTAAGCATATAGGCCTTTGAAAGAGCACAAAAATCTGTGTCGTCAGACAATTTGACAGTGACATAAGTGGTGAGTTGAATGTGGCAGAGCTTCAAGGGATGCCAGGTCCCAGCTGAGTGACAATCTGATCTGAGTACAGGCCTCCACTCCTCCCTGCTGCTTTTTGGAACAAACCATCTGTCTACACATAGTAAACACAAAAGCATGCACATGCATACATGCACGTAAAATGACTCATTCTGATGCCAAAGCCCATCCTGCCTTTGTATCAATTGGCATTTAGTCCCGCTTTCTCTCCTCCCTTATTCCATCTTCTCCTCCCTCCCTCACACTCTTCTTTCATTCTTTTCTCTGCCAAGAGCTTAATGACGCCACTGAGCGGACACGTTGCTATGGAAACAGCCTCGTGATTGGTTGGGGTTGCTGAGGGAGAGTTGGGAACCAGAGTGGGCATGGCATACCAAGGGGGGGTTTGATAGTATCACATTTGTACATATGTACATTGAAATAAATGAAAGAGCACCACTCTTCCCTCCTGGCAAGCAGAATGCAGTGACATTCCTCTGGTTAAACAAGAAATGATAACATGATATTTGTCAGGTGAAAGAAGCGCTGGTTTCTTTATGTAGTAACAAACACTCCTCTGGCCTCTCTGGCGTTATCTCCAAAACATCTGACATGGGCCTCTGATGTGCTCATTCCTGATCCTATCCATCTCCCAGAGAGAACCTCAACATTTTTGTCTCTGCTACCTCCAGCTCTGCTTCCTGTCTTTTCCTCAGTGTGAATGTCTCTAACCATACAACATAGCTGCTCTCACCACCGTCTTGTACACCTTTCCTTTCCTTCCCTTCCGCCTGATACTTTCCTATCACACATCACACCTGACACTTTTCTCTACCCATTCCAACCAGCTTGCACTCGTTTCTTCACCTCTTTTCCACACACTCATTGCTCTGAAATGTTGACCCTAAGTACTTAAAGTCCTCCACCTTCTTCACGTCTACTCCCTGTAACCTCACTGTTCCACTTGGGTTCCTCTCATTCACACACATGTATTCTGTGTTGCTGCGGATAACCTTCATTCCTCTCCTTTCCAGGGTATATCTCCACCTCTCTATAGTTTCCTATTTTACAACTGTAAAATAGCTAATAGCAACTAATAGCAATGATTAAAGATCAGAATTAAATTGTTGATTTGGAGATTCTGTAAAATGTCTACATTTGAGAAGGCTTGACCTATCATACCTACCTAGACACTTCTTCTACGGTAAAAAAATAATAAAATCAAAAATAAGTGTAACGGAGAAACAGCCTGTAGAATGATGTTACGATAGGTGCGTGTCGCTGATTGATGACATTGTGTAGAGTGGTCCTACTGGGCAAAAGAGGTGGCTGAAATGTGCCTGAATAATGCATTTTATATTAACTGTACAATATGTGAAGACATTGGGGGTGGGATAATAAGCCTAGACCCAATTCAGAGTACGTATGAATAGTCTGGGGCAAGTTGGGAGGCAAGTGGAGTGCTGGTAAGCTTGATCCTAGCAAACAGACCCCACTTCAACCCTATTCTGATTCTGGTAGTGGGATTGGGAAGAACTGCTTTCATTATGATAACTATTGATAGGGTGATTAGATATGGCTAAGCAATCAATTGTTAATTGTTGACAAAGAATGGTCCTTCTATTTATTTAACAGGCCTGGGGTCTTCATAACATGAGTAGAGAAGTCTGTAGAGAAGTCTGAGGTCTCATCACACTCATGATTATGCAGATACAGAAATCAGATTATTTTTAGTGTAACATTGGTTCATATTAACAACTCCATGAGTCTAATTGTGCCAAACACAGAATTTAGTACATTGAGTACAGAACAGAATATTTTTTTTTAATCACACTAACATCCATTTGAGTCTGCTCAAAATTAAGTCTACAGCAGGAGAAATGTCACCCATATGTTTAGGTTAAATAATATTATCCCCTGTGACCTTAGATAAATCCATTTACAATGGATGCCTTGTTATTCACAGTATGATAAGAATCTGGAAACGAATCAAAACATATTTTAGGAACAACTCACTATCTTTTCTGCTCCCTATAGCTGATAACCCCTCATTTCCACCATCCCAACTGGATGACACGTTTGCACAGTGGAAGGGTTTGGGTATACGCACAATTGGTGACTCATATTGAAACCTTTGCCTCATTTGCTCAACTGCAGGAAAAATATAGACTCCCTGGGAGTAACTTTTTTAGGTTTCTACAGGTTAGGAACTTCATCCGTAACTTTTCTCCCACTTTTGAGAGAGTCCCTAGATACGTTCCTTCTTAATAATATAGAACCAGATGTGAGGGTGTCACATCTTTATGAATCATTTCAAGTGGCAAACCTACCAACTACATCAGCTATTAAGTTGGCATGGGAAAATGAGCTGGGGACTTCAATTTCAGACGAGCTTTGGGAAGACAGCCTTGAAGAAAATAATGCATGCTCTATCAACTCCAGACATTGTCATATCCAGTTTCGAGTCATACATAGACTCCATTATTCCAAATTAAAATTACATAACATATTCCCAGATATTTCTTCACACTGTGACAAATGTAATGCAATAGATGCAAATCTTCTTCACAGCTTCGCCCTTTGCCCTCGGATAAATTAAGATATTGGATTAAGATATTTGAGAAACTCTCTGATATTTTGAGTATTCATATTGACCCCGATCCTGTACTAATTATATTGGGTTTGTCAGATTCCATGCCTATGTTGACGAGAGCACAGAAACAACTCTTCTCATATGGTCTGATTACAGAAAAAAACGAATTCTGACGCGCTGGAAAAAGGAGAAGGCTCCTGCATTTAAGCATTGGCTAAATGAAATGACTAGTACACTTCATCTTGAGAGAATAAGGTATTTCCTGAGAAACAGGGAGAGACAGTTTGATAAGGTTTGGCTGCCCCTTGTACATTACTTGAGTAGAAACAATTAATAGACAGGATACCACTGATATGGTTGACTGTACGCAATTTTCTTTTCAGATGTTTTCCATTTTTCAAATTACTATTTTATTCTATAGTATGCGGTGTCACTGAGCAGTATGGGTGGGAGGGTTGAGGGTTTTCTTTCTCTTTTTTGTCCTTTTTTTTCTTTCTTTTTTTTGGTTTTCTATCAAAGAAAAATGTAATTCATATCGCAATGTTTGTATACAATTTATAATCTGTTCTCAATAAAATTTGACAAAAAAGAAAAAAGTCTTTAAGAATTAAAACTTCCACACCTACACATATATTCTTACCATAGACTGTGAGGGTTTCTTATCTTCGTTAAAGTGCCGTTCCACATATTCTGAGGACAGGAGATGGCTGAAAAGAGAGGCATTCCATTTCCCATTAACATTAAATACTCAAGAGAATGGGATATAACAGTGAAATTATTTATCTCCCTCCCCCTCCATCTCTCCCTCTCTCACTTCAAATATAAAAAACAGGAATTAATCACTGTACATTATATAAATTAACTTCATGTACAGTATGATAGCTGATATGGTTTACCTGCATGAATGTGTGGTGTGATCGTAATCAGTAATGGTAATACTAACATCAACATTTAGTTTAGTTTATTTCTATCATCAACATTTACATTCCAAACTACTTACATTGTTCGTTATGAACGAACAATATTCAATATTTACATTCAAGACTTCATTCTAATACAACCAAGCACACACAATGTCATTCATATATATATATATATGTATATATATATATTCTTCAACCATGTCTATACTTACTATACATCTTAAACTGTTTTTTAAATTGTACTATATTTTATATTTTTGGACATCCTCCGGTAAACCATTCCACAACTTCACTCCACTGACAGATATGCACATGCGCTTCAGTTTAAAATGTAGTTCCCTTCTCAATTCACACCCCCCTTTCCTTGAATAATTTCTGTATATTTCTAGGTAGTAGTAAGTAGTTTATTCCTTGCATTGAAAAACATTTAAACCATGGAATCTCCTGGATAATAAAGGTTCAATAATCCAAGCCTTCTCCTCTGGGTAAGAGTTTACACTAACAACATCTTTACCAGTCAGTGCTGTGTATGTGCAAGCGTGTGTGACCGTGCGTGCACTCACATTGGTATTCCCCTACACATCCTGTCATGTAACAGAGGTGCTAAAAAATGCATTTACTAATGAAGGCAGTTGAGGAGATGTTAATACTGACATGACTGAATTATTGAAAATACATACTGTTATAAAAGTATATTATATACTCACTGGTTTAGCTCCAGATCCAACATGAAGGTGTGCCCAAACCCTTCTACCTGGAAGGAGGCCTGGGCTAGGTGAACTGGCTGAAACACACAGACGAGACACACAAGAAGCATGGACAGGTTTCAGTTTAACCACTTTTATACTTACATTTTCAGAAATACCCAAAATTGCCAATATAGAAGCTTAGCTGACAACATGTCACACTATTACTGCTATTTAAAAACAATCATTTTCACCTATAATGAGATGCCCAAAATAGGAATACCATGTTGAAAGTGGAAAATCCCTATAACTGACCATTCTGTCACCGCAAAAATAAATAATCCAATTCAGAAAAACTCCCATGAATAATTCAACACAGGATCAATATAGCACATGACGCATGTGGTCTAAAAGCATTTCGGCGGCCAAAGAATAGTATGATTGATAAGGTCTATATTATACATTGGCCGCCAACATTGCAGCAGGCAAAGTACATTTGCCTTTTGAGAGTTTCACAATAAAGATGGATGGAGAAGTGGCTGACAGAAGGCATGCAGGAGGAACACTAAGCTTTATGGATCCATCTACATTAGCTGGTGGTGTGGCAGGCTGGCAGCACCCCGATGGACACCTGCCAAAGAGCTGAGGAGGCGGGAGAGATTTACTGCAGACTAAACAGCATGTCTCTTCAGCAACACTCAGTGCCACGCGTTGCTTCGATCGCAGCAAGCAGCCACAGATAATTCAGTGTGCAGAACATATATGCTGCAGTGAATCACTGGCTTTTTTACAGAAAAACACATCACCATCACAAGCTGAGACAACTATACTTTATTCTGGCCTGGGAACAAAAGAGTCCACTTGCAGAAATTATCATAACCAAGTATAAAGAAATTAGAGAATTTCAATCTGGTCCCCCAAATAGCTTACTTATAGCCATTCCCTGCTTGGAGTGCATATAAAAGTCCTATCTGATTACATTAAACAACGTTAAATTCACTTTGCCACTCGATTTGCCACTCACTTTATCCATCTATATGGAAAGTGGAAAATGAACAGTTTTATAGACATACATTTTGTAACTGCATAACACCAGTAAGATTTGGAATCCAGTCGGTATTGGCAAATAGTGGGAGGGTTCGCATGGGGAGTGTGTGCCATCTCTACAATTTACAATTTACAATTTAGGCATTTAGCAGACACTTAATCCAGAGCGATTTACATTAAGCAAGAACAAAAAAGCATGGGAATACATCACATAAAAACATTTATCATGAAACATGCGTAAGCTAAGAAAGTAACAGTGGAATATCTATATAATGAAACTATACATATAAACTATACATCTATACTACTATGCTATACATGTGTACTATGACGTGCTATGACTACATACAATGCAATTATAGTGCTGTCTACATAACATGCTATAAGTCTGTATCAAATGCTATCTAAGTCTACAGAAATGCTATGGGCCATGATGGAGTCTGAAAAGGTGCTAAGTGCTATGGGCCATGATGGAGTCTGAAAAGGTGAGTTTTCAGACTACGGCGGAAGATTCTCTCTCCATCTATCATGGAGAGAGAGAGAGAGAGAGAGAGAGAGGGTGTGTGTGTGTGTGTGTGTGTGTGTGTGTGTGTGTGTGTGTGTGTGTGTGTGTGTGTGTGTGTGTGTGTGTGTGCGTGCGTGCGTGCGTGCGTGCGTGCGTGCGTGCGTGTGTGTGTGTGTGTGTGTGTGTGTGTGTGTGTGTGTGTGTGTGTGTGTGTGTGTGTGTGTGTGTGTGTGTGTGTGTGTGTGTGTGTGTGTGTGTGTGTGTGTGTGTGTGTGTGTGTGTGTGTGTGTGTGTGTGTGTGTGTGTGTGTGTGAGAGAGAGAGAGAGAGAGAGTAAAAGGCAAGCAGAGCAAGTGCCCCAGAGTCTTCTTGAGCCAGTTTAATAATGGATGGGTATACTATACAGTATGTATACTTCAACACACCACTGTATAATGGAGGACTCCCACACAGCAGCTGGGTAATCAGACTAGATATATCTTAATATTTCAAGAAGGCCTGTGCTTCATCAAAGTGGAAAAGAATAGAAAACATTGTCTCTTCCTGTAACTCTGCATGACCAGAGTTGACTCTGTGTAAACAAAGCACACTGCTTACATAGTATCCATTCCAATTGATGCATTTCTTGGCTTAGACATAGCTGTGTTCATCTGTCGGCCGTGCTGCCGCTGGGATCTTCAAAGAATAAATGGGTCAGTAACATCTATGAGAATAGATTGCAGCAAGCCACCTCCCTGCACTATAGTCTGTCATAATTGTCTAGCTCCAACAGTGTGAGGCAGAGACTATAGAGAATTGAATTGACTATAAGAGCTGCACTGCTTCACAGAAGAAAGGTATAGGTTCCCATCAGCTGAGTCAGTTTGAAGTCACAGACCCACCCACAGCACAGTGGCCTGCACTGACCCAGAGATACAGAGTTTTGTGTACAAGTCTGTTCTAGAGAAAACAAATCACTGTGCGTTGTCATTTCACAACAGTTGGTCAACATGAATTTTAAACAAGGCGGGGTGGGGGGCATATGGGATAGGTTACTTTGACTTAACAACAACTACAAGTAACAACTACCTTTGTGTCTGTTGTCCTATTCTTCACCCTGGTATCCAGGTAGTCATGAGCCTTTTCTTCCTCCGACTCGATCTGCTGCACAAGTTTCTTTGGATAGGTGACCTCGGCCGCAGGGTCTCTGCTGTCAGTCCACCCCACCGAGGCAAACCAGTCCCATACACTCGCATCTTGCACCGAGGTCCTATCCTCGCCTGTACACAGGATAGTGGGTATAGGCTACACACAATCAATATACGACCAAACTTAACATAAAATGAAACATGAATCAGCTTACATGAAGCATCAGTAAAATATTAAACCATTGTCTTGTTTTGTCGTTTTCAAGTGAAATTTTAACTGACATCACATAGCCTATAAGCTTTACGCGAGGCAGCTAGGAGGATAGGCAATGGTGGAAATCAATGCAGCGAATGTACCGCATCGGTTGCGCTGACGCGGGAAAGGTTCCGGGCCAGTAGCCACGGAGCTTGGCACCGAAATACGATTCAATTAAAAAGGGGCACGCTACACAAGGAAAGAAGTGTTTGAGTGTGCATAAATGTTGTAAAGGATAAGAGTGCTCTGTCCTGTCACTCCATCCGCGCCTACCCATCATCATCATCTCTCCCTCCCTCTTACCTGAAACGGCGAGCCTCTCGCCCACTGCAGCAAAGACCAAGCACAGCACCGCCAGCATGATATTCACATAGTCCCCCGGATTAACATCGAGAGCGTCGAAATGTCACAAACCCACTTGATGAGGAAAAACGACGCGCGGGGTCTAGTTCTGGCGACTCATCCAAGTGAACTGAACGACGAACGCCTTCTCATTTCCCTCGCAGTCAGCTCCAGTCGTGCAACAACACGACACTATACGGAGATTTGCATATGAGGATGAAAGATAAAACATACGCTGGAGCAGTGGAGCTGACCAACGTAACGTAGCCTATAGGCCTAGAAATTGATCACGATGGATGGGAGGGATGGGGAGGGTGGGGGCTTGGATAAAACGGGAAGTTCCGTGCGCACGGACGCATGTTTCCTGAGCGGAGGTGTGTTATAGACTACGGGTGGATGGGGTTGTGTATGCGGCCTGCGGTATGCGGACACGGAGGATAGAAAATGAAGAGAATTGCGTTGGGTATCTGCGGTGATGAGGACACGTGGGACCAGACTACCCTCCCTCATCTCTGGCCAAGCATCCTCCCGTTGCCAGGTTGCCATGCAGTTAGTTGTCTGCGCACCGCAGGAAGGATGCGACAGCAAAGGCCCGGAGGGATCAAAATGAAGAATTAATATTTTACTGTGCATTTAAACACAGGAATTCTCAAATGCTCTACTGATACAAATATTAGACCTGCGATTTATGAATAGCCTGGTTTCCAGCCCATAGACATTAGACTCCGCGCCACATGTGGCTCATGTGGCCCTCTCCCGTGGCTCCCAGTTGCTACGGAATAAGAGGTTTTATTTTTATTTTCTTTTTTTCTTTTTACATTTAATCATAATTTATTATTGAATTTGTAGTAGGCATAAAGTTATTCTTTCATTTTGATATTGCAAAACAATGTTGCCTATACACCAGATAAAAATAAGAATCACATTTAATGAAGGAAAATGAAAAGAATAGAATAATGTATTCATGATACATCTATGTTTGTTTTCACCACCAATGCTGCTGGCTCACTGGTACAGTATACTTGACATGCTTTGAGAAACAACGAAACAACAAACAATAAAATAATATTTAATATTTAAAGGTATATTCAGTGATTTCACTCAAAAAACCTTAGGTGTCGTTTTTGGCTGTGGGACCCAGCCTTTCGTCCAATCAGGATAGAGAGTCAAAAACGAAACCTAAGGTTTTTTGACCCCCAGGGGTTAACTGGGGACAGGGAGGAAATAGATTTCACACTATGCTAAATTGTAGCCAGAACTGGATGCATTATCTCTCAGCATCATCCTCAGACGAGCCCTCCATCGTCGCTTCCAGTCATCCTGGTTCTCCATACATCTGGCCAGCTCCTGCGTCTTTCTTGAGTATGTTAATATGTACGTCCTCTTGATCGATGCCCAGCATGTGTTGGTTCCCACAACACTACTTTGCTAGCTGCTGGCAGTTATTGATGTCTTTGGCAGTGTCCTGCTACAGTCTCATTATCCTGGCTGGTCCAGCATTCGCTGCCATAGGAGAACAGATTTGACCGTTGCATAGAGAAGAAGCTGAGTTTGATTTGTCGGGGGAGATTGGAGTTCCATACACTGGTCATGCCATTCAGGGCCCTCCAAACATTGAGCTGCATGGCATTTCGTTATAATGAGAAAAAAACATTGATGTGGCATACAAATATAATACTGGACAACCCTAAACAGACCATGGTTTTGGGGCTCACAGGGGCCCGGGGCAGGGGGAACCCCCATGAGCCAGTTAGGGCAACCATGCACATGAGGCATACAAAAGCAAACAGCGGTTTGTCCTGGCACACTGCGACAGGGGTCACCACATGGAGGGCACCATAAAGTAAGTAAGTATAAGCCCTGCCGAGACATGAAGCCCATAGGGCAGCTGGAGCCAATCTCCTGTTTCTGTAATGTGAGGCAGCTTGATGTAGCCTACAAGTACACACCCTGGACATAGGACTTACCCCCAATCCAACCCTTGTTGCTGAGTGCCAAGCAATGTGACCGAATGCATATCAAACCCACGTGGTTTGGTCTATGTTGACATCATAGTTGCTGATGTCACCGGACCAAACCATCAGATGCCACCAATCCTACATAAGGGGAAACATGCTGGGCGGCGACCTCCCAAACTTTCGAGTACATGGATGAAATGCTGTGAACATGGAAGAGTTTCCGAACGATGCACCGGAACACTGTCCCGGCACCCAGAGCGAGCAGGCAGGGAAGGGCTCATTGTGTCAGGGCTGTCCCAACCAGATGATGTGCGCCACCGCGGCCGGCAGGGAGATCGACCCCGCCATAGCGGAGATAGCGGAGAAAATGCAAACGGTAAAGCACAAGATCCTGGTGCTGTCGGGGAAAGGTGGCGTAGGCAAGAGCACCTTCAGCGCGCAGCTGGCTCACGCGCTGTCCAGCGACGGCACCAAGGAGGTGGCGCTGTTGGACGTGGACATATGCGGCCCGTCCATCCCTAGGATCATGGGCCTGGAGGGAGAGCCGGTCCACCAGAGTGGCTCCGGGTGGTCTCCCGTCTACGTGGAGGACAACCTGGCGGTCATGTCGGTCGGGTTCCTGCTCAGCGGTCCCGACGACGCCGTCATCTGGAGAGGGCCCAAAAAGAATGGACTGATCAAGCAGTTCCTCCGGGACGTCGACTGGGGCGAGCTGGACTACCTCATCGTCGACACGCCCCCCGGCACCTCCGACGAGCACCTGTCGATCGTCCAGTACCTCGGCTCCGCTGCCGTCGACGGGGCCGTGATCGTCACCACGCCCCAGGAGGTGTCCTTGCAGGACGTGCGCAAGGAGATCCGCTTCTGCAAGAAGGTGGGGCTGCCAATCATCGGAGTAGTGGAGAACATGAGCGGTTTCGTCTGCCCCAAGTGCAAGAACGTGTCGCAGGTCTTCCCTCCCGACAGCGGGGGCGCCGAGCGGATGTGCAAGGACCTGAACCTGCCACTGCTGGGCAAAGTGCCACTGGACCCCCGGATAGGACGCAGCTGTGACGAGGGGAAGTCGCTGTTTAGCGAAGCACCCGACTCGCCTGCCGCCATGGAGTACCACAGCATCGTACAGAGGATCCAGAGCTATTGCTCCAACCTCGTGACGAAGGAGCGCAACGGCAATTGAAGAGTGGGAACCGATCGCAAGAGATGACACGTCACCAGCGTACACTAGTGGTTTTCAAACTTTGTGCCCAAGTGCCCAAGGTGCACCACCAATGGGCAAATAAAAATCTCAAGGCACACCTGTATTCATAGCAAAAAGCTCACAATGCGTTGCGAGTTTGTAGATCATCTGTTTGTTTTGGGTCCCATTGTTCACAGTCTTTGGTATGTCCCGGCCCGGGGATTGAACACCAACCTCCCAGTCAGGGCGGACACTCTAACCACAAGGCCACTGAACTGAACCAGACTCAATGTTACTAACGTTGCTCTGGAGAGGGAAGTCTGGAGCTCCCTGGTGGAGCTGTTGCCCCCGCGACCTGACTTGACTACGGATAAACAGTTGAAGATGGATGGATGGATAAAGTTATTAGATGGGCTATGTGACTATGTCAGTAATCTATGTGTATATTTAAGTTAGACTATTTGTCATACCTGCCCTGTGCGTTATTAAAAAAGGCAAAAACACAATTAAATCATTCATTCCAATTATTTGTGTAACAATTTATTGTCATGTAAAATGTCATAATCGTGTCAGTCATAGACATGGAGTCAGGAGGAGCCCAGGATGGATCAAGCCCGGCCCCCTGAGCCACAGCTGCTGTCTGATAGATAATAAATTGGCCCCTTGCACACTCCCATGTGATTGTTTTTCTCACTGTCTACTCTCTGTTAGTCACAGAGGAGCAAAATGAAATATTCAGAGGGGGCTGTCAGAATACACAATGTGCATCCATTAGTGAGATCCATTAGAGAAACAATGCAGCTGAAAAACTTAACTGCATCAAGAAAAACCCAACCCTATATACGCAGCCAAAAAGTCCATTTATAACTCTGACAGCGTAAAGATTAAAGATCTAATAAGTGAGTTTGTGTGAGTATATTTTATACTTATTAACATAGATGTATGTAGAACCATACTGTATGGTTGGTTCATGGTCTGAAATGACAGAGCGGCAAAAACAGCCTAAAACGTCTCAAGTTTCACTGTTGAATTGATTTCCATTAATGGTTCCCACAAGATGGTCAGCAGTTCAATTAGCAAAATTGCAGTTGAGAGGGTGAAACTTAAATTACCTGCAAATAAATACTGCAGATTATGGAGCATGGGAAATCTGTTAATGACCCCCCTGTGCATGTGTGTGCACAGTGCAGTTTAACAGAGACATACTGCCCTCTGCTCATCTGCTGAGCATAAAATTAAAAAAAGCTTGGGTACCGATAGGTCTACTAGCCTACAGTGCCCTACACCTAATCTGATCTGAGTTCCCAGAAGTGTTATTCTTCGCCACTAGTATTATGGGTATAAAAAAGGTAAACATAAAAAATAAAATAAAACAGATCTTCAAGTTCACATCCTGCACTGTGAGCTTGTGGATCAGCTATTTTTGAACCACGGCTTTTTACATAATAAAGAATATAGTGCATGGTTTAGGAATTAGGATCATGTTCAGACGGCAACGCGTGCTGCCCTAAAGTGCTGTCACTCCTTGTTGTTGTTGGGTGACTTGGGTCATTGATTTATTGATTGATTGGGAAGGTGCCAGGCAGGCAATTAAGAAAATGAGCAACCCCCGCCCAGAGCCAGAGTAACCCCGCCCAAACCCTATAAAAGAGACACTTCAACACAGACACGCTCTCCAAAGTAACGTAAGAAGACGTGTGTTCTTAAAAAGCAACGTTATCGGAGAAAAATGAACGGCGTAACAACTTCCCACGTAAGTGGGAAGCCACAAAAACTTGCGCTCCCGTGTAGACATGCTGGCTGTGCGACGGTCTTCACTAAACAGTGGAAACTGAAACGACACCTGTTGACGCACACCGGATCGGTAAGGTTATCATTTTTGCAGAACATTGTGAAACAATAAAAATGTGTTCTTCGGTTAGATATTAAACTTCCAGAAACGCCTCGCGTGGGCCTAACGCGATACTATTACCCGGCCGGGGGGGCCGACTGACTAAAAACCATATTATTCGCAGCGTCCATTTCAATGCAAGTTTGAAGGCTGCGGTCGTCGCTTTCGACAACAGTCGCATTTGACCCGCCACGCTCTTCGGCACAGCGGGATAAAGCAGTGCAGGTCAGTGAAGTTAATGGGTTTTCAGATCATCGTTCGCTCATGTCGCAGATACTTTAAGTTTAACTGATTTTCCTGTGCACAGGTGTACTGTGGCGAGTTGCACGGCCAGCTTCTTTGACCCAAACGCTGTGAAGAGGCACGTGCGTTATGCCCATGGAGATAAAGATGTGTACTTCAAGGTTTGGCCACACGAGGGTGCCGTATTACCGTTGTATGTTTCAGAAGCGTCTGACTGTGCACAAACGATTGAGTCTTGATTAAACTTTTAATGTGTTTTTCAGTGCAATCAACCGAAATGCACGCTGACCTTCAAGAAACGCAGAGCGTTTAAATTGCACTTGACTGCGCATGGGGTGACTGCTCAATTTAAGTAGGTTCCCTAATTGTCTTTATGATTCATGTTGTAAAATGGTTACCCTAAATGTCAACATTCAATCTTGTCAAATTGGTGACTTCCCTGTGTTTGTGTAGTTGGGGCCGAGTGGTCTAACATTTAATTAATATATTAAAAAATGTGATTGCTGGTGGGCAAAGTGAACTGGACAGATTTATGGTCAAATCTTTCTATTCAGATGCTCAAAGGCTGGCTGTGGTGCCACATTCGACTCCCATATCACCCGCAAATCCCATGAGAAAAGGCACACGGGTTGGTCAATTTCCAGGGCTTCTCTCATTCTCTACCCTAGCACAATTCCTATAAATGAAAGTTATATTGAATGTGACATGTTCCTAATCATGATCCTTTCATTTAGTAACTACTTTAAACTGGGGTCCTGATTTAAGCCATGTCATATTTCAATAATTGTCAGAAAATGGCAAATCAACCTTTCACTATCCATCATATGCAAAGTATATGGAGTTAATCGTCAGTTTAAGCATAAAACTGGCCATTTTCTCTTTCTGCTGTCTTTTGGTCTGCAGGGTACCGCTGCCCACATGACGGCTGTGAGGTCATTGAACGCACCTGGACGAAACTACAGAAGCACGCAAAGAAACATCCAGGTAAAAAGGCTTTGAGGCAGTCTATTTAGAGACAACTGTTGCCAGAATCTCCTAGTGAAAGGGGTTAAGATGTGGGTTTTCAGGGAAATGTTTATCTGAATTGATTTTCATTGAGGTGAGGTATACATGTGACTTGATGGTTTATCTCAAGTACTACACTTAATACTTCTAGAAATATTGTGTGTACTAACTTAATGATTTGTGTTCCAGTCACTTTCCCCTGCAAGGTGTGTAAGAAGGAGTTTAAGAGAGGGGACTCCCTACGCAGACACAGACGCAGCCATGCCTCTCACAAGCCAGTTCTGCTTTGCCCCAGAACTGACTGCCAGGCGTACTTTTCTACAACCTTCAATCTGCAGCACCACATCCACAAAGTGCACTTTAAGCTGCTCAAATACGGCTGTTCCTTCCCTGACTGCCCACAAAAGTTTGCCATGCGGGTGAGTAAGCTGGCCGTCTCTTGGCTTTCTTGGGCTCCACATAGACATACATTTTTGTATTGGTCCACTTTGGGAAATCACTTTTCTGTGGAATTTAAGTGAAATGCTCACAATTGTTTCTTGTGCTCAATTGGAAGCCCTCCTTGCTGGATATTTTGTAGTTACATTTCAACTGCTATGCACTTCACTTCATACTGTAAATCTCCCAATTTCCTTTTTGCAATAGGCTACTTGTCCTGTAAACTTGTACGGAGTCAGTTTTCACAGTAACGCGGATGAATGCAGTAACACCTGTCTATTACTGGTTCTCTCTAACAGGAGAGCATGACCAGACACCTACGTCACCATGACCCAGGGGTCAATCTTCAGAAGGTGAGGAAGTTATTCAATCTAACTTGAACAGCGGGATACTACTTTAGTGGTGGTGGTATTCTGCAGTGAAAATGGTCACGCTGTGACGCAGCGTGTACATGTGCTTTTTGTTTTGTTTTTTCATGCAAGACACCAGCATGCAACAAAGTAAAAAGTTGAGCTTTGGTGCCCCAGACTGTCTAGCAGTGCTATTGATTTTGGTCTCTTTTGTAAGTCGTTCTGGTAAATGCCTTCAGCTTTATTCCATACAGCAACTATTTGAGTCTTAATGCATTTCAGTTTTGCTCCTTTAGTTTCTTTTTTCATCGATCATTGCCAATGTTGCTCTCTGGCATTGGCATTATATTTGTTGCTCTTGGCTTTATAGGCAGTGACCATTTAACTTGCCTATTAAAAATTCATGTTGCAAACAGTAATGGTAGCCTTGACTGTAAATGTTTGTTGACAGAAGCGGCAGCGGGCAAAGAAGTCCTGGCAGAAGCGTCTCCATATTGAGCATCGGCAGCCTCTAGTGGAAGATGACTTGCGTCAGCTCTTTGCCCTGCGCTTGCGGATATCCAGACGTGCCAAAGTGGAGGCCAACCTCTCGGGCCTCTTCAATGAGCGCAAGATCCCTCACTTCGTTGACCCAGAGGTCAATCTGCGGAACCTCTTCAGTCTCAAACAGCAGCGCCTTTTGGAGCCCAAACCTGAGGTCAAACCTGAGGTCTTGCCACTTGCAATTTAAATGATGATGAGGATGAATATGTTTTAGTTTTCCTTAGGTTTTGAGAATCTAAAAATATTGATTTTGTAGTAAAAGAAACATTTGTTTTGAGAATCCAAAATATTTCCGAATCATAGGAAATGGTGTATATTGGGTCTTTTGGTTACATTACTACATCTTGACTATGGTCATTGATTAGTTTAAAAGAAGATGCCTTCTGAAATGTGTATTCTTGGGTCTTTTGGGTAAATTACTACGTTTTGACCGTAGGTAATGGTCATTGATTAGTTTAAAAGAAGAAACTTTTTGAAATGTGTATTCTTGGGTCTTTTGGTTACATTACTAAAGGTATTTTTTTTCCCTTCCAAAGGAGAGACTTTTTTTTGTTTGAATAATGTAAAGCTTAAATGCAGCATTTATAAAAAACTTGTCTAACTGAGTTTCTTACATGACCCAATAAAGTTTGAACCCAATTTCATTGAACTGTTTTATTCAAATTCAACAAGTTTTTCCATCTCCCAGTTGTAATTGAAATTAGTTTTTAGTCCTAATTCTAAGTTACGCAATTGGACTGGTGTATTGTAACTTCTAAAATGGCATTTATTAGACACCCATTTACAGTTCATTTTGCTTAGTCTGACAGACATAATCGTATACAGTAGTATATGCTCATGTCACTTCAAAGTATAGGCTTGCCATAGAGGGTAGGGTATGCACATGACAGTCACATAATCATACCTGGAAGTTATGTGGGAACACAAGTGGCAAAGTACTTTCTGGCCTTGGGAAGCCCATACATCTAAACGGAAAAGTCCGATCGGTGTTGACTTCACTTTGACACTCATTCTATGCATGTGCATACCCTATTCCTTTTGAAAAGCAGAACTCCACTCCACTGTCTCAATCTCTTGGAACATTTTGCGGTCAGTAAACACTTTAGAAGGAGAATACCAGCTCCTTTAAGGCACTTTATTGTTTCATCTTTACAAGGGAAAGGTAAGCAGCAACACAACGAACGCATTTCGGCCAAGGGCCTTCGTCAGCGTTGAAATGCCCTATTCCTTCCCATTTTTGAGGGGCGCTAGCCCCTATGCCCAGCTTTCCGGGTTTGTGTGAACACAAACATTGGCTTGTGATTGATCACCTCAGTGATTTGATTTGCTGGGCCATATTGGCTGGAATGAGATGTATGATAACCCTCACTTCACATGAGTTTTTTTGTGACTTGCTGTGTAAAACGTTATCTGCTCACAAAGTTGAGTTTGACTGGTGATTGTAGTTTAAAGCTTATGTAGTCCTTAAAGGGGAATACCAGCTGTTGTGTGGGGGAAGAAAATGTTGAATCACATCTTGATGACATGTGATTCACCATGTTAATGATTTTATTTCAGACCTCCCAGTTCTAGGAAACTGGGGGGCCTTTTTTATTTCCACACAACAGCTCAAAGGTATATTAATGACCTAGTAAAATGCTACGTTTAGTATTTTTCTGTGATTACTGAATTGGGGTAGATCAGCTTCTGATGACGTGTCCTGGCAAAGATTTACTGGCACGGTCTGCCATTTTTGTATAGACAACCAATATAAGGCAAAATGTCATGATACTTTAAGTAGCATGTGACATGTCAAACTAGGGGGTTTTCATGATTCTGAATCCATTCCAAGTATTAGTTTTGCATGAAAGACACTCATTGGCCTAAATTCGGCCATATCAACTTGCCCAAATGTGCTGACCTCATCACATGTGTGCTGACGGCTATCGCCGTCAATGTATGCATACCAGCTCAGTGACCTTGACGTTAGAGTGTCCGCCCTGAGTCTGGGAGGTCGGGGTTTGATCCCCGGCCGTGTCATAACAAAGACTAAAAATGAGACCCAGTGACTCCCTGCTTGACACTCAGCATCAAGTCCCTGCGACATACTAGCGCCACGTCCATGGGGTGTACTCATGCTACAGAAATATGAGATAGGCTCCTGCCCTATGGGCCTCATGGCTCGGCAAGGCTACTTACTATGCATGCGCTACAGTTTTCAACACAAGCTGTCACCTTTGTCAACAGAGATGTCTATTAGGAATGTATCAACATTCATCATGTTTTCTGCTTCTAATGACACAGGACAGAGTACATTTAAAGCATCATTTAAACTCACTAACAGCCTGTCAGTTGAGTTCTATTAGTGTTATCACTGCTCTGCCGAAGGTCATTTTTGAGACCCCATTTCAGGCCATTACTAGAACCTACACCTGTCCCCTGCTTTGACCTGGCCTGTGTAATTTGCCATGTACCTCACATTGGGCCTCTGTTGATGGGTTTGTGAGTCAGTGCACTTATAGTAATACTGTGAGAGTAACACAAACAATGGGTTATCAGGAACAGCCATAATTACCATGGCTGTGTGTATCTATTTTATTTAATACAGAATGCAATTTGCAAAAAGATTGGATCAGAACAGTATTTTGCCCAGCTGCGTCTAAAGCATAATTGAAATGCATTGCATTATTTAGCAGTGTGAGGACCGAGGACAAACTGATGAGAGTGAATCAGTCAGCGTGGTTCAGAGTAAACGTTTTGAATAATCGCCTGTAATCAACTTGCTGACTCAAAGTGCATTTTTAGCACTGCTGCTTTGGGGATTCAGAGGCTCTACCTTGCAGCAGGTTTAGGGAATTTAAGGGATTAGTCTTGTTTCCATGGTTATATGGAAATATGGTAAGGAAATAAGCAGAAGAGTATCTTAAATGATTACCATCTTTGTTCCACATTTATCAATGGAGCATGCAATGTATTACAAGTAGGACTCATACAGTACCATTACTGAAAACCTGTGAAAATATCTTTCCCAGTGATTACCGTCAGGTGTTGTTTGGTCAACTTCTGGATTCCTAATTGTATTCTTTTTTTTTTTCACTTAAATTTCTATTGAAGAAAAAAAACGAAAAGAAGACAAAGACAAAAAGCAAAAAGACAAGGCTTCATTTTTCATATTACAAAATAACTTCAATGAAATCCTATTGCAATATCGCTAGGCTGAGAGAAGAGATCCCACTTTTTATAGAATTTATCCTCTTGTAGTCTAATTATGAATGTTAGTTTTTCCATAGCATACAGTTCCTCAATAATGGCCATCCATTGATCTTTCGTTGGTGGATCCTGTTGGCACCAGCGTCGAGTGATCGCTTTTTTACTTGTTGCTAAGAGGATCTTGATTAAATATTTATCATGTATTAGAAACTCTTCAGGGATATTTCCCAACAGTAGAAAAGAAACTGTCTGAGGTATCTTAAAACACAGAATGGTCTCCAAGGTGGAGTGGATACCTAATTGTATTCTTAAGGGACATGTAGCACTGAGACTTAGCCAGTGGCGTAGACAGTGCAATAAGAGTGGCCACGCCTCACACAGCCTTGAATCAAAGAGCCTGGTTCAGGACTGAAGAGAACAAGAATGTACTGTATTATAGTAAGCTTGACCTGTGTTGGCTCTGCACTTGGTCATCTCTTTTTCCTCCACTACACTAAAGCTCTTCACCGAAATAGCACAGTTAAGGGATGCTAAAGGTAAGGGTTCAAGTTGACCATATCCCTCTCTCTCACAGTGGGTGTATGTGTGTACACACACACATCTCTCTCTGGCCATATCTGAAATGCCACACCAATTATCCATATGCAGTGATGACCTTTGGAATGGTATGCTGAACTTAATTCAGAGACAGAGCAAAAGAGCAATTTATCCATCACAGCAAGGGTAAATAGGAAGGTGGTGGGACAACACAACAACACAATGCAGTTGCAGCGAGGAACTTGGATGGGTGGGTGTATTGCCAGTTGTTTTTCTATCAATACATACTGTATAAATGCAAGGTATTATTGTTTTAATAATCTGACATTGTATTCAGAAAACCATTAATTTCATCCTGTCTAGGGAACTCAAAATGATACCTTAAATGATATCTTAAATACCTGATTTGAGGTGGGTTGGTTGGAACAGTGTAGTAGCATTTCTCCATTTAATGATTGATTGATTGATTGAATACTTTTTGACAAGTACAGGTAGTACAGTCAAAGGTAATGATGGAAATAATAACATAAAAAACCCCAGGGAGCTTGTTTCCATTGTGGTCCAGTGTGGCTACTCAATTCATTAGTAATACACATAATACTAATACAATACTATATAGTACAATACACATTGGTAGAAAAGGGTCAGTACCACGTACCAGTGGGGCGGGGGGCAGACGATACTTAAAACTGTCAACTGACCAAAGGAAAGAAAATGAGTGAGGTATACAAAATCTTAAGAAAGCTGGTAGAGTACATTTTATTATTTGGTTTGGGATAAATCTAATAGGTAACACATTAACCTAGCAACTTGGTGAACATGTGTGGATATAGGAGCATATTTATGATTATAGCATCTTTCCAAGGCAAAATTCCTCCTAGTGCTTAAAATCACTAAATGGCATGAAAAAGCATGAAATGGTGTAATTTATGCTATATGATTCTATGAAACAATGGTGTTGCATTTAGTTTAGTTACTAATTAACAACTTAAACTTGACAAAATAGCAAAAATAGATGATTTACAAGCTCACAAGTAGCACCATCCGTGACACATTGTGAGCTTGTACTACTGAGATACTACTACTACTACAGATACTACTGATTTATTATGTACACGTTTGTACAGTAGTACCTGTTGTTGTTATGTAATCATGTTAGGTGACTGCTCCTACACACTCTGCCTGTCTTCACCATCGACAGTAGGTGAATGTCCACTTACATTCTGTGCGGTGGATAGCCTCTTCCCACAATGCTAAATCACCTCTGCTGCACTGACCGGAGGGCAGGGCCATGTTTTTACATGCCAAATAGCTGTGTAAACTTCATGCCATCTAATTTGCAGAAGGAAGGAGTGTAATTAAGCTCAAAGGGGGACAGTCATGCACAGTAACATTTTTTAATTTACCTCTGAGATATTTCGTGTGCACACGCACACTCGCGCACACACACACACACACACACACACACACACACACACACACACAAACGGAGATAAAATGAAGTAGGTTAACCACAACACTGTCATGCCCCGATTTAGTCTGCTTCTTCTCCAGTCTAGAATAGATGACCCAAAACATCTTCTTCCCCTCCTCTTTCTCACACTTCCCCTGGCCCTGTTTAATTCAAGGTTTTTTCTGACGTCAGTGATATGACACAACTAATCCCAGTTGATTCAAACATTTGTGAAGTAGGCTACTGGTAAGACACACGTGCAGGAAAAGGCTATGGTCTCTCTACTGCTTCACATTAGTTTCCTAAGGTATGTTGAAGCCTGAAGGTATGTTGAAGCTTTATTCATAGTCTGGATTTTCGGTGGTGAGGTGACCACCGAACTACAACATGACGTCACGAGCCGCGGTGAAGAGCAAACCCCCGCCACCGCCCCAGCCCTTCTCTCACCACCGCTCAACGTTATTTCAGCTCACCTCACCACCAAAGCGGTG
This sequence comes from Protomyctophum parallelum, assembly GCF_964188405.1. Taxonomy (NCBI): domain Eukaryota; kingdom Metazoa; phylum Chordata; class Actinopteri; order Myctophiformes; family Myctophidae; genus Protomyctophum; species Protomyctophum parallelum. Next base: position 17,086,363 of record NC_139708.1, on the reverse strand, counting down.
GTCACCTCCACCACCGAAAATCCAGACTATGAATGAGCCTTAATGATGACTGAATTAATTCAGTTGTTTTACATAGAACATAATAAAGGGATTTGGAGTGCTCAACTCAAGTACCTTTAAAAAGTCTCTGAAAACTCATTCAGTTGTGCAATAGAAGCCAAGCATAATTATGCCTGCGAGGGCAGTTTGTTTTACATAGACTAGACATCAGCCTATGTCTGCAGCTCTCAATAGTAAAGAGAACGGCTAATCTTTTTTTATAACGGAAATACTGTCTGTAAATCCGGTTTTAGCACTATTCCGTTTCTCCTACAGTATACATTATATCAGAAACAGGATTATTTGTATTACCCGGTGTATGTTGTATATGAGGAATATTTACACAATAAGAACTCTCTTAAAACAATCTCTTAGAACAATATGCCACACAAAGAACTCTCTCTCTCTCTCCTGCCACCACACACAAACATCAAAATTATTGTTCAGCCTTCCATAGACATTTGGGGATAATCTAAAAGGAGCCCTCTGCACTCTCATCCTGTTTATCACATCTGATTGAAGTTGATAGCTGAAGTTGTTATCAGAACAGTTGTCTAGCCTCACAGAGAACCAAGAAGCCGTGCAGAGAAAGAATGGCACAATATTGCCTTATTGCTGGCAGAATGTGTGTATATAAATCAGTTAATTTGGCTTGTGAAATGTCTCTACATTTCCATGCGCGAGTTGCCAGTTCTGAAGAAACTGGGGCGGGCACACAGTGGTGGTCAGACTCGGAGCATTGAAAGTCACCCAGAACTAGATAGAGACTGATAGGGCTTGTGTTGAGGCTCTGTGGGAGATTATTGTAGTTGTTTGAGAAAATGTGCCTTTCAATCACCTGGACCACTGATTAACTAACAGTTTTGTTACTTTCCAATACTCTTACACTCTCTATTAAGAACTCAGAGTACAGTATTTAAAAATGGGAACTTGTGTTTTCTTATTTGGCTTTTACCTCTCTCTCTCTCTCTCTCTCTCTCTCTCTCCTTTTCTCTCTCTCTTTCCCTAACTGTCTCTCTGTCTCATTGTGCTGCCACCCATTCTTCTTCCATCATACCATAATGTAATATACATCATTCATGACTTTATCTTACTTCACTATGATTCATATTCATGGACTATCTCTGTCTCGGGTACATTTTATGTCAGTATGTTTGTGTTGTTTCAGTATGGCTGTAAATACATTTTGTCATGTGTTCAGACATGTTTATCATTGTACGGTGAATAACTCAGTGCAGCGATATTATGCAAATTATAGGTTATAGTGTTTCAAAGGTAAGCATGCACCACCAGATTAAAGTAGAATATAGCAATGAGTCTCCATATGGTGACAGTGGATGAGTCTCCATATGGTGACAGTGGATGAGTCTCCATATGGTGACAGTGGATGAGTCTCCATATGGTGACAGTGGATGAGTCTCCATATGGTGACAGTGGATGAGTCTCCATATGGTGACAGTGGATGAGTCTCCATATGGTGACAGTGGATGCATGTTTTGACTGAGTTGAGAGAACAAACACACGTGACCACCTGAGAGCAACCGCAGTCTATTGGTTCCTTTGAGAGTGGAGTAAAAATCTACCTTTTTAACAAAGCATTTCCTTAGTTTGACCTCTAGGCCTTATGCCCTCATGTTTGTAATGTTTCGTTATAGCTTTTTTTCGTTCTCGGGTTGCTTAGCCAGGGCCTGCAAATTTAATCATAGCCACTTGGAATGGGATCTGAAAAATCTAACTTATACTTTTTGATCACATGACCCCCCGACATAATCTGTTGGAGTAGTAGCAAAACGTAGAAAATGGAATTTGGCACAAACAAGGCCTATAAATTATGTCATGATCCAAGGAATCCAGAGAAACATGGATAGTGATTTTACACCCTTGGCTGTTGTAGCGCCACCATGAGATTAAATATGCACACATACAGGGAGATCAGCAGGGCTGCAGCCATGTTCTCTCAGCGGCCATGAAATTCCCTGGAAAAGTGAACGATGTGTTCACATGAACCTCACAACATGGGAATATACCTCTATGTAGTTCTCTGTGAGGTCGACATAGTTGAAACATCAGGGTGTGGAGGAGATACTGAGAGAGAGTGAGATGGAGTGAAATCAAGACGTCTAGAAGTCTAAACAGTCCTGCTGGATAAGCATCGGTTGTTTTTGAGTGGTGCAACCACTCCTACAACCAGCAATGTCCGTGTTCACCTATGTATGTATGTATTAATGAGCACGAGTATGACTGAGTAGGGGCGCTGTTTGCCAGAAACAGAGAGAGAGAGATAGTATTAGTGCTGCACTGTTGCCTGCTAATGAGAGAGAGAGAGAGAGAGAGAGAGGAGAGGGGGGGGGGGGGGGAGTTGCACCACTCGGTTCACACGGGTGTGATTTTTCTTGATTGGAGCTGTTCATGTGTGTGTGTGTGTGTGTGTGTGTGTGTGTGTGTGTGTGCGCGCATGTGTGCGCGCCTTTGTGCATCTGTCTGTTTACAGTATGTTGTCCATTGTGGATAGCACAGCACTGCATGCTAGGATCACCCGTGGCTGCCCAGAGGGAGAGGAGAACATGAGAGAAAGTACACAGACGTTGTGAAGCTCATGTTTCATTAATGCAATGCAGCACACAGTCAGGAGGGGGCAGGGTCACAGACTAGTTGAGATTAATTAGAGGAAGAATGTAAATATAGGTCAAATCACAGAACCACAAGACTGACATTCATCCACACAGGACTTTCTAATCAACACTGATCACTAATCAGGCCCGGAGCGCTAAAATCACCTGTCACAAAGACTAAACCTGTTTGAAGCATCATCAGTCATCACTATTAGCAGAGGTGGGACAAAGTCCCTATGTTCCAAGTCCAAGTCGAGTCTCAAGTCTTTGCTTTCAAGTCCAAGTCAACACAGGAAAGTCCCAAGTCAAGTCCAAGTCCTGAACTTTTTGTTTCGAGTCCCAACCAAGTCCTAAGCATTTTGTTTCAAGTCCCAACCAAGTCCTTAAATTTTGATTCGAGTCCCAAACAAGTCCCACCAAGACATAATACTAATTAATGACGTGTAAAGATTTACATAAATCATGAGCATTTTCCACAATTTGCATTTATTATTAAACAAGGGTTCTGGAGTCCACCAACAAAATGCAGATACTGTACTTTTCAATTTCCTCCGTGAGGACAGGGTTTAAAGCACCACTCTGTACAATGGGGTGGTTGTAGTTTGTCTCTCTGCTCTTCTATTGAGCCATTTAGAATTTTAGATCATGTCTCACCGAGACACAGGATCTGACACAAATTCAATGTTTCCCCTGAGCAAGCAGGCTATTATTATTACAATGGTAAAATGGCATTACTTGCACTGAAACCGTGTTCAAATCCAGGGTAGAAGAGGAATGTTACATTATATACCAATACCAAACCATTTTACAAAAGATAATCGGATAAACTTAAATAATAAGAAACTTAAACTGTGCACAAAAATATAAGGAAGACTCTAATACAATCAAACATTAAACTGATGCTCTAATTCACTGTTCCAAAACAGCAGCGACGGCAGGAGTGAAGCCAGTATGTGTTTGTTTATGTGCAACACGTGGAACACAGGCGACGCTAGTACACGCTACTACATGATTAAGGTTACCAGTATAAATTAACAGAAATTAAAACCACTGAGCCACGGCCCAGGCATTTTCTCCAGGGTCCGCAGAGAGGTGTGCCGCGGTCCGGTCGTGGACCGCAGTCCGCCTGTTGAGGACCACTGCTGTAAGGTATTAAGTGACTTGAAAATGTTCAAGTCAAGAGGGCTCAAGTCAAGTCAAGTCTCAAGTCTCAAGGCGTTCAAGTCAAGTCAAGTCTTTGGCATTCAAGTCCCAAGCAAGTCCAAGTCTATTTTTGATTTGATCATAAGCAAGTCTAAAGTCATCAAAATCGGGACTCGAGTCCAAGTCGAGTCTCGAGTCCAAGTCCCCACCTCTGACTATTAGTGATGAGTCATGCGGTCACACACTTCATTTCACAAAATGGCTTGCAACAGTAGTCTGTGGAAGAAAGTATGTTGCCAAACAAAAAAGACGACAAACTGAAAAGTACTATATATGGAATATGTTTATATAAAGTACTGTATATGGAATATGTTTGGGAGTTCTGTGGGCAGTTAAAGCCTAAACCGGAATCAATGGCAAGATGGAAGCTGAGTAAAACACTGAATGACCAAAGCATTGAGGACGTATGGGCCAAAGTAGTAGGGTTAGCTTTATCTATCCCGACCCTATCCCAGTCCGTCACAAGGATATTGGTGATAACATTTAATTCTGACCATTGCGTAACTTTGCTATTGCCTGTCTGTTTATGCCTACTTTATACTTCACACTGGGGTTGCTTATGACAGGGTTCTCAACATTTTTGGCTGGGTCTCCCGACCCCTGCTCCGCCCCCGCCCCCCTCCCCACCCCCAATACAAACTGACTGCAAAAATAACCTTAACTAGAAAAAGTGCCCTTCTGGGCACAGGTCTCCACCAGGTTATCCACAGATCCGTGCAGTTAGAGGTGAAAACACTTTTCGGCCAGTTATAGCGCCACCTTGAGGCTGAGTTGAAATTGTTCATGTGGCATTTCGTCCTCGGCCTAGTGGGAATGTGGGTGCACAATTTCAAGGAAATCACGCGATGTGTTCATGATTTGCAGCATTTTGTTTGAAACTGAGCACTCCTGTGAACTTTGGAAGCCAATCTTAACCAATCAGGATGGAGTCTGATAAATCTGAAAGACCCGTTTCGTTGAATGGCTCTAGAGAGACTGTGTACCAATTGTTTGGACCAAATCTGTAGGTGTACTGTGCAAAAACTTGTTTTGCACAAAGCGGCCTCCTGGTGGCGCTATAACAGGCTGTTCTGGAAAGTTTGGGGCAGAGGTTCATCGTTGGCATCCAGGGAGTGTGTGTGCAAAATATGGCATCGACCGGGTTAACGGTGGCCGAGATTAGCTGTTCACGGACACACGGACGGACACGCGGACGGACGGACACGCGGACGGACGGAGTGCAAAACATACTCTCCCCACATGCCTTCGGCCTGGTGGAGACAATAATAGAGAATATATATCATAAATGAATACTGAAACCAGATTAATTAAGGACATTTTATGCATGTACTGCACTGTGTGCTATGTGTACTAGCAAACACATTTCCATTTTCCAGCCATGCAAAATCATTTGACGACCCCCCCTAGGGGTCGCGACCCACTGGTTGAGAACCCCTGGCTTATGACACATTTGTGTGCATCTCCCTGCCTACTTGTCTGCCTGCCGCATTGTTCACATGGCTGCAGCTGCTTAATGGTCTGCATGTCTCAGTCAACACATTTACACTTTGACAGGAGGCTGTCTTGTTAGCCTCTGGCTAACAAGATGCGACCCCAATCAGATGCAGGGGTCAATGGGTTGTCCTCAGACATACAGACATAGACACTCGGTCACTCATTGGAGATGTTTGCACCGTTCAAAAATGCCTGTGGACCGGTCCCTGGGCAGGCCGGGTGACCTGAGTTTTTGTACTCGTCCATTTGTTCTTTTCGTGTGTGACTGTATCAGGACATAAAATGTGTCCTAGCTTGTCTGTGCCCCTTAATTTAAGCAACATTTTTTAGTAATGATTGGTTTGGTTTGCAATTATGGTCAGTAGGGGGTCTTCTCAAAGGCTGCTTGTCTGCACTGAAGAAAAATATGAATAATACTGGGAGAGAACATCATGTTCTCTCCCAGTATTATTCATATTTTTTATATTCATGTTCTGAACATGGGAAGAGAAATGGAATAAACTCCCAGAATAACATACCCTATTTACACACCCCATGCCTTGTGCAGAATTATACTGGTCCCATTATATGTTTCTCTCACCCACCACCATGTATTTGGTTGCATGAGTGCACATGATATCAAAGACAATGTTGTAATATATTGCATTTGATGCTGTTGCAAGGTGTTAGTATAATAGCATGTTGTACTCTTTGGTGAAGAAATAAATCATTATGCCGATGTCAGCCATTCAGGGATGTTGATGATGATCCGTGTGTGTGTGTGTGTATGAATGCATGCGTGTGTGCTAATAAGTGTGTGTGTGTGTGTGTGTGTGTGTGTGTGTGTGTGTGTGCGCGTGCGTGTGTTTGCGTATGTGCGTGCATGCGTGTGTGTGTGTGTGCGTGCGCATGTGTGTGTGCGTGCATGCGCATATTTGCATGTGTTTTGGAAACCTGTGATTACCTGCTATTCATAGAGTGGTGCATTTAACCAGCCCCTTTGTCCAATTGAAATCACATGACAGTTAGGACTTTTGTATTTGTTTGCATTGCTTCCCCAGATACAGTGAGTGGGATAATTACAGTTTGTGCTGAATGGAATGGCCATGTTCTCCTGGGGCTTCACACGTAGTAATGGCATGTTTTTGTGAGCTTGGCAGAATAGAAGCCCAAAGCACCTCTGGACTTACAGGTTTCAGACAATGCACACAAGATTCAGAATGGAAGAAATTAAATATTGTGTACAGCGGAAGACAAAGACTGATTAGTGAATTAATCACCATCTCAGAAACAAATTTTAATGGAACCTTGATTATCTCCCGTTCAGCTAACATTACTGGATGAGTATGAGCAGCCATCTGAAATATGAGCCATTTTGGAAGATATATTTTTGTTGCTTTTTGTCCTCTCCCCAATGTAATCATTATGCCATTTACCCCCAGATATGTATAATCCCTGTCCCTGCAGAACCTCACTGTGTGGTCTGTCTGGGGAGGGTGTTGACCAATGATTCTCAACCTTTTCCAGCAACGACCCCCTCAAAATGATCAATGTTTGAGGGATATTTGAAGATTACATCATGTGGCAGCCAAGTCAATGTGTGTGTGTGTGTGTGTGTGTGTGTGTGTGTGTGTGTGTGTGTGTGTGTGTGTGTGTGTGTGTGTGTGAAGAAACAGAGTTTATGTATAAGTCTAGATGTACAGTTGATGAGACACAAGGGCTGTACTGTCATATATTTTTATTGAGGCATTAGGTCAAACAATGACTCAGAACATACAAGGTACATCCACCAAAGCCTTTTTTTCCCAGCTGAAAACGCAACGAGCTCTTGTCCAAACAGACAATAAGAGTAGACAATATTTCAACTCTTGGCGCTGCTGGTATTCCAGCATAGTACACAGAGCTCCCATTGCGCTCAGGAAAAAAAACACATTGGTGGCCACTGTTGAGAACATTAGATGCATTGCTAGCAAATATAAAGTGGGTGAAATGTGGGTAAAACTAATAAGAAATCTGGTTTTATTTTCACTCCGTAGCTGCTGTTTATTCCCATTTTCTTTTACTACTGCTCCGATTGACAATTGTACCTGACAGACAAAAACATTCAGATAAAAAAATAACATATGTTCTAAAGTTGTAGGTAAAATACTCAATAAGTGTAACAATAAGAGAACTATGTGTTGATCAAATACTGAAATAGGAAGGAACTAAACATAAGCCAAATAAATGTATTGTTGTAATGTCATTAACATAATGGTGTTTTGTTACCCACCACCATGTATTTTGCTACCTCACAGAAAAAATCATTCTTTCTAAAGTCAGTTCAATCAATCATATTAATGAATTGATCAACAAAGTCCAATCATTGTGATTCTTTCTACATACCAACAAAGGTGCTTTCCACTCGCCCTTAAAACTGCCCAGACTAATCAATAACACAGGGGATAAGAGAAGGCAAACGAGAACGGAAGCTGGAGATGACAGTCTGGCATTCGATCAATAATGAAGTGAACACCCATGGGTAAAACACTACCTGCATGCAGGCATATTGATTCATGGTTTAGCATCAACACCCCCCTCTCTCTCCACCTGCCTGCTCCTTCCCTCAAGGGGCCAAGAGGAACCCAAACTTTGTCATGTTAAAAAGTTGTTTAAATGTGCTCCTTCTCTGGGAGTGTTTGACGCAGGCTTATTACAGGGGACGTACGTAGAGACATCTGATGTAGTCAGACCCTCTGTTCAAGCATCCATATCTAACTAAAAGAGCTCCTTCATATCACAAAATATAATTACTTCCGTCATCACCATGCATCGTCTGGATGTCTACACTCTACACAAAATGTAATTTGTTGTTTCTTCAGTACTCACAGATATTTGCAATCCCGCCACAAATAATTGAGGTTTTGCACACTGTACTGGAATTCTATTTCCTTGTTAGATCTGAAGAGATGACCAAAAAAGGTTTTTCATTTAAAAACATAGCATTGAAGCCTCCTCCGGCATGCAATCATAACCTCTTTCATACAATATCAATGGAGACCTTTAAAAATGCAAATGAAGGCCCAGGCGGTGGCGTAACCGTCTGGGCACCCGACTGGTAGTCCAGTCGCAGTGTGCCGCGGGTTCGACTCCCGAGCCCGACACGGCCTTTGCTGCATGTCATCCCCCCATCTCTCTCCCGTTTCCTGTCAGCCTACTATCTGTCCCTTCAAAAACCAATAAAAGGCGTAAGCCGCAAAAAAATAATAAAAAAAATGCAAATGAAGGCTTTCTGTTGTAAAATATGGCTGATCTGGACTGATCTACTGTACATTGCTTTGATAAACCTAGATAGACGATTTAAAAGGAAGGCAAAGACCTACAATACAAAAGTAATTCAAAGAACCAATGAATAGTCACTCACAAGCTCTTCCTTCCTGAGAGCTCAACTAAAATACTCCTCGGCACGAATAAACAACCCAGGAAATAAAACAGATTTTAAAACACAACACACATGGTTACTACAGTCTGTGTGGTTATGTGTTCTTTCAAAAGGTTTTCATTTTCAATGAAAAATGAAAATGTGTTTCCCCATGCAGTTCATGTGTTTGAACATATTAAATCACTAAGGATCTATGAGAGAGACTGAGGGAGAATTGGGGAGTCGGGTATAGAGTATAGGAATCAGGAGTGCTGATGGAAACAAATGTATTGATGTGCTTGCAGAGGGAGCCTTAAGCCCAATTTATTGCCTTGTCACACGACCGTGTTCATAAGAAAAAGTAAATAATAACAATGCTAATAATTACAAACTAAAAAGTGCAACACGTTATTTTGCTTGTCGACCAGTTCTTTTCAGTGAGTGACACTGTCACGTGACAAAGAGTAAATTAGGCATTAATGTTAGATCTCCTCTATGGACTCAGCTGGGACAAGGCCTCTCTTCTTCCCACTGCTCAGCTTCATATAGCCTTCATTGTCGTCTCTCTTCCCCACACAGATCTGACACACACACACACACACACACACACACACACACACACACACACACACACACACACACACACACACACACACAGAGAGGGAGAGAAGGATTTAGAGATGTGACGGAAACTGCAAAACATCAGATAGATGAGTCGGATATATTATCTTGATATAGTTGATTGGTTTATCTATTTTTCATTTAAAATATTTATTTAATTATTATTTTCTCTCACTTTTCGATAAACGCATAATACAAGTAAGACACCAGAGGTCGCATGCACACATCCGCCTGGGTGACAGCAGACTGCTGGGCGCTCGAGCGCTGGCGCTTTGGCATGAGGGGTCAGATCAACATATGTAATGAATTCTGTACTGGCCATATATGGAGCGTGCCTTGATGGTACAGGGTTTGATGAGGTCAGATCAACTTATGGAATGTCAGAACAGGTCAGCTCCATATATGGATATCTAAGGGTGGCAGCGGGGTCAGTGCCTTGAGTGTACAGGGTTTGATGAGGTCTGGCCATATATGGAGCGTGTCTTGAGTGTACAGGGTTTCATGAGGTCACATCAACATAAAGTCAGAACAGGTCAGCTCCATATATGGAGATCTGAGGGTGACAGCGGGGGCAGTGTCTTGAGTGCACATGGTTTGATGAGGTCAGATGAGGTCAAAAGAGTGAGATTGTCTTATCTCACCTGAGATTCTTTTACCACCATGTGACCCATCTCTCGGTTGCCATGGACATTCTGGGTGACCCTCCACACACTCTCTCCTGGTCGGACCCTCTGGACAAAGTTAGAAGGGAAGAAGCCCACCTTATCTCCACTTTTCCCCTGGAATGCACAGAGCACAAGACTTTATTATGGACTGCTGACTTTAGAAATGTTCCATGGCATCGCCTATTTTTCACAGGTTACTTTCATTTGTATGTGAAAAGTTTGTTAGAGTAGACCTACAGCACCAGTAAGTGACCCTAAAGGGCGAGGTCGCGTGCACTGGCCATATATGGAGCGTATCTTGAGCGTACAGGGTGTGATGAGGTCAGATCAAGCTATGGAATGTCAGAACAGGTCAGCTCCATATATGGAGATCTAAGGGTGGCAGCAGGGTCAGTGTATTAAATGTACAGGGTTTGATGAGGGCCCAGGTAGGGCCGGGCCTTAATTTTCGGACCTGTTGAGAACTCTAGTTTGAACTTTAGTTCTGGCCAGACGACGGCGCCGCTCGTCGGCAGTCTCCTCCGTGAGAGTGTGGAGGTCGTGCGGCTGTTACGAAGGCTCTCCACGTTGGGACCGACCTCGAGATTACATTACCTGAATACCCATTTATGGGCAGATCAACACAACAAGATCAAGAACACCTCAACACATACGATCCAAGGTGTCTGGCCTTACAACCCAGACCCCTTCGTACCGTATACGTACGACTCCTACACTCCCTTTCATAGCTTCACCAAGACCACCGTTCTAATCAGACACCACTGAGGCGAGCCCTAACCTTTGAATAACATTGATCCTATTTAATATGCCTGCTGGGGCAGATCGGCGTGTGCACGCATCCGCCTGGGTGACGTCAGACTGCTGTGCGGTCGCTTTGGGATGGAATGACCTTTGACCAATAAATCACAATGACCTGGGCACCATATATGGGGCTGATGTCACGATGACCTGGGCACCGGGGGCTTGCCTGGGGTGACCAGGGGGCTGATGTCACGTGATGTCACGATGACTGGGAGCTTGCCTAGGGTGGATGACGGGGAGAGTGACTGGGATTGTGGGTTAGGTGTCAAAAACGCAAAGTTTCATAGTTAACTGCGACCTCCGTGGTTATCAGATCATGACAATACATGTATTGTTGTACATGTATGTAACATGATAAATGATATATCTATGTATGTACGTACATATACATATCATAATATATTTATAATAGTCAAAATATCAAATACAATTGTTTTTAAACATTATTTTTGAACTACATGTCCTCAGTTCCTTGTCACAGCATTTCCACAGACTTACCCCTTTCACAGATACAGAGTGTTGCTTTGTATTTGTTCTTGCAAAGGTTGTATCAAACATGCCAGCATTTCATATTTGGTTTATTTTGTCTCAAACAGCTTTTGAAGACAGTATGGAAGTAGCTTGTTATGAGCTTTGTACAGAATCAACAGGGTTTGCAGATTGACTAGATCCCAACATGTTAGTGCATGGAGATCTATAAATAGGTCTGTTATTTAGAAAACATTGTCACCCTGTTGGAACACACATTTATTTCCATTTGAGGTACGTAGTACCTCAAGTGGAAGTGCATTATTATTAGTATGCATTATGCAATGCTGGATAAATTCACCCCTTTAATCTGAGAGGAAGTTATGTGCTATATTCCATCAGCCTGAGCCTCCAAAAAAAACACACGCACGCACGCACGCACGCACGCACGCACGCACGCACGCACGCACACACACACACACACACACACACACACACACACACACACACACACACACACACACACACACACACACACACACATACAAACAGTTGCAAATGATTTATTACCTACCTTCCACCATTCTTCATTAGAGTCGTCTGTGATCTGCACACGATCACCAGGACTAGAGATAAGAGAAGAGAATAGGAAAAAGAGATGTGATGAGGCACGAGAGTAAGGAGCAAGGAGAGGAAGAGGAGGCGGGGAGGAGAGGAGATGACATGAAGGAGAGAGTGAGTGAAAGAGATAGCATTATCAAACCGCTGCAGAAATGTGTTGTAGCTGCTGCTGAATCACAGCTCAGACAGGTTGAAAGGCTGATAAACCCCACACTTCCCTGGAGTGGCAACTAATCAAATGACACTAAAGTGTAAAAGGTCTAATTAAAATAGGGCCTGCATGCAGCAGCGTGGATGTGTGGATCTGCTCTGGCCTAGCATGCAAGTCATACTGTATATACCATAGACATACTGTATATAAAGGCTAGATGGCTCAAGGCGGAGTCTCCAATGTAGTTCACCCGGCGGCCATCTTGCCTCGGGGCTACAGTACAATGTTCTATGGCAGCTCAAACTAAAATAGTCATAACTCCCTCAAATCTTGACGGCTTTACAATCGGGTTGGTTTATTACAAATGTTATCAACGTGGCTTTATGTTATTTTTTAAATATGAACGTCATATAAAAGCATATAAGTATGCGGACGTCTCTGACATTTATAACAAACCAAACCGTTTGAAAATCGTTTGAAAATGGAGTAAGTTATGGTTATTTAAAAAGTACATGCCCCATAGACACAATGTTATGCTGCCACGAAGTAAGATAGATGGCCGCCACGTAGCGACGTCGCTCTCCATTGGCCAGCAGCACGGGTGAGCCATCCAGCCTTTCTTATACTGTATTTACAGTATCTATGGTATATACAACCTGCTTTACATTGAGCCTTAAAGGGTGAGACCACTTTTGCAGAGGTTTGGGTTGTGTAGTTACCTTGCCATGATGTAACTCCAAATGTGGACAAGAAATTTAAAAAAGTTGCTCTAGTGATTAGAAATTGATAATTCAAAATATGCTCCTCATTGACTTACATTGTACGCTGAGTTCCCCAGCCACCCTATTAAACTGCTGTAGAAGTCGAGCGACGATTTCTGTAAGCATGTTGATATTTAGTAGTCAGACTATTATAGTTAATATAATCCGGCCTGTACCTGACCAATGACCATGAATAATTCTTTCCATGATCAGTGCCACTTTAGGTTCTGCCTCAGATTGTTCATCTTATTGATACAAAAGTTATTAATAGAATTCTTCTAAATAGTTACTTGATTTCTTCCCTTACAGTTTATGTGGTTTAATAATTGCTATTTGATACATGATATTGTAAACACTATGTCTAAATGAAGTCACACTGACAGAAAGGGCAAACACACTGGGGACATAATGTTCTGCTCTGAATCTGTCAACTTAAAAATAAAGACAAATCGGTTTGTATCATGTCTATAAGCCCAGTTATGCATCCTTAATTCAAAAACAGGCAATATATTGCTGAATAGCCTGTCTTTCTTTTCTTTTCTTCGTTTCCACATGCATATTCAGAGTTTTGTGTGCACCACCAACAAATTCAGCTAAGAAGAATGATGAATCAGACTATGCTTGGGGAATTGTTTGCAGCACACGCATTTTAAGATCAAATATGGTCGTAAGCATTTTGTGAATAATGCCCAATGTCTTATACGCACCCTCACACAAATCTACAAACCTCACACACCTTTACAAATCCATCCTTTGGTTTGCTTCCCTCCTGTAGCATGTTTTTGCAACAAACGTTTCAAATTTGTGGCGCCCCTAAACCACCCACGACATGTGAATTGTTCCTGGTGATTTGTGTCATGTTTTGTAAAACAGGCCCCTCCCACTAACTTTGGATGCGGATTACAGCCGAACGATATGGACTATGAAAGTCCATGGTTATCATTTTTCATCGTATAGGTCCAGAGATCATGTGTACCGTTTTTGTGAGATTTGCACAAAAGCTGTAGGTGAAAGAGCAAAAAAGTGAGGAGCTACGGCAGTGAGGAGCTACGGCAGTGTTTCTGACACACATTCATTCATTCAGACATTGAGTTAATTATAGTATGATGATAGTGTGGTATTATTTATCTTGCCTTATGACTCTGTTTGTACTTATGACTTGTTTTATGTTGTGTATGTTGCAACTTTGTACTGCTGCTACGCTAAACAGGGCTCCCTCGTCACAGCTACTACTCACTAGTCGCCACAGCCACTACTATTATGCAAACAGGAGCAGCTGGCCCAATTACACTAGTTCTGTATTTAATTGTTGTCGCCAATCGTCCCTGGCATACACGTGTACATGGGCCCACGCACGCACGCACGCACGCACGCACGCACGCACGCACGCACGCACGCACGCACGCACACACACACACACACACACACACACACACACACACCCTCACACACACACACACACACACACACACACACACACACACACACACACACACACACACACACACACACACACACATAAAGGCACACCACAGGTGGCTAACTCTCTTCTAGACATCCTGTCTATCTGTGCATGTCTCAAGCTGCTCTCTCTATCCTGTCTTCTTGTGTGACTGCGCTCCATTTCATCTCTCATTTATTCAGTGCCTTGTATCTACCTCCCCACTGGGAGCCACGTTAGCTAGCAGCTCAACGTGCTGACGCCGATTTCAGAGGGGTTTATAATTAGCCATCCTTAAGGGCGCCCCTGCGCTGTCCTCTGCAGATGGCAGGGACATGTTCACGCCCAAGAAAGACATGACACGCACAACCACAAGTACACGAGCGTGCGTGCACACTCTTTCAACTACTTACTGTAGTTCCAGGTCATTCTGCTCCTGAGGCAGAAACCTGTAGAGTGCTACATAGGTGTGTATAGAATGGACTTCAATACGCCTGGGCACCTGGAAAGGAAAACAAATGGTGAGGTGGTGACAGTGCTGTGTGCCTGAAAATAGCAGACATACAAGGTCACGAAACGTCCCGGATTTAACGCCTCATGAGCTTGTAGGTCTGCTACTGTGGCGTCCTTCTGCCAAGTATAAATCGGGTTTAATGACTAGTACTGTTATTTATATAATCTGGGTGAAATGTGACACCTTCACAGCACTGTCCTCTGCAGGAGGCTGAGCTTGTCCAGTGTCCCCGTCATCTTCCTCGTCCACCCCCGTTTCGTTCTCCAGGACAGAGGCATCTGTGGTGACAAATGTGGTTAAAAATGTGCCAGTCCCCACACACACACGTGTGTTTGTCCAAATCTTGGACAAACACCCACACACCCTTCAGGGGTACAAGTAGCAGCGTCTTCGCCATATTTGGCAGCTACCGATGGTAGAAGAGATTGCACAGAATTTTGTAAGCCGTTGAGCTGCTCTTTTTGGCATCCCAAGTTGTTGGAAGCCTCTTACAACCATGTCCTATAGGCTGCCAAAGATAAACACAAGAGATTGCACCTACTGTATAGCCTAGCTCTGTGATGGTCTAGAAGAGCGGTATTTAATGGCCTTGGTCATAACCCAGCAAGCACGGTCAGGACCTGGACGAATCAGTGACGTCTCGATTGGGGCCAGATCAAGTCAAACCAAAACTAGTCAGATCTGGCCCAGAATATCACCTGATTTCAACCAGGGACCGACGTCCCTGTATGAATCAGAGAGTCTGATCGAGGCCAGATCAACTTAAGTCATATCATAACTATTCAGATCTGGCCCAGAATAAGATATATTATTTAATCTGGTCAAGACGTCCTGGAAATGACCAGATCATCCCCATATGGGCTGTGATCTGAACGTCACTGGAGGACGTCTTCATTACGTTATCATGACGTAATTTGGCTTGCTGGGAAAGGCTTCTTGTAAGCTAGAAACAAAGGCATCTTGGCAGAGAAGCCAAGATGCAAAGATTTCAGGATTTTCAATACAGAGTTGACATGGAAGGGGACACACACACACACACACACACACACACACACACACACACACACAGTGTCGCTCACATCGATGCAGGCAAACACAACGCATGCACTAAAGCACATACACATGACTGTGTGCACGTGCAGAGAGATACAAAGATGTTTACCCCCTGTTTCCTGAGATATCTCTTCCTCCATACTGCAATCTCTCTCTTCTCCTGCCTCCCCCTTGAGAAAGAGATATAAAGAGTGGAAGAAATGATCAAAGGATACATCAAAGGAGGTTTACTTGGAAGTGGGATTTGTGATTTGTGTTCAAGTTCACAATGATATTCTCTTGCTGAATTTCCCACGCCAACAGTTGCAACCCATTTTTGGCCAGGGAGAAGAGTAAATATCCAGTGTTTTTAACTTTGAAAATAGTAGATCTACCTGCTCATGACGTGGTTGTCAGATGGTAGATCTTCTATTTTTGTTATTTTTTAAATGGGGATTTGGTTCATTCATAATGCTGGGTCACAGGAAGACACCACAGTTCTCTTGTGAAAGTTTGCAAACTAAAAGGTTTGCAAATGTGTTAATTAGCAGAAAATGTCCTCCGGTTCCATACATTGTCTATGGCGAGAAGTGAATTCTCTTCTGCAGGAGGCAGAGCCAGCAAAAAGCAGTGTGAAAAAGTTGAGGAAAGTTAAACTTTCGTCCTGAGGTTTGCGGGGAGGCAAAGCGGCAATCGTCTAGGTGTGAACTAAAAGTGACAGGGTTTTGGACATTCTGGATGCATCTATTTAGCTGAAAAATACTATTGCTTTTGGTGTGAAATACAATAGACGTTACAGCAACATATTCATATCCAACATATGTCCATAGTCTTCATATTGTTTGTATCATTTTCTATCTTTTGCAGCGCAGGAGACAGTTATCACACTTAAACTTAGCCTATAGCTTAAATGCCTTATGCATTACTGTATGCAATATGCATATACAATGCATAGCCATTTAAGCTATGACTACCGGTAGTCTAAGTTTGAACTTAGTGTGAGGTGGTGCAACTGGCTCCAAGGGTTCAGGTCACATCGGCAGATACTTGGATATATTAACCACTTGATGTCACAATAGGCAAAAATTGTCGGGGGAAATGCAAAAGATTGCGGAAAAAGATCTACAAGAGACACATACTGTATGTGAGCTTGTAGATTGACAATTTTTTGCGATTTAAGTGGTTAACAAATCATCCATGTCATACCAGGCTGCGGGTGGGTGACTCTGACATACTGCCGAAACTGGAGCGGCTCATCTGTCCCAGGGACGTCCCGTAGCGCAAAGCGGCATACACAGGGTCTACACACACACACACACACACACACACGCACGCACGCACACACACATCAAGCTAATACTGTACATTAACGTGCAGCTGGCAAACGTGCACAAATGCACGCATGTGTACTACACACACACACTTTTAGAAGTAACACACAACATTGATCTTATTTTGTACACCCTGCACTAAACTAAATATAGCTGTAGTAAGTCTTAGTCAGTCCTGGACTGAAGTGACCCACTTAAACACAGAAAGAGGACAGTAGCAAAAAATGAAAATAACAGAGGGTTACAGTAAATTAAGACAACAGTTTTATTTCACTTTAAATAATATAGCATATTAGCTGCTATATTTCAAGTCTGCCTGCAACAATCAAGTAACATTCGTTCTCCAGGAAAGAGGCACCTGGTAAATGTGGTTAGAATGTGCCAGCCCAGTACACACACACACACACACACACACACACACACACACACACACACACACACACACACACACACACACACACACACAGTCTGAATCCATAGTGAATTTTGGATGTGATAAATAAGTATGTCATTGATCTGTGTTTTTTAATGCTTTATTTACACAGTGTAAGTCACTCTAAGACTTCCACCTCTTTTTCACGTGAGCCCTGGGACATTTTCCTCAGATCTTTCCTGCCAGTTTGTGGGATTGAACCGTCTGGGAACCTTTCAGCCACAAGCATCTAGAAATTACCACCCTGTCCTCAAAATGACAGATGGCTCAGCTATTAAGCAACTCAGACTTAAACCGTAAGTTTAATGTTTAATGTTCCACTCAGGAACAATGAGGGTGCATACCGTATATTATGCCAATGCATGTCAATTGTTACTGCAGAGCTCAAGAACCTGATGTTAAATAGGAAATTGTGAAGGGCAGCGATCCAGGAATCCCGAGTTGGTGTTGGCTAGACCTCCCTGTCGCAGTAACTAACTTAATAAGCCTGCTATCAACCTACAATAGGAGCACAATACAGCTGTGTGTGTGTGTGTGTGTGAGCGAGCATGCGTGCGTGCATGCGTGGCTGTGTGTGTGTGTGTGTGTGTGTGTTTGTGCATGCGTGCACACAAGTGTGCATGTGTGAGTGTATGCTGTATGTCCTTACAAAGAACGTGCATCATATCACTCCCGTTCTCAGATCATTCATCATACTGGCTTTCTGCCGTCAAATAATTGATTTCAAAATTCTTCTGTTGGTTTAGAAAAGCATTGAATGGTTAAACCCAAAATAGAAGCACCCAGACCTCTCAGGTAATCTGGGACATGTCTGCTTTCTGAACCCAAAGTCACAACTAAAAATAGAAAAGCAGCATTCAGTTTTTATACCACATCTCTGGAACAAACTCCCAGAAAGGTCTACTACAACTCGCAGTTCTTTTAAACTCATGAACCCCAGCATGCCTATTCTGGGGGGAACATTCCACACAATATCAGATCTACGAGAGTTTTACTGAGGTTTTAATATTGTGCGCTGTGTTTTCTCTAATTTCGTGTCCTTGCTTGTCCTTGTTATGATTCCGTTTTCATTGATCTTACTCTTAATATGTTCCGTAAAGCGCTTTGTATTGCCTCGCTTTGTAATGATCTTGCCTCATGCTCTGTGTATGCGTGCGTGCATGCATGTGTGCGAGTGAGCGCAAGGGTGTGACAAGCAATAGTCTCATGTGATCCTGACAAGAGGGCAAAGCATCATGTTGCTGGGTGTGGGGCATCAATGGAGGCTCAGTAGGACATACTACTTCTTATTCATTGAGGTCAGGACAATCACCAACCCATTTCAAAGTATATGGCTGCTTTTGTGTTGTTTACAACATTACACACACATGCACACACTGACACACACACACACACACACACACACACACACACACATTAAAAGGTGTGCTTACCTTGGCTGGACTGGACTTCTTTAACGACCGCCAGTTGGTCGTTGGCTACATTGGGCGAGCTGAAGTTTCGCTTGAATGCCCCAGACTAATGGAGGAGAGGAGAGACTAGAATGATCTACCGGTTCCATTATTTCCCGTTTGAGCTGGAGGGAGGACACGCAATGAACTCGTTTCGAAATTAATGAATTGGAAACACAGGAAGATTCAAGCGTGTGTGCACACACACACACACACACACACACACACACACACACAGACAGACAAATATAAACAACCAATTAATTTATTTCTGTCAACACACCATCTACAAATTATGCTTGCAACCAGAGCTGCTGTCTTCTTTTGCAGGTACTTTTTTTAAGTTCTGTTTATTGAATAGCACTTAATGACATTTAACATTTGCAGGTACTTTTAAGCCATTAATTGACACAAACATACAGTATGTATATATATGTATGCTGGTTCATACACGGCATGAACATGAGCATTTGGCAGCACATTTGCAATTTCATGCTCAATTATGCAGAGTTAGAGTAAGTGTTTCGGTGGAGATATCAATTTGTCCGTTACCGACTTGCAGATGAAACACAGAGTCACATGTGGATCAACGCTGTATGCTGCTAACTAAAAGAATTCTCAGGCACAATATTCAAACGTGTGTATTGAAGCTTCCCATATGATGCAAAATCAGATTTCCTTTGTAAGAAAAAGGCGGAGGCATTTTCCTAATAACTTAAAGCCCTAAATTACTATATACGGAGTACTGTAGTATACTATACGTCATGGAGCACCGAAGTCTGAGAGGGTGCTATCCCCGGTCATAGGGTTATTATTTTTTCACATGGGAAATCCCATAGTGGTAAATGGTGCATTTATAGGAGCAGTTTTGGAAAAATGTCAAGTGTCTTTTCTTGCTAAGCCTAGTGCTTATATGCGCGCAGTTTCACCGCAATCGGACGCAAAATTGCACTCTGCGTTCATGATTTGAGGCATTTTGTTCAAAACGGACCAATCTTGCAAACTTTGGGAGGCAATCTTTGCCAATGGGTATGGCATATGGGGAAGTGGGCAGACGTACGGAGTGCAAAACATACTCTTCCCATGCCTTCGGCCTGGTGGAGACAAAAATCAGCCGGGCTAATTTACTCATAGGATATGAAGCATCAACTGACAGTGAAATAGTACAGATTTATCCAAAGATATTCTCCAACCACGGATATTATCACATTTTTACTTTTACATAAACGACACAGTGACCGTGTCATTATATACCTGACAAAATCGCCGGGCTGATTTGTTTATTTTTGGAACGCAGTGGGAATTTAAATACAAAAGATATTTCCGTGACCCATGGGGTTAAAAAAACCCATCATACTTTGATCAGTTTCTGACGAGCCCCACAGACAGTCTCGACTCCCCCCTTGCATGCCATATTTTGCCCTGCAACAGTGCAGGGTGAACACAAGGATCAGACCAGGGTTTTAGATGGATAAACAGTATTTCAGTCTAGTCCCAGAGGATGCTGTTGTCCACTGATTAATGACTCTGTTTCAGTCATATCAGCACTCACCATTGTTCATGCACAATGTCCTTACTGTATCTGTGCTCTGTTGGCATTTTGCTGTTATTAATTGCAAGCCATGTGGCCATGACCTTTTTGAAGTACTGACTCAGGCCGTTTTTTTCTGCCCCTCACCGCAAAGACCAGCATTTCAAATCCTTCACGGTGCCTCTGGCTTGACGGGGCGCTTCAATGAACAGTAAACACAACTGGCCACCATGTTTGAGGTTACGAACTGGGAAGCCAGACGGGGAATGCAAAATCTGCCGCTGCACTAGCGACTGCTACGGGTCAGGGCGCCTGTTCAGCAAGGAGAGAACTGGGGTGGACGACATGCTCCTCTGTATGAGCAACATACTCCTCACTGTCGCTGAAGTGGCCGGCATGGCCTGGCGACTTCATGTATATCGGAGGACACACATCCTCGTCTACACCCTCCTACATGACCAACAACCGTAGCAGTGACGGATTACACACGTAAGTGTGTAAAATTGAGAATCAACATAATAATTGGGAGAAAATGGAAAACGATTGTGGAAAAAGGGTACTGACTCAGACCTCGAGTTGAATGAATGATGGGATAAATTAGAAAGAAGCCACTCAAGAAATCACTCACCTTCTTTCATCGACAACATATACTTATTTTGTGTGTGTGTGTGTGTGTGCGTGCGCGCGTGCGCGCATGTGTGTGTTAGAGTGTGTGAGTGTGAGTATGTTGTAATCAACACACACCTTCCCCTGACACGGCTGCTGAGACAACTCTGAAGTGCACCATAGATGAGCGGCCATCTTGCAGGTCTTACAGCGTAGAGCTTGTTTTGAGTTGCCTGCAGAGAGAAGCATGTGAGTAGAGGGACACTACAAGAGTGATCAAATAGACATAGCAGGAAGGCAGAGAGTGCTAATAAACCATGGCCCCAGATTATATTAGCAGGTCCCTCTTCTGACGCAAGTCTGTTTCTTTTCTTCTTCTTCTTTTCCTCAGGTATAGTGAATTTAATCAAGTACTGCCCCAGTCTTATTAAGGTGCCAAACACCATCGATTTAAAGATGGTGACACTGCACAGACTGAACTGAATTTGTCTCTTGTTTTAGTAGAGACTCCTTTATACGTACTCGTAGGCTACATCAACTACTATTTTTTTTTATATGCATACATATTGTAACATGTAGATTAGTCATGTACTATGCACTTTATGTTTTTCTCTCTTTTAACTGCAATGATGAGCCTGCACAACCAAGAATCTACTTGTAATGTGATGTGACAATAAAGATTGATTCTGATTCTGAACTGCCTACACCCGAAGAGAATGAAACCATTATTCATATTTTAATTGATTTGAATAATCCCATTTTCGTGTTGCTCATCTAGTGTTAGCAACAACAAATAAACAAACCTGGTGGGGTACCTGGTAAGAGCACATGCTACATAAATAAGGCTGTATAGGCCTTCGTGCAGCTTGCCCATGTTTGAATTTGAAGGCTCTTTTTTGCATGTACCCCCTCTCTCTCCTGCCTTTTGTCTCTCTGCTCACTGTTTCACAAATAAAGCAGGGATGCCGGAAAGAAAAGGTCGTGGGGGTTCACACAACAAAAAGCATGCACCACACACAGTATGCAAAACAGAGGAGGAGTGGGACACAGAATGAAATCGACCACAGTGACAGAAAGTGGATTTAGCAGAGGAAGTGCGTAGTGTGGATTTGGAAGTGTAGATGACCTCCGTTCAAACAGCAAATCAGGAGCAACGGCATTCAACACCTGAGTCTCCAGAGCTGGCATCCTCTCACACCAGAAAACACCGGTCTGAAGGGAAATGCAATAAAGCTTCCCATTGTTTCTGTTGTCCAGTGCTGATTGGATTTGCATGATTGCAAGATCTGGTACCGGCTGTGGCTGATATAGTAGTCTGAGTGACATATAACATAGCATGTGTCTTTAATCGTTTCCCCAGTGTGCATTATAGCAATCCATTGCAAGTTTAGTTTTGCACGAAAAACACTCCTTGGGATAAAAACGGCCTTAGCCGTTGAGGTCATCACATTTGTGATGAGGTCATCACATTTGGGCACATTTGAGCAAGTGGCTATGGCCTAATTTAACCCAAGGAGTGTTTTTTTCCCTCTAGACATTTAAACGATTACTATTGCAATGTATTTTGGTTCAAACCTTAGATTGACTGGCCTATGTCTCCACCAGGCCGAAGGCATGGATAGAGCTTTTTTGTTTTTGTTTTAATGAAAACCTGACTATAAAATGACGAATGAAGATGATGAAGGTGGTATAGGGCCTGCCATGCGGTAAACACAGAGGCTGGCACCAGGGAGTAGATTTGACGTTATCTTACCGACTATCATGTGCTTGCAGTGCTGACAGTTAGCGGGCTTGCGGAACACGTGCTCCTGGAAGCTGTGGTTTATCTGCGGCCGGGCCAGCTTGGCGCATGGCGAGGGGGAGTGGCTGAGGGACGGCGAGCGCGAGCAGAGAGAGGGGTTGGGGCTGAGCGACGGCGAAATGGATGGCGAGCGCTCGCAGACGAGATGGAGAGGGGAGCCAGGCGGCGGCGAAGGTGGCGGAGGGTCAGTGATGAAGTCTGGTGGTGGAACAGCATCGCTGTAGGACCTCTGGAAGAAATTGTCCACGCTTTTACTGCGCATGATGGACTTGAAAGACATGGAGCGTTTCAGCCTCTGGAGCTATACACACACACACACGGACGCGCACGCACACGGGCACACACACACACACACACACACACACACACACACACAGGGACAGAAAGGACAGTGAGAAATATTGAGCGAATAGACATTGCAGCACTATAGGGAACAATAAACATTTTTCGCCCTCAGGAACCCACAGGCAATATACAAGGATCCATAAACACATCACTTTCGTATTTACCTCTAGACCTTCAGTACAGGATGACTCATGATATAATACAACATAATAGTATTATCCCACAAGAAAACAACACAATAAAGCATAACTACCTGCAGCATTGCTTCTGATGGGAACAAGTCTGTAATTTTCAGTGTTGCCAGATGGGAAATGTTGAATTATCGTACCATGGAGGCGTAAAATTATTGTATAATGAAAGAAAAGCCAAAAAAAGAGAAAACACACGTGTAAACATGTAATTACAACAAAGAATTGCGTATTTAGTGTAAGAAACAACATCGTTTGAGACAGCAGGCAACTTCCTGGACCTTATACAAAGAAAAGGCTGGACTGGAAAGACGCGACCGTTGCCTCTAAGTGCAGATCTAGCCTTATCGTACAAATACAATCATTATCGTACATCTGGCAACACTGGACATTTTGCACAGTCATTTTTAACACAAAGGGTTTTACACCATTGTCCATGTGTGCGTATAATTGGAATTGCCTCTGTGCCAGTGTTTGCTTGAGGGGTTTTAGTAATGAAAAGAAACACAACCGTTTACACAACTGTATCATATATCAGCAGCCTATCCTGAGGCCTCCTGATCTCAGCGATCTGATGAGAGCTGTTGTCTGCATGACATCACCACACACACACACACACACACACACACACACACACACCACATGTAATAACATTGCATCTCACTGCAAGTTTGTGGTAAATAGTAACGTGACTACCCTTGCGTGTATCTTGTTAGATGTATTGACCAAGCTGTCCTGCCTGACTGATGGACCTCAAAGGCATCACATTGGGCCCCCGTCGCTTTGTGCTGTATATCCATCTAGCCATTGATTGGCTGGATGAACACGTGCCCCCTGAGAGCAGCCCGTGGTTGTGGAAATACAGTAGATGATAGTATTTTTCCGTGTGTGTGTGGGCTATTTGTTACCCTGACAATGCAGTGACAGGTGAAGAGGACCAGTGTATTCTTTGCGGGGCGTGGCACTGTTGCTTGGGAAAAATACAAACGGGGATCAGAGGAGGAGACCGACAGGGGGACAGATAATCAGTACACCACAGACACTCCCAGAGTGCACAATCTGTCTGCCAGCCTGTCGTTCAGTTCAGTTCAGGCTGGGTTTTAATCACTTTATCCGCAGCCGCCGTTTACGACACTGTGTCCCAGGGAATAAGAGATTAAAACAGTTTCTCTAAGTGTTTTACTGCATGCGTATTGTGTGTGTGTGTGTGTGTGTTTGTGTGTGTGTGTGTGTGTATGTGTGTGTTTGTGCGTGCGTGCGTGCGTGCGTGTGTGTGTGCGTGCGTGCGTCTGTGAGAGTGTGTGAGTTTGGGGGTGTGACAGGCAGACAGAGACAGTTAATAATGTTATGGCGTGAATAACCTCTACATACTTATATTGTAGGGATGCACCAATGTATCAGCCACATATGGGTATCGGCTGATATTTGCCCTTATCTGTCAATATCGGTATATCGGCAAATAAAACTGACATTAACCAATGGCAGTAGCCAATATTTATCTGTTGATAAGCATACATTTTTTGTTGGCTATGTTGGTGTGTTGGTTATCTGCAGCCTACCAAGCTGTAGATTCATTTATTGTATTGAAGATGTATTTGTTTCCCTGGCACAAAAGGGGTAATTAAAAACAACAAAAACAAAATAAACATATATTGGTATCAGTATCAGGCTAAATTGTTATTTTAAACATCGGTATCGGCCAATAATTTCCATATCGTTGCATCCCTTTTATATTGTTAATATCAATATCATATCAGCTACACAGTTTTTTTAAGTGACTCTTTTTCATGGGAGCCATGAGCTGGAGGCTCATGGCTTTTGGGATTTTTTAATCATGTTTTGATTGATTGACTGAATACTGAATACTACTTATTTTGCAAAGCATACAGAGGTACAGTTCTAGAAATGCGGGGTTGGCCTGTCAGCAAAGTAACGACACGCTGCTCCGACACTTACGTCACCCAGTTCTCTGTGTGAAGCCTCACGGAGCCTTGCTCTGAGCTCTCTCAATCAGAGGAAATGAGTGCTGGCGTAGCATCTCGCACTACACAGGAACACATGTCTCAATTAAAGCTAATCTAATCGTCTGTCTCTGTATGCAAGCTTAAAGGGAATTCTTTGGTCAGTTTTTATATCAACTGATTTGAGCATGCTTGTAAGGCAAGGGCAAAAATGAAACGCATTTGATTCCAATAAACTGTGTAATTAATCATACTTATCTCTTTGTAACAATCAACCACACCCAAGGCTAGCAAAGACAGTATCTTTTTAATTAAATAAGTCACAAGCCACCTTTTAAAATTACCTTCTGTTTTTTATTGTTACGATTATTATGACGATTGTTTTGCTGATCCATTTGTTTTTTGTTGTTCATGTTATAACCAAGATGTGTTATGCAAATGTTCTATAATAAGTGTATTTATCCACTGACAGTTGCTGTGTTGTGTCATCTTTGCGACAGGAATGAGTTTCTAATGGTGTAACTCGACAGTCTCGACTGCAATTTAATGATAATATCTGTCTGTGATGCTGCTATAACAGTCAGACATGCCAGGGAAAAGTATTAACCCCATGGCTTGTAACGGACCCCGGGATGGTGAAACTTTTATTGTGAAGGGGTTCCTGCCATGTTGGGTCTTACAGACCTTTATTTGACTAGTTTCCTGTTCAAACTTCAGGATCACATCAATGGGCACTGAGTAGGTTGATCAAGTTCACCTGATGTGCTGCCGATGCCCAGCATGGTGCTGCAGATAGCAAGAGTAGACAATAAAAGGGCCTCAGTGGTAGAGGAGCGAAAACGGCATCACTATGGGGCCAGTATACACAATTTGTTTTTAAGGAATGTTTGGTCAAGGCTTATGGAAAGGAAGGCCTAAGGAAAGGACTCACGGCCAAACTTTATGAAACAAATGGACGCCATGCAATGAAGCACACGCCACTTTAGCACCCAGCTGGAAAGGGGACACGGTTAATCTCTTTTTAATGGTTATTTGGTCCGACTGGGTCTTATTCTTGTGGTTTATTGTCTGAGGTTTATTGTTGTGGTTTTCATATTGCATTTTGATATGGTAGTTTTAAGCTATACTGTATGGATTGTATTGGGATATGTAATTATGGTTTATTGTAACTTGTTATGCTGATTGGATATTGGATGATGGATAGATGTTATGTTATGTTATATTTGTCTGATTTATGATGCATTTTTTGCCCTTGTTTTTGGCAGTTCTACGTTTATTACAAATAAAGCAACTTCAAAATCATCAGTTCAGTCTTCAACCTTTCATGGCCAGCTGGGTCCGCTACATGGCTTATGTGACAATATAATTATGTGGCTTATTATATTATATTATGTGGCTTATGACAATACCATTTAAACAATCTGACAATAATATGATAGAAACAATGCAAAAGCAAACATACTGTACATGCATACTGTAGATTCAGATTGTACCTGATATTTAAGGTACAGACTGTGGTTTTTAGGTGACCCCAAAAAAGATATTAACCTTAGTGCCTCGGGCATGCCCTTCTCTCAACACATTATCGCAGAACATTGGACTGACTTACGTCACCTATGTCAATATGTCCCCAACACCAATCACACCACTGCATACCATGGATTCACAACCTGTCTCTAGGAAACCGTAGATGCCCATATTTCAAAACGTATCGATCCATATAACAACCACCATACATTCTCTCGTATAACTGTCCGAAATCAATACTTTATTGAGAAATATGTCAAAGAAGCATCTTTCTTGTCACTGGAATGCATGGCTCTTCAACAGAGAAATAGTTGAAGCCAGAGAAAAAGATTTTGCCCTGTGGGGTTTGAAAGGATTTGCCAACAAAGGCCTATTGATGTACTTACAGTGACTTACCGTGAAGGAGCACATCAATAAACCAAAAAAGAATTATAAAAGCCCTGCTAGCTACTCCCACTCTGATTAAAGTGGTGTGGATTGACCTATATATTACAACCCCCATACTACATGTGGGGCTAAAAATGAAAACAAAAGAAGGCAAATTTAAGATAATTAAATCCCAAAGGATTAGCACATTGCAAACAACAGCTTTCAACAACGCAAGTTTCTCACGTGTGTGTTAACAAGTTACAATATCCATCATGAGAATTTAAACTACTACTGGAACTACTAGACACTAGTATAGACCAGCGTTGGGCACACTTTATTGACTTGAGAGAGCTCTACTTTCAAAATGACCAGCTCAACAAGATCTACCCACCGAAACAATATACCATTGCTGAAAATTGTTTAAATATGTACCTGGGGGGGGGGGGGGGGGGGGGGGCGTTGGAATAGAGGAGCTGGCATTACATGTAAGATGAATGCACTTGGAATGGGAAAGAGTAGGAGAAATGGAAAATGTAGGGTTTTTTGTATTTAATTTGTAATGCTACCAACGTCTTTGTGCACAGCAACAATTTGATGTCAATCAATCAAGGTACCTTAATTCAAGTGGCCAATATATATATATTATTTTTATATATATTTGAATTAAATATTCTTTAGGGGCATGTCAAGTGATCTACCAGCACAGCCGATTTTAGCTGTTTTGACAGGGGCATTCGAACATGGGGCTAAATACGTATTTATTTTACAAAAATATTATGGCGATTTCTTTTATTTTCCTATAGTCCTACCCGACCCCAAGAAATTACATCTGGCCACAAAAGATCACGGGATCTACTGAATGTGAAGGAGAACGTGACAAACTGATATATTTAGCTTATGACACACAGTATGGCAGTACCCTAGTACCTCCTCCTTCGCATTCAGTAGATCCCGTGATCTTTTGTGGCCAGATGTAATTTTCTGGGCTTTAGTAGGACTATAGTGAATAATAAAATAGAAATCGCTATAAAGTTTTGCAGACTAATCGTTTTACTTCGCAAGTGTTCATTGCCTCTATCCTTTTTATCCTCCATTTCATCATTTCTGTCCACATTTTTGCTAACATAATGTCAGACTGACCTACCTACTGGAGAAGATTATTGCCATGGGTTGATCATCAACTTTTTTTTCCTTCAGGGTACCCGTCTTCAACCAAGGGTAAATTTTACATTGACTCAAAAATCTAAATTAATCAAGCTGTCAATTGTTAGGAAAAGCTATTACAAACAGTCACAATTAAATGAATGATAGTTCGCTGTCCTCAGTCGTGCACCCACTGTGACCTTACCCGTCAACCTCAGCATGACAATTGATCATTCACTAATCACCCCCAACCACAATTCACACGACACCAAGCAAAACGGGTCAGCTATCAAATGTGTCAATCTAGCGGATTCAAATGTTATCAACCAGTAGGTTAGTTATCAAGACCATGAAATGGAGCCAGAGTAGGCTCTACTGGAGTGGAGACATTGTTGCTGTGTTGCCTAACCCAAACCCTAACCGTAGTCTTAATCGGCCACGTAAGTAAACATAAAGCGAAGTTGTTGTACACTGCACTTTCACAATGTTTTCGCTTCTGTGGCAGTAATTTCACTTCCGCGTTTCCTAATCGCAGGCAGGCAGTAGAGCCTACTGGCTCCATTGCATCGTCTTGATAAGTAACTAACCTACTGATGATTATGGCATGGGTTCATAGCATTCAAAGTGGTTGGTCAAACTCAGACACCAATGGTATTGACCATATTCACAAAGGCCCTCATTTATCAATTGAGTGTAAAATCTGCCCCAAATTCGAGTGAAGGTTTCGTAGTACACCCACGTCGCCACGGCATTTATAAAGTGATCGCAAACAGCTGATCCTTCCTTAATTTTGTTCTGACGTTAATAAATGTGACGGCTGAAATCTATCTGGCACGCCCTATGAAATCAAGCCTCGCCCTCGTTTTTGCGACATGAACAACTGCAATACGACCTGGAAACCGTGGTTACAGAAAAAAGGTTTCCCCCGTGCCTTTCCCCCCTCACCCCCCTCTCTCATACACACACACAGACGCACGCATGCACACTCAACTTGCAAGCCCAAATAACTGGTGTGTTGTATCTTAAATAAATAAAGAACGAACACCTGCATGAATTAAATAAAGCTGTAGGCCTACCCTGTCTGTTTCCCTCTCACCTCGCTTGCCTTGCTGTCATGTCCACGCACGCACCTCAAGGCTACATAACACATTGCATCGCCATGAATGGAATACGTTTGTAGGCTGGCCTATATTAATTTTACCCATTCGTGCGCAGTGCAAGGCGAAGGTGATCAGTGAGACTGCGCACTGCTGTGATAGGTCCTGTGGGTGAGTGTCATGCATGACACTATCTGCATGAGAGATAGGCTACCATGTCGTCAAGGCAGTCATAATCAACGTTTATGGAGTGATTTGATCATTGATGAACGAATCATAAACATATGGATGAAGGCTTGCATGTGTGCTGGTATGTGTTGGCGATGCACGCCGCGGTCCTGTCCTCCCGACCCCCGAAAATGATCTATTTTATCTGAACTGTCAAAGCACTTATTTAAATGGTGAATGATTAGGCCCCTTGCGCCTATAGCCTGCTACAATTGCAAATAGGCAAGCTGTATACTTGTCATTGTCACTTGGAAATAAAGGCGTGCAGTCCATTTATGCCTTTAAAAAAATATATATCACAGTGATTATATAGGCATCTGATGTCACGCTCATGCCGCATGCGCTCCCAAATCATCTCACAAGTGCGCTCGCATAACAAGGCCAGTAAAGCACTGTTTGATTAAGCACAAACTAATACATTGTAAACATGTTATATTGTTTTTAATTGCGCGATTTTAATTACTTGTAAAAGTTGGAAATCTCTCTTTTTCTTTGTCTTCTTTTTACATGTATAGTACATACAGTTTTATATTAACATTTAGGAGTGAAAACATATGTTTAGATGCCTGTGACAGCGTGTCAGCAGTTCAGACAATGCTGCTCCGCTTGTGTACGACAGAAAAACAGCCGAGGACAAAGCGTACGACAGCTCCAGACTAGACGTGATTTTTGTCCATTCACAGTTCAATTTCAAGCTTTGGCGGAAATGGTAAATGCCAATTTCGGCGTGAACCCATATTTTGGCGTACGCACGGTTGATAAATGAGGGCCAAAGTGACCATTTTTGCTCTTACTCACTTCATACTTTGAATGAGTATAACAAGAGCAAAAAGGCTGAAGTATGGTAGCATATGGTCCATGGTGGTGATTATTGCGAATTGCGTCGAATTGGTCACACCACCATGTGGTTGCCAATCCATCATGCCTTGTGACATCACATCATGATCATGGAGACCCTTAGATCTGGATCTGACCTCATGACATCACGTGATATCATGGAGACCCTTAGATATCCATATAGTCACGCCTCATGACCTCATGCCTCATGACACGTCACGTCACCATATATGGCCATCTCCATATATGAAGATCATGACACTGACCTCATCTAACCCTGGATATAACCATACATGGAGAAGACTGGATCATCACCTAGATCTGCATATATGGAGCCGGCCAGCAACTTGTACACTCAAGACATGCTCCATATATGGCCAGTGCAGAATTCATTCCATATGTTGATCTGACCCCCCAAGTCAAAGCGCCAGCCGTCTGCCATCTGCAGTCACCAGGCCCTTTGGGGACGAGGTTGCTTCTCGCCCTCAGGGCAAGAAGCAACTGGTTTAGATCGTATATTCTGTATATTCTATGCATGCACGTGAGAATGAGTATCAGATCAGTATATTTTAAATGCGTAATACCGGTATTCATATACAACTACATTAGAGGAATGCTCACACATATGTACTGCACACATCAATAAATGGAATGTCCACAAAAAGTATTTTGCCACTAAAACGTGCAGTATAATAGAAATGTGTTGATTAAAAAACATCATCAGTCTGCCATCCATACAACTATCATAAATACACTTCTCCTTTTTGAGCATTATACAAACGTCATTGTAATTTGCGACACTTAAGTGTAAATATTATTTTGCTGTGTTCTTGCCACCCATGTCATGTCACAGCTCACACCCCTGTGGATATGCAGCGAAAGTGTCACATTAATACGCACCACAGCAGCAAAGGTGTTAAATAAATTAATTAAGCCTTTGGTCATCTTCAGCCTGTCCGTCTGCTATTCATGATTAAAAATATACCTTCTAAATAGAAGGAAATATATTTAGAATGGCTTGAAATATTTTTGTGAAGAACATAACATACACAGTTGCACTATGGGCAATATCTAACGTGATGACACAGATAAGTGAGACATAATAGAGTGCGCATGTGTATCTCAACACGTCTTAAAGGACGACTCCACCCATTTTCAACCTTTCTTTATATAATTTGTCCTCACTAATGCTCATTATAATATAGTACAGCAATGGGTGCAGTGAGTGCACACTGTTGGCTTGTGCCTGCAGGTGAACCACAGTGAGACTTGGTGCTGTCGCTGAGTGCCAGTGGCAACAATCAAGATGCCTGCACACCTTCCCACTTCACTCTCTGGCAGAATTTCCCACTATTTGATGTTTTTGATATCCATCTCTTTAGAGAGTCATTACTGGCAGATTTCAAGATTTTTTATCAGTGAGTAATTCCCTCTTCCTCCTTGCCAACCTTATCCAAGTAACATCTCTTGGACACATCGTGGGGCTCTAGTCCCTGCAGCTCCTTATCTTTTGAAGCAGGGTTAATTAAAATGTTTTGCAATAGATTTGCACGGATAGGTTAAGATGTCGATAGAAATAGAATGATTTGTTTGAGGTGTATGAGGAAGAGCTGGGACTATCTAGACTAAAACCCAGGTCTAGACTTGAGACTTGAGTTAACATTAATTGCAGTGTGGTCCTAATTGATTTTTGAATGGACTTCTATGGGCAGGTATTCCCACTTAAAGGGACACAATTTTGCAAAAAAAAAGAAAAAAAACGTTTAGAAGATTTAGAGGCCTTCCACACGAGAATGGCTCAGGCTGTTCCCCACGCAAGTTTACAAACGATATAAAACTTTCCTGCGTCTACATTGCGGTTATGTTAATTATGTATGCTGTATACACGAGACCGCTGTAGTACACCTGGCCGGCCTGTAGATGGCCACCCCAAAAAGAAAAGAAAAAAATCTTACACTTTAGCAAAATATCATGTCTGATGAGAATGTACTGCTCTGGGCTGTACAAGCACCGCGGAGTCTGTCTCACTTAGCCTGGTTAATAAACCAGACCGAATCAGCCTCTCTCCAACAGACATCCTCAGCCACGCTCCAAAAGTGGCAGCACCTGTCACTCATTAGTAGGCTAATCACTCTGTGAGGAGTGCATATGTGTGGAGTTCCTTTTCTCCACAACAGACTTTTGTTGCTTTTCCCTGTGTGCGTCACTCAGCAATAAGAGAATAATAACAGAACACAAAGATGAGTAGCCTATTTATTTCTCTCTCTCTCTCTCTCTCTCGTGTGCGGTGTGCGCACTGCTACGCAATGTCTGTGACTGTGAGACTGTGACACAGACGTGGTCAATGACAATAATATATAGCATAAATAATAGGCCAAATATAACACTTTCCCTCTATCTGTGACTGTGATCAGCTCCTCACACACATAACTCCTCTACAATAATGTAGAAGATCATCCGTTTTTTTTCCTTGTCTTTCCAGATTGGTAATCAACATAATTTATATATTTTCTCCAAAAATAGCTCCTCTACAAGCTCATGCATGCGGGCTGCAGATCGGCTATTTTTGGAGAAAAGATTTATTATTATTATGGTGAAATAAACAATTAACACTGGTTAGTTTGGAGGGGGCGAGGGGACTATGACATCACCGTTTCAGCAAATTAGGCGGAATTTGCTATACACACTGAAACGAGAAAACTGAAGGTGGTTTCAAAATTAGCCGTTTAAGTCCCCCAAAACGCCGTCTCCGTGGCTAAATACTTGCCCAGGTAACTCAGAATACGTCCTCGTCTGGATGGCCCCTTAGAACACTTTCCTGGGGGGTCTTTATGTGAGTAATATGTGGTTTTAGATATTTTAGATTTTAGCAGTGTCTCTGATGTCATGGACACTGGGCTCACTTACTTCCTCGACTACAATTCCCATAATGCTTTGGTGCACTGCTCCTGCTTGTGAATAGGGGGAGGGCTGTCTTAAGCTAAATTCCAATACCCAAAATCTCGGACACTCGCTCACTCCCACTCGGTCACTCGGGGTCATTCCAGCGTGACCCGGAAATGGTTAACGTTCCGATTGTTAAAGCGCTCCATCGAGGAGGAGAGTGGAGTCGAGTGGAGGAGGCGAGTGAGCTCTCCGAGACCGCATAGAGCGAGTGTACATCAGGTGCAGGCTCGGTGGGGTATTTTGTCTCCTCGCAGCGGATTTCCGCATCACGTGTACATGTTTTTTTTCCTTCTCCAGTGACATAAGTCCGCCTCCTCCACATGTGGCACAGAAAACACTGATGAAACCCGATACTGTGCACCCCCCCATCCACTAGCTGCCGGCCGGCTGACTGGCTGAAGTCGCTGACCCAACGGCCAACACACACATGCACGCACTGTTCAACTGTTTGTTGAAGAGACACATTTTCGCTGAATGAATAGAGCTTCAGAATGATAAAGTAGCCTATCTAGCCTACTTATGTGAAAGTGAAAGGACCACAACAAGCCACTGGCTTTATTGCGTTGTGTGATATAAGCATAATAAAAGTAGGATATATAAATTAGGCCGGCTATATTGTGCGCACCTCAAAAGCTATAGTTAATTTATCTCTGTGCATGCCTGAATGCACAGACTGCTATGAATGACGGTGACAAAAATGAAAAATGTATTTATTTATATGTGGACTGAACTGAATATGTAAGTCAGAGAGACTATACCTAATTCCTGTTATAGTGTCCGTTATTTGCAAAGACCGCGGAGGAGGACTGACTGTCGGAGGAGGGGGGGGGGGTGATTTATACGTGTGCGCATCCTGGCGCTTATTCACTATTTCAGGAATAAATAGCCTTGCCTTGCACATGTTACCAATACATACACATTGGCCTCGGACCCTCGGTTACATGTACAAAATGATGAATTGTCTATTCTGCACTGTACGGCTCTGTTCGGACTTCGGAGTTCCAGTGATCCAGCTGTGTGACACCACTTTTGCTTTGGCAACGTATGTTTTCCCATGCCAATAAAGCCCTTTGAATTGAATTGAATTGAATTGATACACGTCATTAGTGATCGCGGATTGTGCCGTCGCTTTGAAATGACAGCGTAGTACATTCCGATTCCAGAGGAAAATTCGACCACCACTCTGTCCTCGCATAGAATCCTCTCCTCCTCCTCTCCTCCTCGCTGGGGACGGAGCCGAGGAGCGAGTGGAGGACGCGAGGAGAGTGAGCGAGTGTGAAAGTTGCGGTATTGGAATTTAGCTTTACTGAGACAACATGTAGTCGAGGAAGTAAGTGAGCCCAGTGTCCATGACATCAGAGACACTCGGCTCACTGCTAAAATCTAAAATATCTAAAACCACATATTACACACATAAAGACCAGGAATTACATTTCTAATGTAATTTAGTTAGAAATTACATTTCTAAATGTAATTTAACATATATCTTTTTGCTAAAAGAGTGAAGTATCCCTTTAAATTCTAGGTATCCAATAGAGCTCGAATTATGCAGCAATTAAAGACATTAAGCTTTTTAATGGAACGGAACGGAAGCCAATCAATGTTGGTAGGGGCTGAACGGTGAGGGAGTCAAATCAATATGACGAGCAGTGCAGCAACACCACCTCAGTCTATTGGGAGAGCAGAGACTGAGATAAGAATGGCTCTATCCTAAGTCTTTCATATGAACATGGCTGACATGGCTGAGAAAGAACTCATGGCCTTGGATATTGTGCGCGCCTTGGATATTGTGTGCGCCGCACCATGTCCAGAACTTTTCAGTGGAATTGTGTTGCCAGGGAACTGCTTTGGTCCAAGTTTGTCAGCTACCGATATTTCCAAATATTGCACAAGGAAATTAAATTGGACCCATTTAAAGAATGATTATGTTGTCAAGTGTGAAAATGTCTATGACAACTGATATTTTGCCAGAACTCTCTCATCAGACATTTGTGTGTGTGTGTGTGTGTGTGTGTGTGTGTGTGTGTGTGTGTGTGTGTGTGTGTGTGTGTGTGTGTGCGCGCGCGCGCGCGTGCGTGCGTGCGCGCGCACAAGAGTGCACATGTGTGCATTTGCTCAGTCATTCACCCTTCAGTCCAGAATGTCACTTAGGGGCTTTGTCCACAGAAAGTGTTTTTGAACGGAAGAACACTTAATAAGCACAAGGAGCTTGATCGTTGTGTCATCTGCGTTATTAGCACAAATGGTGTATAGCTGAAAGGTAAACATGGACTTCTTAGGTTATGATGATAACAGCTAGGTCATAAATGACGGGGTTGTTGTCAGCCATAGCCAGGAGCATCAAGCTCCTGTTTGTTGATCTTCCACACAGGGAAAGGAAAGGGATTTGGCTCTTCTCCAAAACTATTTTTGACTTGTAATCTCTCTGCAGGATGCAGAGGGTGGTAAAAGGTGAAGCCAATCTACAAGCTCACATGTCGGATTGCAACGTGTTGTGAGCTAGCAGATCAGCTTTTTTTGTCTTGTTCACCCCAGAATAGGGACGCTAGGGTTCATGTGGTTAATTACAGTCCCTCTATTATAAATTCTACCGTATTTAAGTCAGATACAGAAACAGCCCCAGGATAATTTACTTAAATATTAGAAGCTTACTTCAGAAATTAAATTAGGCTACATGACAATCAAAACGAGTGTTATGATTTATTTTGTATGTAGCTCCAAAGAATTATAACAGCTCTTTTATAGAGTATATTGTATTGGAAGGGGCGGAGCGGTGGTTATATATTTAACAGGTATCTCTCTATATCTGTTGGCAGCGTACCGCTTGTACCCGTTGTACCCATGTGGTGCCCACTACCATACAACTGATCGACCATATGGAGACATGCGGTTCCTGATGTCTGATGTCGTGTTGATGATGTATACTTTGAACAACCAGACCCACAGACAGACTAAGGCATTTCCGGCATTGCCCTGAAAATAAAGGAAATATTGTGCAGGCCACCCACCACTTATTGTTATTGGTGCAGTGGCACACATATATCCACACTATACAGACACTGGACAGTCACATACAGACATCTGTGGCACACACACCAATATGTGTAATGAGAACCCAATTTATAAAATTGCTGCTCCTTAAACCCCTATAGTCTAGCCAGCCCGCATAGAGCCCCATTGTGAACCCGGACATGTTGAGTACACAAAGGTTTTATGTAAGAAATGTTGAGTGTGGGTCGCCAGCATGTAGAAACTGCCAGATGCTAACTTGCATATGTTGAGCAATTTTCATAATTGCCATAATATGTGACCATACCATTAACAACCTATACCATCATGCTTTATGTACCATGTGATGTGTCAAACTAGGGTTTTTTTCATGATGCTGAATCCATCTCAGCATCAGTTTAAAAAACAAAACACTCATTGGGCTAAAAACGGCCAATGCCGTCATCACAAATGTGCCTTCTATAGGTTGTTAATGCATGGTATGGTCATATATTATGCCAATTATGAAAATTGCTCAACATATGCAAGTTAGCATCCGGCAGTTTCTACATGCTGGGGACCCATACTAAACATTTCTATATAAAACGTTGGTGTACTCAACATGTCCGTGTTCACATTCTGGCTACTACTAGACTACTAGACACTTCTGCCCTCAGAAGGATGGTGTAGCTATACTCACCATTGTCTACTACTGTGTGATAAGGTGGGATGGTCTTCTCTGGACCGGCAGAGAGGAGGGTAATAAACAGGCCTGTTTATATTATTAGGCCATTATTATTAATAACGCGTCACCCATATGCAATGGTGCTGGATTTGAGCTTTGAACTTTCTAACTGTCCCCTCGTTATAAATAAATAAATTGATAAATTCATTAATACATTAATTATCTATACCCGATAGTTAATAGGCTATCTTTTTTAATTAAACTGCAATCACTCCTATTTGAAAATAACATTGTGGAATAAATTACTATAGGCCTATATAGCTTAAGGACAAACAATATAGGCTACATTTAAAGCAGCTACGGTATATGCCTATGTTTGCCCCCGTGCATGGCAGAGTTCTGTAGAAATCTAAATGACAAACTGCAGGTATACTTGCCTTGGATGCATGTGTCGGTTGGATGGTCAGGGCGCATGGAGCGCGCTGGAGCTGTGAGCTCTCCATTTCATTGTTCTCTGTCATCGCCGGTCCGGTCCGGGACCCTCCGAGATAGAATGTCGATTGATGAATAAACACTCCAACTTTAAATTCCTTAATTGAAGGCTCGTGGTTTGGGACAATCCGTTTTTTCCGTATATTCTTTAATGAGTAGCTAGTACAGTACTAACTATACATTACAGGGATTTAAGCGCAAACGGTAGATGGCCATGTGTCCACTCCACGCGAGCTGCAGTGCCAGTGGTCTATTATCCGATAGTTTATACACACAGGTGGTTTTAAATATTTCAGTGGTAGTGTACGGACAAGGATTCAGGGAAGCTTTCATCTGAGCTACTTGCTCCAATTAAGTGCCAGTCCCTTGTTGCGCATCACAAAGTTCCAGTAAAACACAATCCCACCAACACCATCCTGCAGCCAAGGGGTTAAAATATAAACATGACCAAATCCAGAGAACGGGTAGAACTCTAAATCCGCACCAGTGGCACCACGATCACCACTCTCCACTACGGCAGCATGCATCGCTGATGTGAGATTCAATTTAACCGGAAAACGGAGGCACGCCTTCCCGTGACGTCTGAGGCGCATGGTTGGAGCAGTTTTACAATCACACTAAAAATGATTATTTTCGACATAATGCAGGATTCGTGGCTGACTGTGTGGGTGGGGCTTGCGATACATCTAAATATAGACACTCCCCGATGGTTACAAATTACACACGCGCAGAGCTGATGCAGACATGCAGTATAAGGTCAGGGTTATTAAATATGACGTCCCAGTTCCCGCCATGGGATGATTGGGCTATTGTTTAATGGATTTTATTTCCACTGTGGCATAATCAGTAGTCTACAAAAATGTTACTGACTTGTCATATGAGGCCTGAGACTTTTTGATCAAATAGTTTCTATTCCAGTGAGAAGAGCTGCAACATGATTGTCCTGTCCTGAATGATGGCCCACATGGTGAGTTGGACTATGTCTACACATTTACCCAACTGTTCTCATGTGTATGTGTTTGGTATTCATGTTATCCCTGGCTACTCCTATTTCCACCTGAATAAAATGCAGAATACATGTAGCTCCCACTCCAGAGCCTTAATTGGTGGCCAACATGGTGACAGCCCAGAATCAAGCTCAGCAAGACCTTTGTCATGGACAATCTGCACAGTGCACACTGCAAATGTATAATTGGCATGAAGTAAGGACTAAGGTTACCCAGTAAGGCACCGCTGACTGCAACAACTTATTCCCCGTCTGGTTTGTGGTGTGTGTGGATTTGTATTGATTGTTTTGATTTCATTGTCCTCGACCGACTGCACTACCAGCACTACAGACAGACATAATAGAAAGGTATAGGCCTCTGTGCAGTGAGTGAATTCTACAATAGTGTAATGAAGGTGATAAGTGACAGCCCTGTAGTGTTAAACAGCCCCACTTTCGCCCCACTGAAAGAAACCATGCACTGCAGTATTTCAACAAAGCCTACATCAAAGTATGTTCCACGCTCTCAGACTCCTTTTATGGTGGAATGAAGTTGGGGCACGGAGATACTGCATGTACAAGGGGTCTCTATCAATCCATAGCAGATTCTAGAGGTTGGATTTCTGGAACATTCTCCAGAATCTTGAATTTAAGTATTCTTGTGTGCATGCATAAACTAAACAGTGAGAAATCGTCATTGTCCATTTATCCATGGCCATTGGTAACTAATGTAACCACATGGGCCTGTGGTTGCATTTATACACTCTAATCACAGTGCACAAATGTATTTAAAAAATCACACCTGTGTGAAACGAGTGGTGCAACTCCCCTATCTCCCCCCTCCTCTCGCTCTCTCTCTCTCTCTCTCTCTCTGCTCGTCACATTAGCTTTATTATGGATATCAATGAACCTAGACAGTCAGTAGTTGGATTTGCGTACAGCAGGTGGCAGCCATGTCACATACTTCTCTCTTTCCAATTTCACGCATGCGCACACCACTCGTGCTCATGACGACGACGACGGATACCCACGGACATTCCTGATTGTAGGAGTGGTTGCACCACTCAAAAAAAAAACACAAAACAAAGTATAGTTTACAGAACTGAGAGAAGCACAGTTGTCCTTTAGTTTCAAACTTTGACAGAAAACCCCTGCACCACCCTCCCCCTCTGGCTGCAAGCCTGCCTGTTAAAAACAACCAAAATAGAGGAACAACATATTCGAGTACAAAACAAAATCTGTGTAGCTGCAGGATGATGAGAGAAAAACGATTCCCATGTATCCAGAGAGACCAATCACATCTGAGGCTAGATGTGTTTTGGCTGGGATGTGTTTGGGGTTTGGGCTCTTCTCCAAATAGCACCGAGATGTACTGGTCCAGCTTGTTTTGCTGTTTATTTTTAACCGACTTGAACCCAGCATCCCTAATCTGGGGCAAACATTTGGCGAAAATATAGCAATCTACAAATTACAATCTCACAACACATTGCAACGTGACAGGTTGTGAACTTGTAGATCGGTTATTTTCTGTAAACCTATTTTAGTTCAGCGCAAAAACAGGATTGAGTGTCCCTATTATAGAGCCCTGGTGGACTCTGGTCAACTATGTAGGCCTATAGGATTTAAATCAGTTACCGGGGGCATCAGCTGGAGGGTTGGCTGGAGAGTGAGTGGCATTTTGGAGGACAGGAACCCCTTTTTCATATTTTTACCTTTCAATCTGGGAACCCCTTTTGAGGTAGTTGTTGCTACGTAGGTACAGTAGCATTTGCAAAAAAACGCAAACATCAAATCCCCATTGACAATGAATGGAGAATTTACGTCATATGTGGACGAGCAAATCGGTATTTTTGAATATATATTTGATGTTTTTCAGAAAACCTGGCCAGGATTTAGAAGGCGTTTTCAGAATCAGCCTCAAGTCTGAATGGGTTAAGATCTATCATAGGTTGAAGAACAAGTGTATTTCTTTAAACAGTGCTTTGTTGCCAGGTCATTATATTCATGCAACACATCAAGGTTCTGTCACAGAGGGAGCCCTGCTGCAAATACAGTATTCACAGAGTAACTTTGCTCTTATTCATTCATTGAATTCTGTGTGCTTCCAACCTAGCCCAGGCCCAGTAGCTATAAGCCAGAGAGTCTGCTTGAAGTTGTTATTTAACTTTGCATATCTTGTTGCATAGTCAAAGGGCTTAGTGCTTCATATCA
The DNA here is from genome assembly GCF_964188405.1 of Protomyctophum parallelum. Classification (NCBI taxonomy): domain Eukaryota; kingdom Metazoa; phylum Chordata; class Actinopteri; order Myctophiformes; family Myctophidae; genus Protomyctophum; species Protomyctophum parallelum. The sequence continues at coordinate 17,045,406 of NC_139708.1, read as the reverse complement.
ATAACAGAGCCCCCAGACATCCTAGAGAAAAGCTGAGGGAATATAGTCTAAATATTCACTTTGAAGATGTCAAAGAAACCGTCATGATATCTTTGAAGTGAGTTTATCCCTTCCGTTTATTTAAGGCTGAGCACTATGGGCCCTTCAACTACCCTCCAACTGTGTGAGCAGAAATTAAAAAAGAAAGTTTCAAACGGCATTAGAAGATGTCTATGCCCCCCCTTTCCACAAAGACCCCATTGTGTTCTTAATTCTTATCCACACCAATCTGACTGAATGGGGCTCCTCTGCCTCAATAATATTACATAATATATAACACTTCCTTTCAAGAACATCTCTCTAGCTCGTCCTCAGACAGTGTCCTGCAAGTCTCATTCTCCTGGCTGCTATTTTGTCGCTCACCCTGAATATTCCAGGATACAGATTCTCGTTGGAAACATGTGTATTCTTGCTGATGTTGAGCACTACACGTAACATTCTGGTGTAGCACCCGTCTAGAGTCTTCTGCAGAGTTGGCTTCAGGGTCCAGCATTCACTGCCATATAGGAGAACAGATTCTACCGTCGCATATAGAAGAAGCTGAGTTTGATTTGTCAAGGGAGATTGGAGTTCCATACATTGGCCATGCCATGTAGGGCCCTCCATGCAAGTGCCTTCCTCAAGTTCCTCACTTTTAGATCTTGCTCTGTTGAGTTGACCCATGAGCCCAGGTACTTGAAGTCCACGACTTCCTTCAGAGCAGTGCCTCTCAGTTGTTGTGAGAGGTGGATGTTCCGTTTGGATGTTATAGGTAAACACCTAAATTTTCTTGGCATTCAGCCGAAGTGCGTAGTCCAGAACTATAACAAAAAGGAAGGGGGCTAGGATGTCTCTTTGGTAACAGGTATGGTTGCCCCTATTCCATTTGGCCCCCGCTATTTTCCGCCGACCTGACGCCGACCGCTCAGTGCGGCGGTTCTTGTATTCTTTATTTTGTTTTATTGAGAATAAGGTTAGAAATACCTTTAGGGTTAGGCATAGTTTTACTGGGGTTAAGTTTAGGAATAGGGTTAGGTTTAGGCATAGTTTTACTGAGGTTAAGGTTAGGAATAAGGTTAGGTTTAACCTTTTAAGCATAATTTACTTAGGTCACTTTAGGAATACCAGGCCACGCAGTAAACTTTATTATTCCAAAGTTTCGGCAAACAGATTGCCTTCTTCAGGGTATGAAGCCCAATAAATTAGGCTACCATTAATATAGAAACTGGTCGATTGAGGGCGCTATCACACATGAGGTCACAATGAGGTCAATATGTGCATGACCTTGACAACTGCACACATCCTAACCAGATGCCCGAACCACCTAAGCTGGCTCCTCGAGGTGAAGCAGCAGCGACTCTACTCCGAGTCTCTCTCGCGTGACTGAACTTCTCACCCTATCTCTAAGGGTGATGCCAGCCACCCGTCGAAGAAAACTCATTTTGGGCGCTTGTATGTGCGACCTTATTCTTTCGGTCATGACCCACACTTCATGACCATAGGTGAGAGTAGGACCGAAGATTGATCTGTAGACAGAGAAGAGCTGAGCCTTCTTTCTGGCTCAGCTCTTTTCATCACAACAGTGGGTACAACGACTGCAATATGCTGCTCCGATTCTCCGTCTGTTCTCCTTCTCTGTCCTCCCCTCACTCGTGAACAAGACCCTGAGATAGAAGTTAAACTCCTTCACCTGGGGTATGTCCAATAGCAATGATATAAATATATTATAAATATAATATTGCTATTAAAAATATATGCTGGCGGCGTGTTTCCTCCTCCACGTCATCAGTGCCCATACCCGAAGGCGGGGTTGGCGAAAGGGCCTTTCTGTGTGGAGTTTGCATGTTCTCCCCGTGTCCCCTAGGGTAGGTACCCTCACAAAAACATGCAGTAATCCTGGTCTCTAAACTGCCTCCCCCTGGCCAGCCGGGGCGCCTGATGGAGGGGAAAGGAACTGGTTGGAATAACATGTTCCTTCCACGCGCTACGTCCAACCAGGGGAACTCCCCCCTGTCAGGTGTAAAGGACAACTTGGACACTCAAGCATGAAGGAAGCATGAGTTAAGTCCGTTGCTCTCCCCAGGTTGGCGGAGGGTGTGTAGAGCCCAGGATCACATTAGATGATTGACACAGGGGTGAAAAATGGGTTACAAAATCGTGGGATAAAAAAGATATAAAAAAAAAATATATAGGCCTATAATTTCTTTTAATAATAATAAAAATCACACCCATGTGAAGTGAGGGGCGCTCTAATCAACGCACATCATCATCAAGAATGGTGGTCTCTTATTGGCCAAGAGTTCCCATAACCTCCAATTTGGCATGTTTGGCATGTTTTTGATGAAAACATGAAAACAAATGGTGTCTGTCATTCTTTAGTGCTGAATTTATGCTACATTATGCCGGGGGTCTTTTACATCATAATCCATCTATGCCCTCCTTCTGTGTTAATGAATCAATTATGGTTAGGTTTGTTCATTATGAATCCTAGATACTGCCTGTGACCACCTGAGGTCAGGACCACCGTTCAACCCACCTCAAGTGGCCTGTTGCTGCCCTCTAGTGTTTACAGTTAGGCAAGTACACTTCACTGGGATTGGCCTCTTCTGCTCTTAGCACAGTATCACAGATAAGTAACAGACTTATCTTAATAATATAGGTATATATTTATTCATACGTACATATTCATTTATATCGGTTAATTGTAAAAAAAAAAAAGAGAAAAAAAAAAGAAAAGAAGAAAAAAAAGGAAAAGATTTACAGTCATTGTCAAAGTTGTATTTGTAATTCCTCAGGCATCAAACTACCAAGAACACATTGTAGATTCACCTCTTTCCCTCTGCCCCCAATTCTAAGCCTTACTCCAGTGTTTGGGACCACAAGTGTACATGAAATGAACTGACCAGAGTGAAAACCGGTGGAAGGTCACAGAGAAGGACGCAAAGGAGTTATTGGTTTTATATTATAGCATATATGTACCGAGACCAAAAGGACAACGACCCAATGTATACAGTAACCGTGTAGTGTATATTATGTCACTGAACAGAGATTTCTCGTTTTTTGCAAAGCCAATAGAATCATTTAGGAGCTGTGTGAGTGTGGTGCTGTAGGTCGACAGAATTTTGAGATCCTCTCAGTGCCAAGAGTAAAAAAAGCATGTGATTCAGTGGCACTAATGGCTTAAACCAGCGAGAGATGCGGTTGTATGACGAGGTTTAAACAGGCTCTTTCACATAGTCCAGTCTTTCCCTTTCCCTTAACCACATTAATCTTGGCGTCCCTATTTTGGGCATTTTGTCATCATAGGTGAAAGTCTTCCAAAACCATTGCCATTTGTCGTATTACTCAGTAGGGCATAAGTGGTTAAATTAAATTAACCATCTAACCCCAGAGCAGTTTGTAAAGCATTATAGCAGTGGTGTCTGCTCTTGTCTGCAGGCAACACCATCATACAAACAAGTTTATAAATCAGGCTTTATACAGAAGGAGACACATCTTTACCACTGGCTCCTGGATGTTCGCTAATCTGCTATATACTCCTGTTCAAACAAAACATGATCAGACTGGATTCACTGGATCATCTACACTTGCCCTCCTGTCAAGATCATGAGCTGAATAGAATTGTGATTCAATGTGCTACCTGTTGGCTTGCTTCCAGAAATAGGCATATTTGAATTTCCAAATTTGACATTTCATTTTTTTGTTTTGTATTATGAAATGTACAGGGCACCTTGAGATACACAGACAAATCTGGAGTGTTCATTTAACTACCTTAGAGTGTATAAATGTGCTGGTACATTTTGACACTCACAATTAAATTAACACTTTTGGGATTTGAGATGTGAAGTTTAGGGTATCTAAAAAGTATGTTAAGTTAACCACATGAACCCTAGCATCCCCACTCTGACTGGGCATGTCTTAATAAGCAAACATTCTGCAGAAAAAGCAGACTCACAATGCGTCTCTTTGTGAGCTTGTAGATTCAGCTAAGAGATTTGGTGTAGCGGGGGGAAAGTAGGGGACCAAGTATAGAGCCCTGGGGGACACTGGCCAACAAAATATTTAGGGTTGAAGTGGTTAAAGGACAGCATACAAGGGGATGAATCTGATTCTGCGATAGCGGCACACCAAAAAGTCCATCTGAGGACAAGTCCTTGATGGAAACACATTCAACAAGTATTCAACCTCCATTATTCCATCACCACTCATACTCAACTCACAGTCAATGTCAACCTATCATTTAACACTTATTACAATTGCACTGGCTCAAACCCTTCCCCTGCACAAAGGCTACACTCAAACATTAAGTAACAATAACTCATAATAAACAAACTGCATAAGACTGGAACAGGGCTTAAAATCAACCGGGAGACACTGAACTCATGACTTCAAACACAAAAAACAGGCCCACCCCAAACCACACCAAAAACACAAATTCAAAGGAGGGAGAGTGGAGATCTAGATTCTGTGATGAACAGAAAAGACAGAATCATAAAAACAGAACAGGAGAGACACGGAAGTAGCAGGTGCATGTGCAGGAGAAGATCATCCATAATAAAGGCTTCAATACTTCATCGTGAGGGGGGGGGGGGGGGGCTTTAGTCCATAGCCCTCCATTGCAACATATCATTCCAACACATCTGTCAGCAGGCCAGAATTGTGCGCTTGCTTCAGCTCAAGATTCAGTCGACTTCCTCTTGTCGGGACTCCTCTTGTCTGAACCCCCTCCCAAGTCACTGGTCCGAGACGGACAGAGGAGGTCACAGGTGGCTGGGTCCGACCCACCATCACTCTGTCCAGTGTCTGTCCAGGCCTCATGGGAACCGAGGGGACGTCGACGCTACAGAATGCGTTCCACTTAGACGTTGCACAAATACTCCTCTCAACTTTGCACCAGTTTGCCATGATCAGAACTGTCACTGACGCAAAAAAAACAAACAAGAGCAACTAAATAAAACTGAACTCAAAATAGAGATGCTTTTGATTGTTTTCAGTTGGCTTTTTCCTTCCAATGTCCTGGTCTGACAACACAAACTCTTAATGTGATGTCCAACATTTTTGTTTTCTATTTTGCCAAATAGTGTCTACTCTACTATATTCTTTATGTTGTTGACATTTATGATCAGGTGCCAGCTTCAGTTCTCCAATGAAAATCCAGGTGTTGTACTGGCACAATATTCACACTTGAGTCTACTTGAGTACTACTGTACAAGCTCACAATGCGTCACGCTGTGACGCATTCAGCTTGTAGATCATAGACGTGCGACACCCACGCACAGCCAAGTATAACTCATTGCTTTATTCTCCAACAGTGGTTCACCGTCGTCCCAGTGTAAGGCTCACTGACAGTCCCTCCTTCACACCATCATTTGCGGTGTATTTTAGCTGGCTTCGGTGCTTGGATTCCCACGGTCCTTATTATGTACAATTAGATTTTAAAAAACTAGAGTTGTTACATGCAACATTTGGCATCTTCTCGAATCCCCACTTGTAAAGTCTCAATTGGTGTCCATTTTAGAAAAATATTAAAGTTTGTCTCTTTTTTCTTAAGTACAATGAAGCTTCTGATTGTAACAGAGAGAGAGAGAGGCAGGGGGTGTAGTGATGAGCATTTATATGTAGGTTTGCGTCTTTGTGTGTGTATGTGTACTGTATGCATTTGTGTGTGTGATGTCAGTAAAATATCATTCAAATGTCATTCTGAGGCAGTCGTTAAAATTCTCCTCATAAAATCATCATTTCTCACTGTCAGTGCAAAGGACTGTGGGTTAACATTTTGTGATTGCACAGTAGTTCTTGTTATCAACACTTATATGCACACGTCTATCCGAGTGTGTCTGTGTATCAGAGTGTGTGTGTGTGTGTGTGTGTGTGTGTGTGTGTGTTTGCATGTGCTAAGGGGCGGTTAGGCAGTTCATGGCTGTGAAAGACACTATGACTTCTCATAATTACATAAATCTACGTGCAGAGGGCAGTCAGCACAGAGCTAACAAAGCACTGCTCCGGATCATGTGCAAACACCCTCGGACAGTCTTTGATGTGGAAGTACTAAGTACTTGTAAGAAAAAATAAATTCTACTGCAACTGCAAATTTTGTTTAATCCGTTTGATTAAAACAGATTATTGATCCTGTTGTGTATTTAATGAAGAGTAATGTCTTAGGAATGGTAATAACACTCGTTTGTTATGAAACCCTATGTGATACTGGTGTGTCTAGTGTAGAATGTATGCCTAGGGACAGCAAGGAATGTACAGACATTCTTCTGTGGTGGTCTATGTGTATACTATTGTATGTGCATATGTATACTCTGTGTGTGTGTGTGTGTGTGTGTGTGTGTGTGTGTGTGTGTGTGTGTGTGTGTGTGTGTGTGTGTGTGTTAAAGTCTGTTTTTGGGAACTTGGGAATGTTGTTGGGAAGGTTGTGTGAGACCCTATGGCGTTGTTTGGCTCTCTCCCTCTCTCTGCAGCTCCGAAGGGGGAACCACACACCAGCATGTACTCAGTAAATGGGGACGAGGGGGCAGTAGGTCAGGGTTGGCAGGGGTCAGACGGCGGGGCCGCGGGGAGGGGAGGGGTGTTGTCTTTACATCATAGCAGGACGCAGCAGCGACAGAACCTCTGGCGACTTCCCCCGACAGAGGGAGGCGGAGTGACAGGGGCGAAGTACGCGTGCACTTTGATGTTAGGCAGATGGGTCTGAAGTAGGGAAAATGAGAGAACAAAAACAGAGTTGTGAGACTATCAATGTTTTTCCGGTCAAGTGTAGACCGGCTGGATCAAAGTGCACATTTAGAGTATGCAGTATGTGCTGTGTACAAACCAGTGCTCATCCACCACATCGCCTGCGTAACTCACCCTTAGTCTCTTGATGCCGGCACGGGTGATCTGTTGGCAGTCGTAGAGCTCGATGCGGTCCAGGCTGTGGCAGTTCTTCAGGTGCTCCAGGGAGGCATCAGTGATCAGGGGGCAGTTGTCCAGCTCGATCACCTCCAGGCGGTCGTGGGCACAGGGACCACTGCCCAGGTGCCTGATGCCATCGTCAGTGATCAGCTCACAGTGAGACAGACTCTAATGGGACAGAAAGGCAGCGAGAACGGAGCTCTGTCACTCAGCTGTGACAACAGAACCAGCTACTGTTGTTACTGCAGATACAATAACGCAAGGGCCAAAGGGGAGTTCCCGTTTTGCAGTACCTGAGTAGGCCGCGGGGATCGCAAGTCAGGAATGCATGCCTCCCAGTGTATCCATTGTCAGGGTAACTGTTGTTGTACCCGTCAGTCTGTTTGTGTAACACCGGTCCCACAAGTATTTTTTAAAATAAATGTGGTCATTGCTAGCACTCACCAGGACTTGCAGACGAGGGCAGTGGATAGACAACTGGATAAGCGTGCCATCTGTGATCTATAAGACAGAATAACAATAAATGTAACAATAAACTGCCTCGATTCAATAGGCAACAGTATGTCTGAATATGTTGAACTTAACTAACCTGCACACATTCCTCTAAGTCCATCTTCTCAAGTTCATGACAATTCTGCAGGAGGGCAAGAGTGACATTATTAGTTGACCGTCTTGGAGTGAGTGATGAGGCTGTTTGTGTATATTACGTTATGTAGGAAAGCAGTACACATTTCCCAGCATACATGGAAACACAAACACATGCTGACACCCATCCCGTCAGAATGCTCTCAGGCGATTAGTGCTCGATTGGATTTGTGGGAGGGACCAGGAAAAATGTCTGCGTTGTTCGCATCAACTTGTCTGTGTGTTGCAGTGTTTTGAGACCTAGTCTATGGATTGAGGAAAGGCTCATAACATGCACTTTTCCGATGGGATGATAGCCTACTCATCAAGTGTGTTTGTGTGTGTGTGTGTGTTTCTACTGTCAGCGACCTCAGAATGGACCTGATATATGTGCGTAACGATTTACAGATTAATTAAACGCATACAAAAACACGGATTTCAGTGGGCCACGCAACTGGCGACGTAACTGACAGACAGCATGTGTGGGTGGCTGCCGTCAGTGATTGAAATGATTATTGTTATTATTTTGGCGGATCGCCACACCTTTACATCTTCTTTTAAAAGGTATGTGCGCCAGCAGCAAGGCCATGAGGCCTGTGAAGCTGGCAGTCTTCCGAGATGTCCTCGCGTGTAGACAAGTGTGCCAACCTAGTTGGCAAAGCCATGGTGGACGCAATACTATAGGTTGTCACGTTTGAAATTGCGTTACGTTAAGTGAAACAAAATAAGTCCCCGGCCCCATCTCCGAGAGCCATAAAATATTTCAATCTTCTTGCCCGGGTCAGTTATGTGTGAAATAGTTCTACTATTGCACACAAGGACGTATGAGCTGGAACACTCACCCTGGCTAATGTAGTGAAGCCTACGTCGGTGAGCTGAGAGCAGCGAGCCACTTCTAATATTCTGAAAGGACAGAAAGAGGAACAGAGTTGCACTGTGACAGGATCACTTACAATCATTCACCCACTGGCCCCACTGGTTCTTTGCATGCTGGTACGGTATTTTAATACAACTGAAAGCAATGCACCATGTGACGTACCAGATAACTGTATTATTGATTTTGCATATCTACTTTTCTCTTCCAGTATTTACATAATTCTGCTTGTATCATTATTTAAATTGCCCTAAGGTTTTAATAACCTGTTTACTGCAAGTAGTTTTAGCTACGAAGGATGCCCTTCCTCGTGGTTGATGCCCATGTGCTGGTTCCCACAGCACAGATTTTTTTGCTGCCCTGTCCTGTCCTGTCTGTGGCAGTGACAAGCCATTTTCATTCTCCTCCTAGCTGCCATCTTCTGACTCACACTTGATAAACAGAAAGCTGATGATGGCTGAAAGTTGAAAATGGCACAGCTGAGGTGTGGGCGTGGTGCACTGGTGGGGACGTACCTGAGGCGGGGACAGTTCTGCCCCAGGGCGTGGAGGATGGCGTCTGTGATGTTGGCACAGCCAGACACACACAACGACTGGAGACGGTGGCAACCCCGGCAGATTGTGATGAGACCCTCATCTGTGATCTGCTGCTCAAAGAGAAGAGACCAGGAAGATTACTCACATTGTAAGTTGTAACCCAATGCGAGAAATATACACAACAAAAGAACAGCCTCGAGAACAAATCATTTTATTTTTCCACGTTTTGGAAAAAGTAAAATGTGTTGTGAGTCTTGTGACCAGACTGTAAAGGAGCCTTTAGTTGCGGCATGCCCAATTACTCAGGGGCGTTGCTGCTATGACGACCAAAGGGCTCTGGTCAGAGAGCAAACAGGACTCAGAGATGGAGTTTATGGTTTTTGTATAGAATCAGGACGGTTGCACAAGCACAACATACATGTATACACATGTATGTACATGTGGTTTTGTCAGGAGCACATTTATGTATGTATGTGTCCATAATAGTGCATTAAACATACACACATAGACAAGGGGTCCTTAGAAACTAGAGAGCGGCCAAATATAAGCATATACTAAAGTGGGTCCTCACTCCGCAGGAAACTAGCCTGCACTAAGTAAAGCAAAATAAACATCGGGAATTTAGTCCGCTGACGGTGTGGCCAGATCAAGTAAGAGGAGAAAGTGGAAAGAAAAGGCAGTTGAAAGGATAACAAATAAGTGTAGTGACTGGAACAAGATGAGATTCTGCGGCGCAAGATGATGAAACATCAGATATGAGAGAAGTGGTTTGGGTGATGATGGAGGAGGATCATTGTTTTAGACAGATGCAGCCAGAGAAATAAATAAATTGTCTGGGAGCAACTTTCAGCCAATATTAGCTTTGTGGGCTAGATTGCTACACCTCCAGCGCACAACAGGTTCCCTCCTCAGGAGCAGGATGCACAACAAGCAGACTTTCCCACTGGCCTTTTTCCTAGCATTCTCCACACCAGCAGAGAACAGCAATGACAGAGGAGCATGACCCACTTTACAACCAAAGGCCTGTTAAACATACACTCAACCAATATTTATCTCCTGTGTTCCAAAGGTACTACAGTCACCATATGGACGTTGTGCAATATAATTTACATTTTTGTGACTTAGAGTATATTAAATAACTACATACTGTAGCAAGTGATTCTGTGTCTTATCTATTCTCGTATGACAGTGTCCTGTCCTGTGGAGAAAATAGCCACTCTACAAGATCACATTATAGAGCGTCGCAGTCCTGCCCCCGACAAGAGGCCCGGAAAAGAATACCCTGTTACTTTTCCCCATAGACTTTCCAAAAAGTATTTATTTAAAGATGTTTACACCGCAGACAAAGCCAACTCGACTTGTGACAAATCATGACAATAAACACAATGTGTGGTCCTCTCACTTTAATAAAAAGGACATATATCAGGTCCATTCTGAGATCGCTATGAGAAAGGAGAATTTCACCCAAAAGGCAAGCCGGCAAGGTACAAGACTTTTTGTTTTGTTTTTCTTCTTGCTAATTATTTGATCGGCCCAAAACTTTGTGTTGGTTTATTCCTTGTGTTGAGTTGGCTTTGTCCGCAGCGTAAAAGTCTATGGGGAAAATTAATGGGGGAATTCTCTTCCGGGCATGAAAGGGGGCGGGACTGCGACGCTCTATGTTGAGACACATGGTGGTTGTGAGTTTGTTAGCCTCTGCACCCTGGCTTTTGTTTTGAGTTTGTAGATCGGCTATTTTGGCATATAAACCAGGCTTTACAATCATGGGTATTGTACTTACCGAGCATGTCTGCAAGTTTAGCGTCACCAGTTCCGGACAGTGCGCCCCGATGTGCTTCAGAGCTTCATCTTCTAGCTATAAGAGGTAGGCCGCACACAGGGAAAGTGTGATTTGGAAACCCAATTATGCCAAGATACCTGCAGATCTGTGAACTCTTTGTTCCTTGCTCCATTTCACCGGATATGCACTGCCTCGCAGCAAACCTTTACACTCTTTCCACCTCACACATCATCTGCATATTATGTAAAGTAGCTCAGCCACGCAGCCCTCATTACAGAGTGCTATTTAAATTCCAATTACTATAGTATGCCTGGGGGTCTGTGACCCCCCCCCCCCCCCCCCTCCCAATTCATGGGGTACACACTGACCATAAAGATCAGCAATCCACAACATCTGCTAATATCGTAATCTTAACAGTAATGACAGAATAATATATGGTTTGTCGCATGGTGTTTTCACACAACAATGTTAGCTTTGTTCATTTTGGAGAGTAGCGCTGTCGTGTGACAAAGACTCATTTGACTAGAGCCCTTCCACATACCTGTGTGCAGCCCTTGAGGAAAAGGCCTTTAAGTCCCGGACAACATCGCACCAGGGCCTGGACACCATCCTTGGTGACCTGATCACACCAGGAGATGTTGAGCTGTTCTAGCAGAGGGCATCCCTCACTGAGACAGGAGGAGAGCAGATAGAAAAGGTGAGGAAAAACAGAGCAATATCTGTCCACATACAACTGTTAATCTATAGTGAGATTATATCCCTAACCCTTATTTGACCTGCCCATTATACATTTGCACAAACAGTCCGATAATGATCAGTAAAATAAGACATATAGACAAAGAACAAAAGGACAGAGAAGAAGAATTCATTACACACCTGAGAGCTTTGAGTGACAGGTTGGTGATCGAGGTACAGGAAGCAAGGTCCAGGTGTTTCAGCTTTGGGCAGAACTTACTGAGACTATTACACGTACTGCAGGTAACAACAATAGGACACCATATTAACTAAAAATCACACCTGTGTGAAGTGAGTGTCGCTAATATTAAAGTCTAACTCATGTTGATTAGGTGATGTCATGGTGATATAAAACAAACGGTGCAAACAAACATTAAACACCATTAACAATAAAGAGACAATATGACGTAAATGACACATTACACAGTACATTTTGCCTTCATTGTCAATGCGTTTACAAAACAAACATTGAACTAAAGACAAACATTAAACCTGTGTATAGGAGGGGCTGAGCCCCTCAAAACTTCCCACACATTTGTAACAATGCATTTTCTATAATTTTCCAAAGTATTTTACCTAATTTCCACTCATACCGTGCAATAAGGTTCTTACACCAGTATATCATTACCCCAAGACAGACTTGAGAGAATGTGTCACGTGGCAAAAAGAACAGATCTACAAGCTAACAACGTATCATGATTGAACATGTTAGCTTGTAGATCTATTATTTTTATCACGTGACGTCCTGTGTACACAATAGGCCAAAGGTAGCCTATTTCACATAATGTTTTGGGACATGTTTTTTATGAAAAAGCCAATCAATAGCCAAACATTTTCCAAAACATTTGATTAATTCCAAACCTTTTCCAGGCCTGGAAAACTATTCAAAATATTTCTGTGGGAACCCTGATTTTAGGACACATGCCTGCCCCACATGTCTCTCTCAGTAACGTACTAACCTGTCAGAAATCTTGGTGCAGCCATTCAGACTAAGCAGTTCAATGTTCCTGCAGTTCTGGGAGAAAGTCCTACATAGGAAAGAACAAGCACAGATTGTGTTTGCTCACAGTGCATCTTGTGCTATATTTTATGTTACTCTGAAAATCCATTTGTATAGAGCGGCTTTTATGTAGATTGATCATTCTTGCCTCATTGTTTTTGTATTATTCTTTAATAATTGCATTATTGTATTTTCTCTACATTTATTGCCATTACCGGCACTTTATTTATCTTTTATTTACCATTTGTAATAGATATTTGTATGGCCTTTCTACATTTAAAGGATAGAAGAGTGAACAGAGACTTACCTTAGGGCACTGTCTCCAACCCCCAGGCACCCTCGCAGACTCAGCTTCCTCAAGAATCCCCCACATCGCTTTGAGATGTTCTCCACAACCCGGCCCTGCAACAAATAAAAGACACTCACGCTTGCTGCCTGCATTTACATTTACGACTAGGGATAACGTAGTAGAGAGAGACTCTGTTCCTTTATTTTTTGACGATGGATTGCGTAGTGACTGGTTTACCATGGTAAAAAGAGGAAATGCAGTGAGTGAGTACAGGGGGCTAAGACAGAAGTTACTGGTAGGAGGACGTAAGAAAAGACAGACTTTTCCTCACCTCAATGTCTGTCTGAAAGTCGAACAAGTCAATTCGTTGCCAGTTGCTGCCATCCAAGGCCAGAACGTTCCAGGACTGGGAGGGGAAGACGTAGTTAAAAACCAAGATTTCTCTCAGAAATGTCCATGCACTTGAAGTAATTATCATGAAAATAGACTCACCCGTGACACCTGGGCACAGCGACAAAGTGTCACCACATCCAAAAAGGAGAAGATTCTAGAAGACAGATAGATACAGTACAGTACATTAAGAATCCTCATACCCCGCTGCCATCCCATTGCTTACCCAAAACCCTGTCCTAAACCCTGTCCTACTGTAACACAGTCTCCGTACTCAACACAAGGACGTGAGTGACTCTGCTGCTTTCGTGTTTGACTGCTAGCAGGGCAGATATGTTTACCCTGTTAGCTAGATGGATGTGTTTACTCAAATCAGTGTCAGGATGGGGATATGCTCCAGTTGTAAAGAATCAATCTCTGGTAAACCCTAGCCTGTGTGATAAATTGTCACATGCCACAATGCAGTAAAACCTGCATCACACAGTTGCTACAGACTGAGATGCCTTGAGTAAACCCTTGTCTCTCTAAATCAGTTCTCTGCACCTGGACAGACACAGCACAGTCAGCAGCAACAGACCAGGCAGCATGGTTGGCATGGCCCAGGCTTGAGTTATGGCCTCCATTTTCTGTTTGTTCAGGGGGCTCTAGACCTTTTCTTTTTTTCCTTCTTAAATCGATTTGAATGTTTTATAACTGCGAGCATCTGTTTTTAATTACAGTTTTAGCATGGGGGAGGGGAGAGCATGGTGTGGGGCAAGAGGAGAAAGCTGCAGATGCAGATGGTGTTTGATTGGCTGGCTAGTTGGTTTGTTTGACTAAACTCGCTCAACAGAAGTGACTTCCTTTAAGTTGAGTGTTTTGTTTTTTTCCTCCAACACCGAGCACAAGTGATCAAGAAGATCTTGTGGTTGGTTGCCTGGCTGGAAGAGGGAGCAGGTGCAAGGACTTTTGTGCTTTTGTGAATGCTTCTGTGTTTCTATTGGATGTGTGGTAATGAAGAGGAGAGATATAGGTTGGCTGTGACTGGCGAGTATGAAACTTGCCTCTTAGTCTTTCCTGAGCAACAATCAACAAAGACTTTGGCTTAAGACTAGACTATACTTCCTCAATGGTAGGCCTACCGTAGAATGGTGTAGCTCGCCAAAAATAATATTGTTCAAGTGAAAACCTGTATGCATCATGTGTTTGAAAAATACCACTAACCTTAGCAACAGCTCCTTAGGCAGCTTCTTATTGATGACTGCCTCGTCGCTGTTTGAGAACATCTGGAAGAAGCAGAGAACAACGTTAGGCCTGCCTGACAGGCTCAGCATGGCTGGAGCCATCTCCATCCATGCCCTCCCTCACCCAGGACAGTTCCAGTACATAACCATGGATGAATATTCACATTATGATTAGCTGAGGCTCAGTGTAATGGTTTGAAAAACACAGCAGTTTGGTGGTGGTGGATGAAACAGAAGAGGAACTACTGTATGTTTTCTACAAAACCTCGAAACCGCCTGACCCATATGTAGTTGTGATTGCGATTGCTAATATATTGAGTTTAGTACATGTGCTCATTTCTTCCTTGTTCAGAGCTGTATATATTTACACTGACTGTTGTATTAGTCTAGTGTTCACACAACTTACATAGTAGTTCAAATACATTTGTAAAAATGTATGATCCTTGGGACTAATGTTTGCAGTTGTGAGAGCTATACTGGCATTACATTTGAACAGAAATACCTACACAGATAATCTCCAGTTCATTCACAGACAAATCATGAAGATCAGTAAATGTTATGTGACGTGTATATATACACGATCACCTGTGAACATTATAAAGATGAAGTCATCTAAAACTGTGTTCCAAGATGGTTGTGGAGGGATGATGACATTCTCTATGTTAATCATAATCACAATAGCCTATGGCAATTGATGCCAAATCTGGTTCAATCCATTTTAGTCTATACATTTATTTAAAAAAATAACACCAGCTGATCTTTGTTGTGTGAATACAAAGTGCAGGATGTAACCTGCCATCAGTGCCATGCACATCTTGCCTGACAATTAAGCATTGGTAAGTTCAACAAAATATAACGGTTGCTTCTTTGACTATAATATTCAATAAATATACCAATTTCATCATTTGTTTATCTTCAAAAGATATGAACACATATTTGGAGAAACATATGCACTTAAATAAACCCACCCATCCATCAGTTCACTGTCAACAAACTGGCAAGCCTACCATTTGAAATACATCTCTGGACCTTTAAAATCCAGTGAGCCCCACTGTGTCAAAGGCTCTCCCATCCCCATGTCTCTCTCACGCACGCACACACGAGTCGACACGACTGTAGAGTGTAGACTGTAAAATATATTAAATGATCACAGTAGGCCTACAATCTGTCAGAAATATCTTTAGATTGTTTTGTCGCCTAGTAGCTTTAGTCTTGAGTTTACAGACTCAGAAAAAAGCTACAGTAGCCTATAGCCTGGTCATAATAGGTGGTGAGTGGTGACGTGACTGACGTCAATCAGAAATAGCAACAAATCATTATCGACTACTTTCATTAAATTAACAAAGACAATGATGTGACGTAACTGCGTTCCACTTTCCAGGCTGTTGCAGTCCATTGTTATTGGCTAATAAACTACAGATCACGTATCTACCGCAGCTGTCAGGCCAGAAGGTACGGCCTGGATCTCCTGGCTGAGTCTTCAGCTGTTGCACCGTTAAAAATAAATGAAACCACACAAATCCCACGCTGGCTAAGGATTAAACAACACCAAGAGCTCATGCTATATGGACCAATGTCATGCAGTGAATATATAGCATTTGCTTTCAAAGCTTCCTTTCGTTTATTTTTCCTTTCCACAACACTTGGCTGCACGTTTACTGCTGCGACGTAAAGTTTATTATTACAGTGAATGCCGTCAGCAACATTATCTAATAAAGGCGCGGCTTAATTCATACGAGTTTACTCTATATAAAACGTTATGGCTGGTTATTTGTAAATAATCTAGTCGGGCCATGGCGGATCCATCTAATACGGTCCATGCAGAAGTCTCAACCCAAGGCCCCCACATAGCCGCAGCAGCCATAGACAGACAATCTATCCGCTAAAGCCAAGGGGAAGCTCGAAAAATTATAAGAGCCGAGATCCATTGATAAACTCGGTTAACAAACGCCAACTGAACATTACTCAAGGAAAGCCAAGAAATATGTCATAGCGATTTAGATGACACAGAGTATCAAAACTGTTTTTATGTGCTACGGGTGCCTCATTGTCTTTGTTTTGACGGCACAAAGAGAAGCGAGGACACATTTTAGGCCCTTTAAAATGCCCAAATGGAACAATCAACAGCATGACAGGTGTCAATGGACACATCGGCCCGTGTCGTCCGTGAAAAAAATGCGTTAAATGCTGTTGTTAAGACAAAACAACAGCATTTTACCTAATCCAAACATTGACTGCGGAAGCTGCCTGCCTCCACTGGCCATAAGCGCCGTTTTACAATAAATACAGCGAGCGACAGTCATCAAGTAGGCCTATAGCCTTTACGTTAACAGGATCACTGAATGCTGGACGTCAACAACTAACAGTTATTATTACAGATCGATGGAAAACTCACCTCAAACCGGCTCCGCGAAACACCATTTACCTCCTTCCCCATATCGGACGGTGGTTTACCGACTCAATCGGGGGGATAACGAGTCCGACTTCAGTGGAAGAAGCGCAGTAGCGTGGAGATGTCGGTCCTGTTCTTGTTTATTACTCTCCTCTGTAACTCTCATGCTACCGTCCTTTCGGGTGCTCGAACAGCTAATTTCATTGTTTTTTCCCAGCCTGTTGTTAACGCGAACGCAAGAGAGCTGTCTTTTTGATCAAACGCACTGACCAGCAGGCAGCGAGCCCGTGTTGCTATATCTGCTCACTTCATCACTCACCTCCCCCCACTAACCCAACACAATAGTCCAATAGAATCTATAGCAGCCTAAAATGAAGTTGACACAGGCCTGCATTACTTTAACATTATTAACAATGGTTCTGTGGCCCGTTATACCTATACCGACACATCGTTGTTAAATAGTAACCCTTAATGTTTGCCTACATATATTGGTCAATATATTCACAAAAGCTCACACTGCAGGCCTTTGTGGAGATTATTATCAAGTGATGCCAAAAAAGAGAGCATGTAGGCCTACATGAGGGCAAAGGGGGGAAGGGTAAATAGGTTTAATATGTCATGAAGTCTTGCAATAATAATGATAAATCTCTGAGCCCACCCAATTCTTCATAATTTAGCTCCAACTAACAGACAGTGCTATACTGTTCACAATTTAACTCAAATAATTCATTATATGTATTATACCATAAGTAGACTTCCTTTGCTGTTGTAAACATGGCATTTTACATTGTTAGTGATCAGTCGAAATGGTGTGCTTATCCCGTAAACATTATTTCCTTAAACATACATGATGCATTGTAACTTTGTAGTGACTGAACTGCCACTTTGTAAAACAGTAATAAACACCACTTCCTATTTGTCAGTGTCCCCGCCTCCAGCATGGGAAAGTAACCAATCAACGTTCACGTACATTTTCTCATCAGAATGCGTCACCATAGCGGGAAACCATGTGCATGCTTGACAAGGTGATAATGAAACGAACAAATCTTTGTGGCAAGTTTTGGTTACTGTTTTATTTTTTATTTTTTTATGTATATTTGATAAACATAATAAACACAAGCCCCTAACAACTTAAACTATCTCCATTTATCTGACAAATTAGTCTAGACTAGAGCTGAAAGGGTGTGTGTGTGTGTCATTTTTCGTCATCTAGCTCCGCTCCCTCTATTTTGGAACCTAAAAAGGTAATATTACCGAATTATAATATTTCAGATGTGTAGAATATAAACTTTAAATTATGTTTTTACCGTACACCACACAATCTTGTTAAATGACTTGAATAAAGGGCACAAATGACTAGATTTGTCAGCTGGTACATAGTGCACACAAGGCGGGTTAAAGCTCCTGATAGGATGTTGCTACGATACACGGAGGATTGACTATGGGATTGACAGCCCGCTGGGTTTCCGGTCCTTGCTGCTGCACGGAAAACCTGCTAGTCACACAGGGAGCCACAATGGCGTTTGTAGTCTCCTTCAGACAGGGCCGTGGATGTTCTACTTAAATCCACTAGCATCGCCCTAAATACAGGCCTGGTTGATTCCCAGAGCCATTGATAATAAACTGGAACATTTATTGCACACGAGTATACTATAATTTCTGATCAACATTGAGTTTATAGTAGATAAAATTGACATTAAAGGGAACATGTAAACAGTACCAACCGGGTCAAGTTTTCATTTTGTTCGAGAAACAAGAGCTGCTTTCAATGACGGCCTTTGCTTGTTTCTGAACTCTAAAACCGTATTTCAATGGAATAAATACACCTTTACAAAACTTGGCACCGGACAACGACAGCTTTTACTAAGGGGACCTTTTCTTTTCTTTTTACGAGTCCGCACGCTAGCTTCTCAACATTAGCTAGCAGGCTAGCTAGATAGAAACGGAGACGAGAGACCACAATGCTCCGGTGTTCTGTGTGGATCTATTTCATTTACTAACTCAAAGCAGAGTTTTTAGTACGGGTCGGTGCAACAAGCGTGGCGTTTTTTGTTTCTACATTGGCAAACTATGTTGGCGACGTCAATGGAATGGATTGACAAGGACTGAACGTGAGCGGCCTGGTGGTCTTGTTTGTTTTTCCCGTCCCTTGTATGCTTGTTTGTACACTTGCATTTTGGAAATACTGTTCTCTCGTGAATGAATTGCCTGGGTTATCGAGCCTCGTTTGCAGGAGAGGTACCGTCGCCGACGTGAGGAATGCCTGGGTCGGACCGACATCATGGGACCAAGAGGAAGCTGGTATCTAGCATTAGCCCTGCTGCTGCACAGGCGAGTGGCAACAACAGCGGTGGGCAACAACAGACCCAGGTCCCGCCTCATTCCTCCGCAGGGAACTTGACGAATAAAGACGGTAAGATTCAATCAAAGCCGCCTATGTCTTCGTTGTCCTCTGCAAGACGCAAACGCCATAAATCAAGCAAACATGGTCGTGTTGAGCCTTCGACCGCACAGGGCCCTGAAGTTTCTACCCTCGCCGAGACGGCGGCGCCTCCTGCCGGCAACATGGTGAAGCCTCTTGTGGAGTACGATGATATAAGCTCAGACTCGGACACTTTTTCGGACCCACCTTCTTCAAAACCATCGAAGAGTGTGGCCAACGAACGATTAGAACCCCCCGCGGAACCCCCCGCGCCCGCGGAGTTTGACAGGGTTGGTGGTGGCGCCACTGCAGGAGACGGTGAGAGCAAAGCGCATAGACACACTCGCAAAAAGCCCAAGGACCCCAGCAAAGTTAGGGACCCCAGCAAAGTTAGGGACCCCAGCAAAGTTAGAGACCCCAGCAAAGTTAGGGACCCCAGCAAAATTAGAGACCCCAGCAAAGTTAGGGACCCCAGCAAGGTTAGGGACCCCAGCAAGGTTAGGGACCCCAGCAAGGTTAGGGACCCCAGCAAAGTTAGGGACCCCAGCAAAGTTGTGGACCCCAGCAAAGTTAGAGACCCTGGGGATGTGGATCAGGGGCTCAATAAAAAAAGTAGTAGGGACCGTGAGAAAGAGGACTCTGTAAAGAACAAGAACAGAGTTGCCCCTGTTGCTGCTGTGGCATCGTCAGCCACCAGCTCCACATCTCGGCGCCACGATCATCAGTCAGAGGACTCCTTGTCAAAGCGTGGGGAGGTAATGCCCACTTCCCAACAACAACAACAACAACCTGCTGCTAGTGTTGGTAGCGCCACTTCTTCCACTTCGTCATCTCGCAGCAAAGAGAGCAGTCGCTCAGGGAAGACTCGCAAGGAGAAACAGCGGAGAGAAGCCCATGGGGAAGGCACCAGCCGCACATCATCTTCCCAGAGGTCACGTACAGACAGGAGTCACCGAAAGTCTTCAAAGAGTCACAAGTCGAGTCCCAAAGTCAAGCCATCATCATCAAGCAGGGGCAGTGAACGTCGTAAAGGTACAAGTTCTGCTCTGTCCCCCAGCCCGAGAAGGAGGGCTGGCAGTGACAGCCCACCGAGCGGTGGGTATGCTCAACAGGCGGATGACAGCTACCACAGGCGCAGGAGCCCCAGCCCCTACCGGGAGATGTCTCGCCGTAGCAGGCAGAGGTCAGAAAGCCCCTATGGCAGCAGACACAGGTCATCCAGCTATGAGAGGGACAGTAGTCCTGTTTACTCAAGAAGACGCTCCATTAGCCCCTACGGTAACCGCAGGTCCTCCAGCACAAGCCCCATGTCCCGGTGAGTATCACAGTTCACATGACACCATACGGTACCCCACTGCACTCACAAGTATTCTGTATCAAAGTGAGTTATGCTGCATGGAGACACAAACACGAGGAGCTAGTTATTAAACAAGAATTAATTTACATTAGGAAGGGGAATCCTATCCTATTGGTTATGTATCCATATTCATAGATTTGTGGAATATGTTTCCTGATCCAAGACCTGAGTCATGTTACTTAACCATCCTGGATCAGTTTACTCTTAACATTTTATTTTGTTTTACTATGTCACTTAACCATCCTAGATCAGTTTACTCTTAACATTTTATTTAGTTTTACTATAAAACTGTACATAAACAATATTCAGTATAGACCAGTATCTCTTACTGCAGCTCCTGGTTGTAGCTGTAGTGTGTATGCTGTGATCGTAGGAAGGTTCTTAAGTCAGACAAGCACCTAGTTGTCAATGATGACTGCACTGTTTGCATTCAGATGGTGATAAAGATGATGTAAAATTAGTCAAACTAAGCCACTAGTTTCAATACTATCCCACCAAGGCAAATCTCACGTTTACTCAAATCTGAGGCTTTTCTATTTTTAAGAAGTTGAAAAGGCTAGTTAGACCATAATAGGGTGACCTAGGCTCCCAGTCCCAACTCACTGTAGTTGTAGTGTATAGGGATTTGAGCTAACTTTTGGATTCAAGAGTTTTACTTTTTTTGTATTATGTTGTTCCTTGTTTACCGTTGGCTTTGGGCCTATGCAATCTATGAAAATTTGTCTAATGCTAGAATAGATGACAACCACCAACCTCTAAATATATAATTAGGTTTTAAACTTACAATTCAGTCTACTCTTCCATTGACTGTATGTTCTGAAAAGTTTTTCTCTAAATAGTCGATCTATTTATTTTTGTTCAACTAGACGTTCTGGGCGCTCCAGGAGTCGCAGCCCTCTGCTGTATTCCCGTCGGTCCTCATCACGCTCTCGCAACAAGAAGCACTCATCTGGAGGAACTGGAGGTGGGACTTACAGCAACCGGGCAGCTAGCCGCTCCCCTACCACGTCACGTCTGCCATTGAATTCTAGCTTGGGGGCGGAGCTTAGCCGGCGGAAGAAGGAACGTCAGGCTGCTGTGGCAGCTGCCCATGGCAATGCCACTTCTACCCCTCTTCCTTCGACACGGGGTAAGACCACAGGTCCCTCCCCGCGGGCCACTAAAGCTGAAACGATACACCCAGAGAAAGACTCTGCAGCAGCGGGTGAAGCGCAGCCTGTGGCCAATGCGCAGCCTGTGGCCAATGTGCAGCCTGTGGCCTCTGAGCAGCCTGTGTCCTCTGTGCCGCCTGTGGCCTCTACGCAGCCTGTGGCCTCTTCGCAGCCGGTGGCCTCTTCGCAGCCTGTGGCCTCTGCGCCTCTGCTCCAGGACAATCCAACCGATGAAGACCAGGGCACTGCACCTCCACCTCCATCATCTGCATCTCCTGCACCTCCTCTGCACCAGCCCTCTCCCCCCATGCCGCCTGCCCCAGTCACTCAGGCCCCGCCACCACCGCCGCCGCCGCCACCACCGCCTCCTCCATCAGAAACCACTCTCCAACCCCTCACAGCTGTCTCCCAGCCCATCTCCCAGCCCAAATCCCCACCTGCACTTCCCGCACGCAGCCCTGTCCGGCAGACCCCTCTCCTCAAGACCTCCACGCTGCCCCCACTCCCTTTGCCACCCATGCTGCTGGGAGACTCTCAGGACAGGTGAGAGACCAGATAACGTGTATATCCACACACATACACACACACAACCACTCCTGTTCTTATTTCTGAAGATATTGTCTCTGTCTCAGTCCAAAGAGGTCAACCCCTCCCCAAAGGCCGCACAGGAAGGAGAAGGAAGCACGCAGTCGGCCGTCGCTGATCGACCTGCCCCTACCCCCCACCCTACCTGGAGGTGATGACTCACCTCCGCAGTCCCCCCCTCTCCGCCAGGCTCCTCCGCTACCCCAGACTGCCCTTAAAAAGAGACCAAAGTAAGTTTCTAGTGCTTTCTTGGCTCATTACCCAATTCCTTGGTAAGATTTTCTTATTGTTTTTTGTGTGTCTTTGACTCTTTCCCAGGTTTTGCTGCCCACGCTATGGTGAGCGCAAACAGACCCAGAGCGACTGGGGAAAACGCTGTGTAGATAAATTTGATATTATTGGTATCATAGGAGAAGGAACCTATGGGCAGGTGTACAAAGCAAAGGATAAAGACACTGGTAAGATGGGATGAACTCTTTACTGCCAATTGGTGTTTTGCATACTCTTGAGCAGATTGACAAATTAAATGTCTATTGGATTGCTTTGAGATTTTCTGAATGCTCTGTTCACTCCCAGGTGAGTTGGTGGCTCTGAAGAAGGTGCGCTTGGACAATGAGAAAGAGGGCTTCCCCATCACGGCCATCAGAGAGATTAAAATCCTGCGACAGCTCAACCACCGCAGTGTGGTCAACATGAAGGAGATTGTCACTGACAAACAGGATGCACTTGACTTCAAAAAAGACAAAGGTAATCAGTGTTTTCCCTAGGATGAAGTTGTAACAGCAGCACTAATAATCATAATAATAAATTATATTTATAAAGCACTTTACATTCCGACGAACGAGTGCTACAGGGTTAAAACAAAAAACATGGCAAAAAAAAAGAAAAACGGCATAAGCATCAATCAATTTCACAGGACCCAGTTCGGCTAAACTAAAAGGGACAAGTTAAAACTAAGTAAGAGAAAGAAACAGTAACAGAATGCTTTGTTAAAAAGGTAGGTTTTTGTCCATTTTTAATAATAATCTTTGAGGGCCACACAATGCGGAGGCTTCTTTTTGTATGCAAGATCCAGTGCCAAATAGATGAGGGAGATTTTACCCTGAAACCCACCGCTTTTCACCCCCAAAACTGTCATAAAACTCTTTAGAAGCGTTAATATTCTAACCGAGATGCATGATGAAGTCAGGAATTTGGAAAGAACATCGACGTTATGATCAATCTGTGCGGAGGCAGCGTAGATTCCGAGTAAATAAGGAAGTTTGTTGTCCGGGACGGGCTGAGCAAGGCGTTGCCTAGCAACGGCCGCTGTCGAAAAAATGATTTTAGCGATCCCGTTTTATATCGATAAAGACCTTAAGAGTTAAGACGTGTGTGGGCATGTGGCAAGTGTTAAGATGGGCCTTCAAATGTTTTATTTAACTGATATTTCCTTGCACATTCCAACCAAATAATTGTAATTTTGTAATTGCATAAAGCGTAAGTTATACCCTGTGTGCAAAAGTATTGCTTCTTTACGAAACGTATGCATATTGATGCAATGATGACTTGCAAATCTATTCTTTTTGGGAGGCAATGCAGTCAGCCGTCTATGTAATGGAGAGGACTTTTTTGTTATCTAAAGCAAATAATAATCCTATTGATCAACATTGGTTTGCTTCAATGTTGACTACTTGATTTAATGCAGCGAGATGATCCGGTAAGAGCAAGGTTAATTGACCTGAATATGATGTAGTACAATGTTCTGGAAATGGATGGACCTCGAGCTGACCCATAGACCTCAGTTTGTTAAAACTGAATATTTACACAATATTCAAACATTCACAAAACCAACTTGCAGTTGATTTGGATTATTTTTGTGCTCGGAGGTAACGGGAACAAGAAAAATGCAGAATAACATTAATGTGCGTTAGCACTTTTGTATCCAAATTGCTTTACAATTTGCATTAGATTCACCCACCATTTACACACTGATGTTTGATCGGACGATACGATCACAGATATGATTATGTGGGAGGGCAATATTTCTATTTAAATTTGTTCATTTACTGTGTAGTCAAGTTGACTCAAGTCTTTCCAAAGAAATGTCATTGTTCCATATATACAACACAATTTAGTTTAAGAAGGTGCAATTGAGGCTATGTTCCATATATATAGAGAAAATTTTGTTTAGAAAGGTACAAAAATTGATCATGATGGTGCAAGAGGAGGGCGACCGTAAAAGTCTTGATTGACTCATCGATCAGAATGACACAATCTCATATTTTCATTAAATATCGGCCGATGCTGATCGATCGATGCAAGACACCAACCTGCTCATCAGGATCTAACCAGGAACCATGGTTCCCAAGCGGCAGCTTTCGCTCCTGATCTACTGCCACCCTGTGCTCCTATATCATTATAATATGGCAGAAATACTATGAATGTGTTGGAAATGTTTAAGCAGTATATTGTGTGTGTGATGGCAATCTGTCCATTGGCTGTAATTGTTCTGATCCTTACAAGTGTACTTTGTGTGTTGGAATAATGTTTCTCACAAATCTTCCAAAACGGACACTTTCCTCTCATTTCAGGTGCATTCTATCTTGTATTTGAGTATATGGACCATGATTTGATGGGCCTGCTTGAGTCTGGTCTGGTCCAGTTCTCTCAAGAACACATCCGTAGCTTCATGCGCCAGCTGATGGAAGGCCTGGACTACTGTCACAAGAAAAACTTCTTGCACAGAGACATCAAATGTTCCAACATACTACTCAACAACAGGTAATGGCTGAAACATAGCGTACTATCAGTGAACACATCTGCAAGACCCCCTTCGCAAATACAATTACGCAATATAATTGTATGTGTTGGTATAGCATGTGTCTCTCGCCAACTTCACATGGCATGTCATGGGCTATTGGTTGACTTATTAATAGGGCTGTGTATTGCAAGAATCTGGAGGTGCCATACCATATGTCAAAAACTGTATATTGCGATATTGTATGCAAGGCAAATTGCATTTTTTTAAGTGTCTGCTCTGTCATAGCCATTAGCCATATATGCATGCAATCTGCTCTGTAGTAGGCTATTCAGGCAACTGAGTGAAGCCTTCATTATCCACAGCCATGTCATTTTAAATGGTATCTATACCTATTTCCATAGTTATTTTATAGATCTGTCAGGTATTATTAGCTTGTTGGCATCTCAGACTATTCAAATGCCTTTTTAATGGTGCAAAGTACTCTTTGCTAGGTACTCTAACTCTGCACCTACAGCAACACTCTTCAATTAATGATGACTTCACCCTGGTCTGTGTCTCAGATGGGGCTGTGGACAGTTTAGAAACCTGCCTACCAGGGACATCGATGGGGAATCCAAGCGAATAGAAACTGCTGACATTTTGCATGCTATAACGGAAGCCATTGTTCTCTAACTTCTCGTGTTATAAAAATGTAATTCTGACTAACGATGTCACTGCTAGGTGGGTTTCTGAAATGTCCATAGCCCTCCTACGAGACACAGAGTAGGAAAAATAGTACTGTTTTTATCAGGAGCATTAATGAGGACACATTTTTGAAGATGGGGGAAGTCGTCCTCTGGACACTGACCAGAAAGAATAAAATGTATTATATTTGCGTTTTTATGCAAGAAGAGGATTTCTACTCTGGTTATAGTGGAAATACCAAGAGTCTAATTGTTAATGTCTTGAATTGTATTTTGTTGGTGGCATAGATGAGATGTCTCCATGGTTCATTATATTACTATTATCTTATTAGTCAGTGTTGACACAGCATGGCCTCCCATGCCGAGTATGCTCCATACCATAAGACTGACTCCTTATCTCTCAGGTGTTCGTTCTCACTACTTTGTTTTCTTTGTGCAGTGGTCAGATCAAACTGGCTGACTTCGGTTTGGCCCGGCTCTACAGTTCAGAGGAGAGGTAAGAAAACAATTTGTCGTAAACATATTTAAATGACTTCTGCGTTTATCCTGTAAGGAGAGAGACGATACCATAAATTGAATCCAGTGTGTGGTTTAATATGGCGCTGTGATGGATGACTTAATTAAAATATAGTGCTGTCAGTTTTACTCTATCATGCCAATTTCAATGATTTATTATTTCTAATATTCAACATCCATGGGCACAAATGCTATAATAACGGGCTAAACAAAAGAAAGTGAAAACAACTATTAGTTGAGGGCTTTACCCACTTTTTCAAGTGCACTTTATGGGTGTAAAGGGAAGAGTCTTGCTTGCTGCTCTGAACCAACGTGATGTCACAGTCTCTGTGTGACCTGATGCAGGCTGAGTGTGCACAACAGACGCATTGGGTGGCGACGGCATTCATGTTAACTTGCTGTGTGCAGTGCATCCACTCAAACTTTCTTGTTTTGTTTTCACATCGGTAGGTCAGGAAACAAGTTAATTAGATTTGTTTCTCAGTACATTTCTTGAGGAAAAATAAACCATTTGAATGGCAATTTTAACATTCAAAGATTATATATTCTTCATATTCTACTCCCAAATTTAGTTCTGACAGCACTAATTCAATCCCATCTTTCGCACTGCAAGTTTTCATCTTCCCCTTTTCAAAGTCTGTCCACTAGATGGTGCTCAACAGTGTTAAACCAAACCTCCGAGCCCAATGGCATAGATAGAATGATAACTGAAGTGTTTATGTTTAGGCACTGGGTGGCATTAATGTTCCACCATTACAACTTGCAGAATCTCATTGTATTCCATCTCTTCTTGCCTCTAGTCGGCCGTACACTAATAAAGTAATCACGTTATGGTATCGTCCCCCTGAGCTCCTCCTGGGAGAGGAGAGGTACTCTCCAGCCATTGACGTATGGAGCTGTGGGTAAGCGTGACCACCACCACACATTGATGGAACCGCATCTGTGGATTGACTCAATTTTACCTTATTTGTTTTATAATCTCTGGCTTTTTTCTTTTTTTTTCATAATTCATTGTCACATCTTTAATACAGAATTGATGATTGATTGTTTGGTTTGCAACAGTCTAGCTGTGTGGTTGCTAATATATCTAAATGTGTCCATTGTTGTCTTTGCCCAGCTGTATTCTGGGAGAGCTTTTTACCAAGAAGCCCATCTTCCAGGCCAACCAGGAACTACTGCAGCTTGAACTCATCAGGTATGCCAACTGCGGCCAAGACAAAACAGACAACAAATGTATTTGTCTATCAGCAACAGTGGCTGATAAATGTGAAGATCCCAATAGCTATGCGTCGTGCCTCAGTCACCATGCCTCACCACGCCTCTCAGCCATTATAAAATACAAGGTAAACGCTAAACTGAGACATCTTGTGGCTTATTGCTTTATTAGAGTTGAACAAACTAGCAATAGAATTCCTGCTTCTGGACATATTCGGAAGCATCTTCCATAAAACGCTAAAAATGGAATGCAAGCTCCTGTCATGCTGTTTCACCAATCCCAATGTGTGAGATTTTGTTACTTTAATCGCTGGAATTGTGATAATGATAATACTTGATTGTCCATTCACATGACAATTTATTTGGCATCGCATTCTCCAGTAATAAAAAATAAGATCAAGTCCTCTGTGAAGTATAAACAACTAGGATAGGCATGCATCATAAAAAGAATATCGAATATACGAAACGATTGGCTGTGAGGAGGATCTTTGTCACTGCATGTACTTCTATGGGCTGCGGCAGCGCCTGTGAGGAGGGAATGTTGAACAGGAGGAATAGGACATAGGCCATGTTGGTGTTGTGTCAGACCATAATCAATAAGTAAGTCCTATATATATATATATATATATATATATGCATGCATATGGGTCGTGGGCGGGTGGATATCCTATTGTACAATGCAGATATGTAGCACATATTTCTGTGTCATCTCGAACACAGCATCCTAATGTAAGCATGATTATCCCATGGATTAACTATTTTAAATGCTAGTGCAGGAGCGTACTAAGGGCAGATTCATGACGAGTACGCATGAATCGTACTCGGGCAACCTCTTCCATGCGTACTGGGGTACGGATCACCTTTCCGTACTCTGGTATGGTATGCTAATCACAACAATGGCAAGTGGACCTGGCTAGTCTGAATCTGTCATAACTAAGCCATCTTAACAAATGGGATACAGGACTAATGGGATAATATTTCTATGGATGTATTTTTAGACCAGATTAACCATTTAGGTCTTTTGAGGGGCCCCCTACCTTGAGGCACTGGGTAGTCTGTTCCACTATTCCCCCAACTACGATTTCCCAGATTAGGAAATAAATGATCTGACATCAGCATGGCTGGTTAACTGGATGAGAGATTGGTTGATGAGTCAACCAACATTTGGCAGCTGATCTCACTAGCATTACTTTACCACCCTTAGACCCTCAAATTATAATATGCTATCCTACTAGTAGAAGTAAGCATCCCATTAATGATGTCCACAAGTTTGATTTCTGCTGGAGTCATACAACCTGTTGATCCTCAAGTCACTGTGCCATACCTACCTGCTAACTCGTAACTCGCTCACTTACTCAGGAGCGTCCACTCAATCCCCAAAATGTAAATGTGGCTGCACTCAGGTCAAGTCAACTTTTACACCGCTCTTGATGTTTTATTTTAATTTTATGAAGATCACTGTGTGGCTCAGATGTTTTGTGTTTCCTTAAGTGAGAAAAAAAGGTCAACAATGCATATTGTTTCCATACATAGAACTGTTTAATAAACTGCTTTTAGTCACCCTGCCCCATGACTGAGACCCCCCTTCCCAACTCTCCCATTTTCTCTTTCTTGGTTTTTTGTTCTACTCATTTACTTTTTTGTTTCTAATGTTAATGGTGTCAACTTAATTTGTCATTGTATACTGTACATACTATATTCACATGACTATTATCAGCTACATTGTTAGCAGAGGTGCAATTGTAAACGTGCTTAACCCATTTTGGGCGGGAAACCCTTTTGGTGTTCGCGTCATGTTATGCTTTAGCTATTGAAAAATAGCATATCTACAAGCTCATAGCGCGCCACCGCTTGTAGGTCTGCTATTTTTGAGAAATCGAAGAACGACTGACATTTTCAAAATGGGTTGCATGCATTGTATTCATGAAAAATGTGTAGATTTGTTGTCACTCTTCCTTGTTCTGCTCTGTCCGTTCCTTCCCAGTCGCCTGTGTGGGAGCCCCTGTCCTGCAGCCTGGCCCGATGTCATTAAGCTACCCTACTTCAACACCATGAAGCCCAAGAAGCAGTACAGGCGACGACTACGGGAGGAGTTTGCCTTGTATGTCAGGCTTAAAGACTTAATAAACCCCATACGTTGTTAAGCGGAGTGCGATTAAAAAAAAAAAAAAAAAAAAAAAAGTATCTCTGGCTCCATACTAGTGGCCTTTCTGTTTTCGCTCTGCATTAAATATCTTCATTCAATCTCAAACAAGACGACTTGTGAGCTTGTCGATCTGCTATTTTCTGCGACGGATTTCCCTTCAGTCAGCCCTACACCATTTAATTTTCGCGGGTGCTCAGATCGGTGAAGCAATAGGATCCACCAGCCGTGTTCTCGCCGGCACCCGCCCCTCTAGACCAGAAACCGTACAGGCTGGGCCAGGCTAGTCCTACACTGTAGCTGTTATCAAACTTGTGTCTGGCTGTTGTTGTTGAAAACCCCTCTCTCCCTCTCAATCACAGTCTGCCTAGTCAGGCTTTGGACTTGCTGGACCGTATGCTGACCCTTGACCCAGCTCGGCGCTGCACATCGGAACAGGCTCTGAACAGTGAATTTCTTTTTGATATTGAGCCCAGCCAGATGCCCCCGCCAGAGTGAGTTTCCTCTCTCCTTATCACAATATTATCTACTAAATTAGAGTAGATGACAACGTAAGTCTGGATGGAATGCTTATCTATTGCAATGTTCTAGTAACTACAACACTGCAATAGATATTAGATAACTATTCCTTCCCGTTTATTTCCATCCTCTGCTGTTCATCATTTTGGTTTCCGTCGATCCTGCCATTCATGCATTGCTTTCTTTCTCTGTGCCTCTGCCATGTGTTGGTCTCAGTCTCCCACACCACCAGGACTGCCACGAGCTGTGGAGTAAGAAGAGAAGGCGCGCGCGTCAGAGCGGGCTGCCTGAGGATGTGCCTGTGCCTGTGCCCAAAGTGCCCCGTAAGACCCCGACAGGGCCCTCTAGTGGAGAGAACAGTCGGCCCCAGGCCAGCCCTGCTAGTGCCCCACCCCCACCACCTGGAAGACCACCCCCCACAGCAATATCAGCCAATTTCCTGAGTGAGTTACATTTAGTAGTCACCAAGTAAAACCCAAAGCATTATAAAATGGCTACCAGCAAATTGAATTGATCAGTAAAAATGATTTTTTCCCCCTCTTATTAGTCAAATATGTGTCAAATATGTGTGTTAATGTGTTCAGACCTGGGAGCGGTAGCGGAGCAGTTGAATCGGACAGAGATGGCTGTGCTTCTGAACCTGCTCCAGGGGCATTCAGACCTCAGTCAGGTGGCCCAGCTCCTCAACATCTCCAATCCAGAGAGTCTCAGCCAGACCCTGTCCGCGCTCAACGAGGCTTCCCACCACCAGGGGGCTCCAGACGACCAACAGGCCCATCAGCCTACCAGGTCTCAGCCCCCTGAACCACCGCCTGAACCCCAGGAGCCGTCCCCGGTGGCCGGAGAGTCGGTGCTCAGCCAGGAGGAGCAGGCCAACCTGCTGGCCATCATTTTGAGCAATATGATGCAGCCGCAGGCCGAGGGTGCAGAGCAAACCGATGAGAGCAATGGTGTCCAGTCAGAGGAGGCGGTAACGCGCAGTTCAGCCGCCTCCACTGCCGACCGCAAGGGCAAGTCTGGGTTTAAGCTCTAGGGGTAAAACAGGAGGCACCAGGGTCAGGTGGAAATCACTGGTGGGGACTGTATCTGTGTGCAGGTCGGGGCAGAGGACAAGTCGCATTCTCTCAATTATTTTGTAAACAAAGGTTCCTTTAGGCCATACAGATTTTTGACAGGTATTGGTATATATCTGCTATAAACAAATATAAGCATAGGCTCGACTATAAATGTCCAGAGATTTTCTTTTAAAAGAAAAGAAGGAAATTTATCAGCTAATGTGGCATTGGCAAAAAAGGTGTCGTGAACTACCTTGTGAATTTAAAGGATTAACCGACAACATGAAATGTTTATGATTGCTACGTTCCTTCGGCGGATAATCTGTCCACTTATCACACTACTCCCTCTCGTTACCCCCCACCCACCCACCAACCCACGCAATGGACGGCAGTGGCTCAGGAGGTAGAGCGTCCGTCGTGGATACGGCTCCCCCTGGCTGCGTGTCAAAGTGTCCTCATGAAAGGCACTGAACTTCTAACTGCTTTCGATGAGCAGGTGCACCATTTACACACACACACAACGGTCTCTTTTTTTTACCCTTGCATAATACTACAATCGTAAAGCTGGCAAGTCGAAATGTCTTGACTAGTGTTTACGTGACCCGTGCCACCTAGAAAGGGCTCTGTGCACATGGACATCTTCCCACTAGTGTGACAAATAAACCAAGGGTGTAGTTAACTCGTTTTCTTTAGGACGATCATGGTTCACACTGTACTCTTCCCTCCACCTTTGCCTTCTTCTTGTTTTCTTTCTCACAGTCTTGTTGCTTGTATCTTTCCCATTCCCACACGTGTGTTTAATTCCTCACTTCATTTCATTAAAACCGGTGTCATGAATTCTTTTTGCAGGAAACGATGTTGCTTTAAAACAGTCTGTGATGTCGGCAATTATTTTTTTGAAGAAAGTCTAATAAATTATAAAGTGCAAAATAAATGTTTTGAATCTTTAGACTTTACCTGCATGTGTTTCTTTTAGCTTTGGTTTGTCACACCTTTTCTTTTCTTTTATTTTGACTGTTCACATGGAATCAGATATTGTATGAAAACACACCAGTTCTATCGGTAGGCAGAATAAAAACTATTTGACACCAACAATCCTGTTTCCTTGGAAACGCTCTCCAAGGGTTTATAGCTGAGTAGCCACGATAAATGACTTAAGTGTCTCATAGCTTTGTTGCATTACCGTAAAACGGGGAGACATCAAATATACCTATAAAATCTACAAAATGTCCCCATACACAAGTCACCCGTTCTGTCCATGTAGTTAAACTTGCCCCTCAGAGTTCCTCACCCAGTGTGGACGTGATGTTCTGCTAAACTACGTCTGCATTTATTCTTTGCACTCTTGAATGACTGGCTGGTCATGGACAGTAAGTCGCCGTTAAATGAGTGAAGTACTTAGTAAGTAGAAACAGGTAGTATACATACCTTGTTACTGTACATCTCACCTTGTTACTGTACATCTCTAGGTCCATGAGTTAGGGTGATTTTGTTGCACAACAAAGCAAAAATTAAATGTTAAAGGTTTACAGCATTGATTTCATCATGACATGAACAAAGCAAAATAATGATTTATAGTTAACATTAAACTAGAGGAACTAATGGCACATCCTATGATTTGCATCTAGGATTAATTAATTTGGTCTGTTACCTTGTAGAATGTTAGTTAACTATACCATATTAAGTTTTGTGTCCATTATGTTACTATTTTAAATGACATTTCATGCAAGATGAGCCATAAAAGACGAGGCGGATAATGTAACTAGTTTTGTTTTGGAGGATGGCAACAATATTAGGGGCCATATTGAATTTCTCATCACTGCTCAATCACAGTTTCTTTCCCCCCTCTGTTCCTATTCAGGTGGCGTAATATTAAAAAGGAAAAAGGCAGTTGTGACTGATCTGGCCCCTTCAGCTAGAGATCATCGTCCTCCGTCTCCGCCCGGACCTCCACCATCAGCTCTCTTACGTGGGAAAAAACGGCAAGTCGGCTCCTCTGCGGCCCAGCCTGGCCAGGACATCAGCCCCTCTGTGGCAGCCGCCTTGCTTCAGCTCATCTCCCAAAAGGACTCTGAAGCTGGGGCGCCCCGACGTGGCAAGAAGCCCTCCCCAGCTGTGGACGCCCCTGCTCGGGCACAGCCGCCACGACCCTGGGTGGCAGACTCTCCCCCTAAACCCTCCACTGCAGCTGAGGCCCCAGCAGGACTGGTGACTTCTACCGCTGCTACTGCAGTGCAGTTCCCCAAGGACCAGGACCTCCGCTTCTCCCAAGGAGCCGCCCGCTGATTCTTGGTTCCCTGAGGAAGAGATCTGGGCAGCACAAGACGCAACACACTAGCAGCACTCGCCTAAAGAGAAAGGTTGAAGAAGTTGGGGGGAAAAGAGGGACACCTGTGACCTGACCAATTGTGACTCAAAGGGCCATCTCCAGGTGAATGTAGGTTTTGAATGTTGAATAAAAGTATTTTGCAATGGACAATGAGGATCAGTGACTGAAGAAAATGTGTCTTCAGAAGAGTGTTGAATGACTCCCTGTCCCTCCTAACGATCTGGCTGGATAATTGTCTCCAAATGAGTGGCACACATGAATTGGGATCAGCTCTGATTTAGTTTAATTCATTTCCATTCCAAATCAAATGATTGTGTCCTGCAGGGCCCACTGATGATTAGGCAATCATGTGATACTGGTAATTGGTTCAGTTAGAGCAGTGTAACAGTGCAATTTAAATGACATGAAGGCACTGGCAGGGCATGTGCACATAAGAGGTTTTGAACGCCCTGGTATAAAACACTGGATCACAGAAATAATTTTCTGTTGAAGTTTAGATATGCTGGCTAGATCCCTGATATTCAACCTTGTGCCTCCTTTTGTGGCTTTAGCGACCCCTGAATGATCTTGGCCTCGATGGGAAATATTGAACAACTTCACTCCTCTGGGTGGCACAAACGTAAGTGAAACGTGTACATCAGGCCTGTTATTTTCCTTGTCTTGACCTAGTGGCTCCGTTATAAATTTTAAGCTGTCATCGCAACCATTTTTGTTTTGCTAAAAATGTGTTGTATGTCTTGAGAGCGACATACAATGATGAAGGCCTCTGTCTTGCTCGCAGACATTTGACGTATATCTGTTGTGGGAATTGCACCAGGGAGCCTTTAAGCTACATTTACCTTAGCCACTGTCTCTTGAAACACAATGTATGCTGGGACAAACCGTTATTTCTTCCTTTCATTGCTAGATAACCGTCTGTGTTGTACTAAATCCGAACCTGTTGCCCTTGTGCTCCCAGCTTTCTCAAACAAGGATATACAGTAAACCACTGTTGCTCACAGTACTCTACTAGCCACAGCTTTAAGCTACATGCCGCACACACAACGTCTAAAGTTTTTCCTGGTGGTCTCTTCTGATATGTCTGCCTTTTGCCTCCCTGCCAGTCTGTGCTTCAAAAGCCTTTTGTGTTATTTTCTACTTTAAAGACAAAGAGAAGACACATAAAATGAATATATGTCCCACGGTTCCATTTTCATTTCGTTTTTTGGGTTTTGCTTGGATAAGGAGGCGAAACGTGCTAAAGTTTCGTGTGTCGACAAAAGATATTTTGTAATATGTGTTTTCTTGTTTCCGTTTATTAAAGGAAGTCATGTGACCAGTAATCTGTGGTGTAGGTTCATTAGTTATAATGTCTCTAAATTGCCACCAGGTGGTGGACATGTCCTCAGATACCATGGCATGGGCCAATATGTCCCTCATTAATAAAAGCACACAGTCATCCCTGAACATGTCAGGCAAAAGAAATTGATAATTGTAATGTCACTTCTAGTTTGACCTGGACCAAACCCATCTACTTTAAGTTTCTCAGACCCGACCTATAGCCGGGGCGGCGTCATTGCGCAATGTTTGTATGAGTTGTACAGATAATTTCCAGGCCTAATCTTCCCATAATAAGCCCGATAGGCCTATAACTATACCTCTTGGCAATTATATGGCATTGATATGTGTGTTTTTTATTTAGTCCTTTGACTGATCCCTTATGAACCATATTGTAGATTGTTGGACCGCTACGGTTCCATTTGCTTACATTTGAAAAGACACCAAGTAAAAATTAACACAGGCTCTTACTGTGACGTTCATATTCATGTGCACATTTGTGTGTGTGTGTGCCGCGTGCGTGTGCCCACGCTGGGTTTGGCCCCATGCACCCCAGACCCATCCCTCTCTTGGCAGGCTTACAGAGCCGCTTACCCCCCTGGCCCACCAGGCAGACTGTAGCCCAGCTGAGCCCACTGTGAGAGATCCTTTTTGAGTGGAGGCAGTGTGAGGCTCACCTGCCCTCTAGCACAGACCCAGTGTGAGTCGGGACGAGAATGTCCCATTTGCTTTTGATTTTGTTACTGATTTTAAGGTCTGGGAGTTCATAACCACTGGTATTGTGTCCAACAAGTGTAATGTTTTACATCTGGCGTTATAAACTGTATTCTAGGCCTGGTAGCCTCTACCAAAAAAGTAACTGTACACTGAGATGTGAGGCACACATCGTCAAAAGACAATTCCTTGCTGTTTGCAGATACAGCATGTTCATAGAGTTTGTACTTGTACGTGTCTGTCAACTAGATCATCTATCAGCCACTATAGCCATTGAAATTATGGTACATTTTGGTGTAGCTTTTAAATGTTTCTATTTTACCAGACAAACACATCTGATGTCCTTTAAAGCAGCTAAAAGTTGCTGGTCAGTTTTTAAATATCTCCGGGAATATGGCCGGGAAGAAACCACCTAACTAATTTTCAGAAAATGACGAAAACCATATATTTTTTAAAACAATGCAATTCTGCCCCATCAAAGTTGGTATTGTGACTTTATATATTGTCAATTACTTCCATGAGATGGGGAGAGGTGGTGGAGTTAGCTGCTTTAACACAGTTTGACGGTCCAATGGAGTTAAGAGGTTTTGTCAGAAGCACTTTTTAATACTTTTCATTCGTTCAATATTGTTTTTAACAAACACACAGACGTAAAGGGTCTTCATTCTTCAATAGCATTGATTTATGAAAAATTTCATAAATAAAGTCCTCCAGACACGACGATATACAAGCCTTATATACTTATAACGCACCATACCTCCATATTTATGAACTCAAATTATTTGTGTCAGAACTTTTTATTTTATTTTTTATAGATATACAGTCAAGACCTAATCTTAAACTGAAATTTAATTGAGTCGAACAAATCCACTCCACTAAGGATACATACAGGCCCCTTTCCCACCGGTTGTTCAGTTCTTTTTGGTTTTTAGTCCATGAGCCTGAGCTCCAAAATTAGAACGTTAATTATGAATTGTATTTAGATTTTTATCACCATGAAACTTCCCCAATTGAGTACTTGCACGAAGACAATGATTTATTATATTACAAATTTTACATTTTTAAATACGCAAATGAGGCATTATGTAGGAAATTATGCAAAATAATCGAAAATATAAAAAAGCTACTACTGTGGAAGGGTTATCATGTATTAATTTACTTCTATTGAACCTATAAACAATGTAATATATGTCTAGTTTTCCCACCAAGTTTGGAGCTATGGCTCATGGACTAAGAACCAAAAAGAACTGAACCGGTTCCATTGGGAACCAACCGGTGGAAAGGGGGTCACAGTGTTATGGGTCATCCATTTAGTTCCATTTGTAGACGCTTAAATTAACAAGAACACTGAGTATCTTCTGTGTATCTGTGCCATGTTTGATTGATTGATTTATTAACAGTTTGCAGAATTACAGTACATTTCAAGTACAACTCAATACAAAAACTGGTAACTGTGAGTGGACGACACCATAAAGCATTACACTTGTTTACAATAGGGCCCACCATTTTCAATTCATCAAAACATTAAGAGATACGAATATACACAACTATATAGTCAAAACAGGAAATCATCATAGAGGAGGTAAAAATGGAAAAGGAACATACAGTGAGGGGGGAAAGGGGTGGGTGGGGGATTCAGATTTTACGGGGGCCAGTTTTAAATTGCAGCCGTCCGTAGGTGCCCTTTGAGAGCAGTTTTGAAGGAGTCAAGGGATTCGCATGTCTTAATGACTGTTGGTAGGGAGTTCCACATTTTGGTGGCATAGGAGTGAAATTAATTTAGTCCCTTGTTTGTGCCGAATCTGGCTGGTATCTTGGTGGTGTAGCGAATCTTGTGAACCAGACCCATTGCAAGATGCTGTACTCTGTCGTCAACCCTAAGCCATTCCAGCCTGTCAAAGTGGGCAGGGGTGAGGTGGGATCGGGGAGTGAGGCCAAGTAGTAGCCTGACCAGTTTGTTTTGGGAAGTCTGGAGCTTTTTTTTAATTATTTTTTAATGATTTTCTTTTGCGCCGTTCGCCTTTATTTATTTATTTTTTATAGAGGGACAGACAGTAGGCTGACAGGAAATGGGGGAGTGACATGCATTAAAGGCCGCCGGGATCGGGAGTCGAACCCGCGGCACACTGCCAGATTCGGGCTACCGGCCAAGGTGCCTGGAGCTTTGTTTTAAGGGCCTTTTAAGGGACCAGAAAGATTTGCCTCCAGGATGTAACCTCAACATGGTTTCGACCTATGAAGCAAGTCAAACGACCTAGGAATTAATGTCCAATGTCTGCTAACCTGCTAGCCTGTCAATCTGCATTGCTTTGTGTTAAAATGTAATTTGTTGCTGACAGCAGTTTCAGATGGTTGTGAGAAGATGGCCAAAGCAGGAGTCATGTAAAGGGAAGCAGATGCAAGAATGTGGCGAGGAGGACATTGATGGACAAGACAAGGAAGAGATACTAAACATGGAGAGGCAAAATAAAAGTAAGCAAGCCAAGAGCTGAATTCCAATCCTCAAAATCTCTGCCATCTCGGTGTTACAGTGAAATTGGTGACCTGCTGAAATATGTGACAATCGTGTAGACGTCGCATAACATAGTGTCTTATTAGCAGAATTCAACCTAGAGGTATTTAGGCCACGTATTTAAAGACCTTCATGTAAGTTATATGACCACTATGCTGGACTCTGGAGTGAGTGAGTGGCCGAGATTTTGGGTATTGGAATTTGGCTATACAACACATTAAATTAACGTCTCTGATTTTATATAGATGAGATGCGTACACACGCACACACCAGTGTAAGCAATGAACAGCTAGTGAAACAAGAGCTGTATATTTCTAGCCTAATAAAAGTAGTATTCTTCTAATGGCAATATATTTACACCCTGTCGCCCTCCTAGCCAAGCTGATTATACTAGAGAACATTTAAATTATGAATGCAACTTAGGTAGTGAAAGAGTTATGCCGTCTTCAGTGCAGTCTAAGCCACTCTTTGTCTCGCCTCAAACAAAATTTAATGTCAGCCATTCTGTTTATGGCTAAATGTTTTATTTATGTGATATTTCAAAACCTGATTGACTTTATTCCAGTGGTGATATATGGTTTACTGCTGTATGGGAGTACTTTATTGTTGCCATAACGCCATCTCCATTTCTTCTCAGTTTATAGTTTAGTGCGCAACTGCTGGCACACTCTGCCCTCTTCATTGTTATTCCTCTATAGCTGAACAAGCAAGCAGGGATTCTTGACAAAAGCACTTATTTTGTTTTTGCTTTGCCAGAAAACGTCTAGATTTATTACATTATTTTCCCTTTTCAATGGTCAAGGGTGTAGTCAGTAAAGCTATAGGCTAAGGTCACCTCTAAAAGGGGCGGCGGTGGCTCAGGGGTACAGTGGCTGGATGGTAACCGCAAGGTTGCCTGTTCGAACCCGGGCTCCCCCAGAGTTGGTGTCGAAGTGTCCTTGAGCAAGACACTGAACCCCAAATTGCTCCTGATGTGCCTTGCATGGTTTCCGCCACCATCGGTGTATGAATGTGTGTGTGTGTGTGTGTGTGTGTGTGTGTGTGTGTGTGTGTGAATGGGTGAATTGATGCACAATCTATGTAAAGCGCCTTGGATAAAGGCCATTTACCATTTAGAACCATAATCGCTAGGCCTTCTCTCCTGTGTCTCAACCAATACTGTTGCTATGTCAAGAATGTTGAGAAGGGAATCTCACAAC
The DNA here is from genome assembly GCF_964188405.1 of Protomyctophum parallelum. Lineage (NCBI taxonomy): Eukaryota > Metazoa > Chordata > Actinopteri > Myctophiformes > Myctophidae > Protomyctophum > Protomyctophum parallelum. The sequence continues at coordinate 17,006,185 of NC_139708.1, read as the reverse complement.
TATCTTGCCTTCAATCTGAGACACACCGTTTTTATTCCTCACATTTTCCAGCACATCTGACTGACTGGGGGTGGATGTTTGCTATGTCTCCATCCATAATTATCTTATCCCTGCCGATGCTAGCTCTTTAAGAGCAGAGAGGCTGCTGAGAAGGCAGGCAGGCAGTGTGAGGGGGAGTAGGTGGGGTAGTAGTGGTGATGGTGGTGTGTGTGTGTGTGTGTGTGTGTGTGTGTGTGTGTGTGTGTGTGTGTGTGTGTGTGTGTGTGTGTGTGTGTGTGTGTGTGTGGGGGGGGGGGGGGGGTGTTGGAGGGGGCGGCCCTGCAGGACCATTTGTGCTCAAGCTCATTTGCACAGCGACACTTAATTGGCTACAACAATTAATTAATGTGTTGGAAAGTTGGCACAAAAAGTTCATTTAAGAGGGTTTTAATAAGCAATTAGAGGAAAAGCAGCGAAGAGGGGGGAATTACTGGAGAGGAAAGAGAAAAGGGGAGACTGAGTGAAAGTCTGGCCACTGTGGAGGGCAGGGCACCGTAGATGGCTGCAGAGCCCTGTC
>NC_139708.1:16839907-17002929 GCF_964188405.1 Protomyctophum parallelum | reverse complement strand
GAGGAGGAGGAGGCGGATGGTGGGGTCACCCCTGGGGTCACCAGCAGTGTGGCAGCTGTGGCTAGGGAGCCGTGATGCTGCACATTCACTAATGTGTCTCATCCCTTATGGGACGAGGGGACGGTAGCCTGGCACGTCCCCAAATCACGGTGGTGGGGGTGGGCGGGGAGGTAGAGAGGGGCACCAAACTTCACCACAAGCCAAATCTGTGCCCTATCCTACCTCAGCTGCACTGGAAAGGGAGGAGGGGGGGGCTGATGCTTTTCAACAAGTCCCAAACAACCTTGAGGTCACCTTGCCAAAATAAATGCTAACTCTCAACTGTGGCTTTAACTGCCAGTGACATGGTCAAACTCAAGGATGCACCAATCATGGAGTCTTTGATCTATATAGGCGAGGGCTCATTCGGAATTATGATATTTCAGAATGACATAGCATTTTGTTTGCGTTGATGGCCACCTGCCATTTGTCTCATGATGGGGCCAAAAGGAGAGTCGAAGGCATGTTTGTTTTTGAGATGTCAAATTCCTTCCTCCCAGTCTCCATGGTCAAATGACACCCGGTATAGCTAACCAAAGTCATGAAGCCACACCTCCAAACCTTTGACATCATTCTCCTCCCTTCCTCCCTCACTGACTGTCTGTCAGACATGCGAGGGGATAGACCTGCACTTCACTTGTCTTTCTGGAAGACATGCAAGTTTCCCTGGGCACAAATATATGAAATACATGCACACAAGCTTGCACGCACACACACACACACACACACACACACACACACACACACACACGCACACGCACACGCACACACGGACACACGGACACACACACACACACGACATGTGCATGCATGCACGCACACATATAGGCTACGCAGAACCCTCCCACATGCACCGCCAGACTCCCGGACCCCATCTGCACTCTCCTCTCTCCAGCCTCTTAATTGCATATGCACAAATGCAAATGCCTATTAATTAATTACTTGACTAATTAGTGCAGTGGTATTTTAGAGCGATAAATCAAGTGGAGATGGGGCCGAGGATGGGGGGGGGGGGGGGGGGGGGGGGGGGGCAGGAGGAGGGCCGTGGTGGAGCATCAACAATGAGCTCACACCAGGGGGAGTATATATAAGTGCTATGTGTGGGAGTCTGCTTTGGAGAGGATGTGTGCTGCCTGGAGCTTCAGAAGCACCATTAAAACCCATTTAGACCATTTAGACCTTTAGGACAATTCCACAAATGTCTTCTAAATCCTGACAGTTTTCCTGAAAAAACCTATATCTGTTTCTATATCAGTGGTTTTCAAACAATTTCATGTCAAGGACCCCCAGCAATATATGTAGCCTAATTGGCCCTGTACCCCAATCTCAATTATGTTGGTTCCAGGGACCCCCCCCCCCAGAAGCAAAGATTTGAGTTAAAAGTGTTCACTGGAAAGAATATATCTCTGCTGTCGGGAGGAACCTCATAACTCCAAAATGTTCATTTTTCAAGAAATGAAAAAATATACATAAAAAAAAAAGCACTACAGCCTAATCAAAGTTGGTGTTGTAACTTTATATATTGTCAATTACTTCCATGAGAGGGGGAGAGGTGGTGGAGTTGCTTTTAGCAGACATTTTGAAGGTCCAATGGAGGTTTTGTCCAAAGCACTTTTTACTACTTTCCATTGGTTCAATATTTTATAACACACAGACGTAAAGGGTGTTCAGTAGCACTGATTTATGACAAAAAAAAATCAGAAACCTCAAAAATGTAGTTACCGGTATGAGGTTTCCTCCTGACAGCAACGTCAAAGATTTGCACACATTTTCACGATTTTTCAAAAATATCGGGATACGGTAATTTATATTTCTATAGAACACTTAAGTCATATGACAATAGTACACTATCCAAAATCACAGACAATATCCAGTATAATATCATGATATGGGTATAATATTGATGCTAAGGATTTCCCGATAATGTTTTCTTTTGCTCCCGATCCGATTCCGATCATTTGAAAGTGACGTGAATGGCACCGATAATCCGCTCATGTGATCGGAAATCAAAATGTATAGCCTACTTAAAGTATAGCAAAAGTAAACGTACTCATTATACAGAATGTCCCATTTCAAGTTTTCAAATGTATAAAAATCCTTCGAAAATAGCAGATCTACAAGCTCACAATGCTTCACGATGCGACACGTGAGCTCGTAAATAGGCTATTTTCAAATGGCCGAAATGTATGTATAGGCTGAAGTGGTTAATGTAATTTTGTAATAATTATCACAATATACAAAGTAACTAATAACTAAAGTTTTCAAATAATTGTAGTGGAGTAGCCTACAAGTACAAAATTGGCATTGCCCCTGAGATGTTGTGGAGTAGTATAGTAAAAGTATTGAAAATGGGAAATACAGTACTTGAGTATATGTATGTACCTATAGTTAGTTACTTCCCACCACTGCCATTAAGACGCAGAAGAGCTGTCTTGTGATGTATACTGTACTGCAGCCTTAGAGAGAGAGAGAGAGAGAGAGAGAGAGAGAGAGAGAGAGAGAGAGAGAAAGGGAGGTGGAGAGGTAGGGAGAGGGAGGGAGTGAAGAGGAGATTAGGCTGACCTCTGTTCTTCCAATTGTGTTTTACTCTGGCATGCAGCCAAGCTAGCTTGGATACTCGTGTCTATTTGCTTGAAGTACAAACCAGCAGCGGTAGCATCATAATTAAATCTTCAGTGTTAATTTAACTCTGATGATAGTGTCAAACTGATCCGGACCTATACATGTTACTCTCTCAGGGGATTGTTGGTCTTAACGCTACATATTTATATTATAAAGTCACGTACGTTCAATGAACATAACAGTTGGCATCGTTTATGCAGTGATACTGATGTGATAATTGTGGCATCTGTGACTGGGAGATGAATAATTCTGCCAGCCCTAGCATTACGTGTAATTGTGTGTGTGTGTGTGTGTGTGTGTGTGTGTGTGTGTGTGTGTGTGTGTGTGAGGGTGTGTGTGTGTGTGTGTGTGACGTGTGTGTGTGTGTGTGTGTGTGTGTCTGTGCGCGCACGTCCGTGTGTGTGTGTGTGTGTGTGTGTGTGTGTGTGTGTGTGCGTGTGTGCGTGCGTGTGTGTGTGTGTGTGTGTGTGCGAGTGTGTGTTTGTGTGTGCGCGTGCGCGCGTGTGTGGCTGTCTGTCTGTGTGTGTGTGTGTGTGTGTGTGTGTGTGTGTGTGTATAGGTATTCCAGGCTCCCTGTCATAGGTACCCATGGAGATCTCCGGACTGAAATATTTATCCTCGTTTGCTTATTGCCGAGACAGTGTGGTCTTAATTGCAACATCAGAGAGCTCCACCTCTCTCTCTGTCTCTCTTGGCTTTGGATGCAATGGATACAAAACCGCATCTGGGAGCAGAATGTGTGTGTGCGCGCGCGCGGCGTGTGTGTGTGTGTGTGTGCTTGCTTTGTAAGAGGAGTTGCAGTATTTACGGCATATTTGTGGTACATGTGTCAGTCTCTCACTCATCTAAATCAATCACAAACCAGTATTAATTGAGCACGCGCACACACACACACACACACACACACACACACACACACACACACACACACACACACACACACACACACACACACACACACACACACACACACACACACACACACACACACACACACACACACACACATTGTGTGCTTGCATGCATGCGTACGTACGTGTTACTGTACATCTCTTTGACAATGTATTTCAGATTTTCATGCTTCCATCACTCCAGAGTCAGGGGTGGGTTTGCTATCGATCCATCTGCCTGCCACCAGCTCTGTCTGTCTGTCCGTCCGTCCGTCCGTCCGTCCGTCCGTCCGTCTGTCCTGTCCTGTCCTGTCCTGTCCTGTCCTGTCCTGTCCTGTCCTGTCCTGTCCTGTCCTGTCCTGTCCTGTCCTGTCCTGTCCTGTCCTGTCCTGTCCTGTCCTGTCCTGTCCTGTCCTGTCCTGTCCTGTCCTGTCTTGTCTTGTCATGTCTTGTCTTGTCTTGTCTTGTCTTGTCCGTGTGTCTCTCTCTCTGTCTGTCTGTCTGTCTGTCTGTCTATATCGGTCGGTGGGTCGGTCAGTGGGTCGGTCAGTGGATCGTTCCACAGGGTGTGTATGGCTCTGGAGTTCTTCATCAGTTCCCGTGCCAACCCAACCCATGCCTGGCCAAGCTGAACCATCTTGTGGGATTTTTTGGCTTTTAATTATAGTAACAGAGGATTAATTATGGCAGTGGAAACAAGGGGCCATGCATTATTGATGCTATGAGTGAAGGGCTGGAGGGGGTAGAGGGTGCTAATTAAATCACTGCCCTACTGCCACCTCCTCCTCTGTCTCTGCTAGCACCATGTCTTCCACCTGCTACATACTGTATGCAGCGCATGCTCGTGCGCGCACCCACGCACGCACGCACGCACACACGCACACACGCACGCACGCACGCACGCAGGCACACACACACACACACACACACACACACACGTTCCTGCATAACTTCCGGGTATGATGATGATGTCACGCCCATACCCTCTGTAGCTAATGTACAAGCTTAAATGCATTGCATAATTTGCATTGTGACACTAATGTTTGTATATCTGCACAGTCCGACTCATACTGCCTCTCTCTCTCTCTCTCTTTCTCTCTCTCCATGGTTTTCTATCATTCTTAAATTCAGAAGCAGTAATTCCTCCTGACGTACCATCCTGTCCTCAGGAAGTTAGAAACCTACTCTCAGTCTATGCTTCCTGCCTCTTCGCCTCTCACTTGTTGTGCCTCTTCCGTAGACATATTTAACATACATACTCTGTTGAGAGTGTTTGCTGCTCCATCTTATTGATGGGAGAGGTTCTTGGTCAATAATTAAGTGAACTACCTAACTAAGTAAGCCATGCCGAGCTATGAGGCCCATAGGTCAGGAGCGGAGCCTATCAACTGTTTCTGTAGTGTGAGGCAGCTTGATGTACAAGTACACCCCATGGATATGATGTACCCCCTGGACATGACGCTAGTATGTCGCAGAGACTTACCCCCAATCCAACCCTTGATGCTGAGTGCCAAGCAGGGAGGAATGGGTCCCATTTTTCAGAGTCTTTGGTATTAGTGTGGTACGAGGCGTCAAAAAAACAGCTCCCATAGGATTTTTGTGCTAAAATAGTTTCTGGGGGGGGGTCATCTATTTGTGACCTCCCATAGTATGCCAGCCAGTTAATTGTCCGGAGCACGAGCACACAAATAGGCCTACATTTTAAATCAACTAAATGAGACGTAGCCTGCGGAGTTAGTTCAGTCAGACATACTCGAGGGAGTTCATGCCGTGCTCAAAGGCGCATACTATACTCAAGGGGTTAACATGCTGAATTTCTATGTTGGTGTATAAGTGTGTGCAAGTCCCACACGTAATTTGCTGACGTGGCATGCAGTCAGCTGACCAATTGGGCGGGCTACTTAAGCTCTCTAGACTGTATGCCCTTCCTGCCTTCCTCTGCATATGGTTCCTGGTTGTTATGTGTTGTTTGCTCCCACCACCACCCCAGCACCACCGGTGGGCTCTGTTATTTATGCTCCCCATGGGGGTTTTATTGTATATCTATCTCCCTGCTCTTAATGTTTTACGATGGTGTTTAATCGCGCCGAGCAGGGAGAAAATGCAGCAGAGCCGAACGCCAAGTCAAATATCATATGCACACTTGTATTCTATAATAAATATTGGTTAAATCTATTCGTGAGTTGTCTGACTGAACTGTAAGTTGTTTTTACTTGATGAATACATGTTTGAATATTAGGTGAATATTCTAAGTTTGCAAGTTAATATCCCTAGATTAGAATATCTAATATGATCTTACATATATTGTTGGAGATAGGCTCTTGATAACAACAAACAAATTGTGATACTTTAAAAAACCCTCTTGGAGCACGCTATCTCTGCGCGTCCTTTAATTGGTGAAGTTTAAGAACAGACAAAGGTATTAAGGATTTAACATGTATTTAATCAAATTGCATAAAGTTTAAAAGTATTACAGATTGAATAATAGAATGAATATGAAATGAGATCTCATGGGCGTCAGAATTCTATCCCTTGCAGATTACGTACAATCACCAAGTGACAGTTTGTGAAGTCTGCTCACTGGTCAAATGCTTTACCTGCCCATTTTATACATTAACATAAAGCCAAATCGGTGGATTCCAGATGACGATTTCTGTATGTTCCCCTCGATACTTTTATTTTATTTTATATATATATATTTTATCCCACGATTTTGTAACCCATTTTTCACCCCTGTGTCAATCATCTAATGTGATCCTGGGCTCTACACACCCTCCACCAACCTAGTCCCCATATATGGGGGACAAGGGGAGAGCAACGGACTTGAACTCATGCTTCGAACCCCTCGATACTTCTGCTTTTCCTCTGGGTTATGCATGGTCAGTTTAGTCAGAGAGTTGCAGGACAAAGCATAAGACGAACCATACAACATATAGAAAATATGGAACGGCGTAATGCCGAGAGGCCTCTTGACCTCTCCTTGACCTCTCCTCTGATACTTCCGTTTTCCTTGCTCAACATCCAAGTGTCAATTTTTAGATTTCTTATCAACCAGCTCATATCAGAGGAGGATAAACATGGATGAACATGGATGAATCAATATCCTGATATATTAAAAATGTATAATAAAATTGCATTTAATCACATTATGCCTTTAAATAAATGGCTCTTTATTTAACATTAATGATTTAGATAATAATATGATCAACTGGGTATAATATTTGGATCTCTTTAACCAATAATCCAACAAAATTCATGTATTCCAAATGCGAGGACTTGCAACGCACACTGTTCCGGGCAGCGCACCCCCCGCGCCTCCGCCTCCCAGTTCTTCTGCGTGTGTGTATAGTGTCAACAAATACACAGCCATAGATCGGTCCTATCCGCGCACGGTTACCAGACTGACCTCGTCGGCATTTATAGCACTGCCTGTGCACCCACACAATAATTAATTCCTAAGACTAAGATTCTGAATTTATCCGAACCTTTACTGTGACTGTGACAGCTGTGTGTATTTCATGTGACAGCTGAGAATGATCAGACTGGTCAAATTATTCAAGCTTGCAGTGGTAGTACACAAGTAGCCTACTGTACTTAACTTTTTTGGAGTACACTCAGACTTGGTCTTTACATGGACTCTCATTTCTAATATTAATCAAAAATAGTTAAAACTAGAAAATCAAAGAAATGGGTACAAGAGAAGGGCCAAAACTGGTCCCGGACCCCCTGTGGAAGACCCCTGGTATTAGCTACTACTCATTTTTGTTATCAGACCAGAGCCCAGCTACAAAAAACTTTTATGCTTCAATTAGTACTGAGATGAGTCCGGGGGTCCCGGGTGAAGAAAGACCCCAGCCAAAAGTCTGGCTACTTTAAAAGTGTAAGAAATCAACTTACTTCCTCATAACAATAAAACTGTGTATAGAGGGTGCTGTATGACAACTTTCCGATTCAACACAATATTTTCCAACATAACTTGTAACTCTTTTGAACTATAATAAGCCAACTCATAATTGTCTCCACCAGGCCGAAGGCATGGGGGGAGAGTATGTTTTGCACTCCGCCCGTCCGTCCGTCCGTCCGTGTGTCCGTCCGTGTGTGTGTCCGTGAGCAGCTAATCTCCGGCACCGTTAACCCGGTCGATGCCAAATTTTGCACACACACTCCCTGGATGCTATGATGAACCTCTGCCCCAGAATTTCCAGAACGGCCTGTTATAGCACCACCAGGAAGCCGCTTTGTGCAAAACAAGTTTTTGCACAGTACACCTACAGATTTTGTCCAAACATCGCGCAAATTGGTACACAGTCTCTCTAGTTCACATCTGGCTTTTAGAGCGCCACCAGGAGGCCGTCTTTTGTAAAAACACATTTTTGGATATTACTCCTCCGGATTTTGTCCAAAAATCCCGCAAATCGTTACACAGTATCTCCATAGTCATGTGCTCAAGACGGATGTGTCTGATATTTCATATTCCATCCTAATTGGCTAACATTGGCTTTCAAATGTTGCAGGATTGGCCTGTTTTTAACAAAAAGCCTCAAATCATGAACGCAGCGTGCAATTTGACGTGAAATCTTTCACGCACTTTCCTACTAGGCTGAGGAATATAGATAGCCCACCCATTTCACATTGGCCTGCTATAGCGCCACCAACAGGTGGATTGTGCATGCGTGCGATCAACACGGATCTGCACCATTTACCATATTCCATCCTGATTGGCAAAGATTGGAACAAACAAACAAAAAACATGTTTATATTACTCCTAAACATTCCTATCCTCCTGGTGGAGACCTGTGCCCAGAAGGGCACTTTTTCTAGTTGTATTTATTTTGTTTATTTTGTTATTTATATTGTTTTTGTTATCTGCGCTTAAATTATTATTTTTGTTTCCTACTGTTCATATTATATGTCAAATATACATGGTTGTTTTTGTATGTCTGTACTCAATTGTTATTGTTATTTTTTATATTGTTTAATGATGACGATAACTGTGGGGGGAGGGATGGGGTGAGGGAGGAAAAAAAATGGTATGTTCAAACTGTACTACATTGTTGAAACCTACTACCAATGAACATATATATATAAAAAAAAAAAAATCAACTTAGAATATTTTAAAACCTACAAAACAACCCTATGAAAATCGGACATTAATTATGGGAGGTCCCAAAATAGATGACCCCTCAGAAAAGGGGTGGGGGTCTCGAAATTTCAACCCCATTATTTTCTGACAGTTTGGTCCCTATAAAAGCCAAAACAGCAAAAAAAAACTATTTTGGTCAAATAATCCTACAGAAGTACACTTTGTACCACACTATTGACCCGATCAAACCCCTACCTGAGTCCTCCCACTCCAGTCTCAAGGCAGACACTCTAACCACAAGGCCACTGTGCTGTGTTCAATGCACCTTCTTTATGACCTGCTTAATGATTATGTGTTTAAGATCTGTTTTGAAAGCTTAGTTTTAGGCCCCCAACGGCCCAACCCTGGTATGTTCTATCTAAAGTTCTAATCAGCAAAGGCTGAGCTGGCCCACGCGGCATAATGTAACAACCGAGTGCCATCTACTGGATGGTATATAGAACTGCAGCCTTTTATGTATTCAAGCGAAACATCTTTGCAACAAATTCCTATGATTGTGAGGGCCCGGGTAGGAATTAAATTATGTCTGCATAACAAATGTTTTATTTTATTTTATTGCTGCTTGGTTCAATGAGATTCAGAGATTTTGTAAAAATGTTCCTATACGATGATAACGATTATGATAATGAATGTATTTTGTAGTCCGAGTCCAACCTCGACTTGCCTTGCTCAGCAGTGGCCTCTTTTCCACTATGGGGTGGAACAAGAACCAGAACTAGAACTTTCCAGATCCCAAAAAAAAGTGAGACCATAGAGTAGACTGTAAAAAAGTTGATTTAGGTTCCAATCAATCACCTGATGCAACAATGATGATAACAGTCATGTGACAACTCCACCATATTACTTTCTCTCTTATCTGTTCATCTCTTTGTTACTGATGTGCTGGTATCACGTCTTACCACCATATGCATTTTCTCAATTTGGGAGGAGGCAATCTGGGAACCTATTAGGTAAATAAATAAATAAGAATTACACCTGTGTGAAATGAGTGGTGCAGGCTGTGTGTGTGTGTGTGTGTGTGTGTGTGTGTGTGTGTGTGTGTGTGTGTGTGTGTGTGTGTGTGTGTGTGTGTGTGTGTGTGTGTGTGTGTGTGTGAGACATACAGACAGACAGTACTCAGACAGACATACAGACAGACAGACAGTACTCAGAGACAGACAGACAGTACTCAGACAGACATACAGACAAGACAGTACTCAGACAGACATACAGACAGTACTCAGACATACAGACTGACAGTACTCAGACATACAGATGTATACAGACAGTACTCAGAGACAGACAGACAGTACTCAGACAGACATACAGACAAGACAGTAAGTACTCAGACAGACAGACATACAGACAGTACTCAGACATACAGACTGACAGTACTCAGACATACAGACATACAGACAGTATACTCAGACAGGGGTCAATGGGTCGTACTGGTCGTGTGTACATACACACTCGGTCACTCATGGGAGAAGCCCATATTTAGGGAAGTGTTTAGCAGCACAGAGGACGGAGGAGGCTTGCTGTAGGGCGGCTGTAAGTACTGTAAAGTGTAAACCACTGTGCCTTGCCATAACAGAAACAACAACAAGCCACCAGGTGGCGCATATGTGCTTCTTGGCTCAACATTGCAATGTTGGAGCCAGGCAGCAGCACAGAGAAGCGACTGGCTGCAGCTTGAGGCGAGGCAGCACAGGCTAGCACAGGGTGGAGCTTGAAGCACTGATACGTCTTTCCCATGATATTTGTCTAATTTAGACACAGTTGAATAGAACAGTTGTTCAGCTGAACAGTACCTGGTTAGTATTCGTTTCTTGTTATATAACCAGGTGGAGGTCTTTGAGTGAGGAGTTGAGTGACGCATTGACTGATAAGCCTCGCTATGTGACCCTCAACAAAATGATCAGGACACCTGCTGTGACAGAACAAAGCCTCTCTGTGATCTGATTAATGAAGTATTTCACCTTTTAGCATGATTTCTGTCTGTCCCTCAAATCCCTGAGGCATTCATCAGCTTATTGTTGACTGGATTCCTGGAAGGCAGGAATTAGGTTAGCAAAGTGAAATGTGTTTTTTTCCCCCAGCTATGGATCACAAGAATGATAAATTAGATCACTATATAACTCTATGGTCTAACTGTTTCTCTTCCACAAAGTTAGCTTGTCCATTGCAAGACTTTCCATCCATGGTTCTTTCAGTTGGTCCATAATACCTCTGGGCCTCTTGTGTCTGTAGGGGGTCTGAGGGAGTCTGTGTGAGGGGCCTTGCTATAACAGGGAGCTCTGTTGTCAACCAACCGTCCACTGGGACATGGACACAGATGTCCAACAAGAAAGCATAGAGTTGCAAGACTTCCTACACATTTTTGTTTGTGTAACACATTTGTGCAAATGTGTAACTTGCTCTTCTTCTGCCAGGGGTAAGTAGCCTTGAATGTATTCACCCACATTAAAACAAAATGCACAGCGTATATTAATAACAAGCAACGTTGGGAATAACATCTAGATCAAACAAAACAATCAGCATCCTCAGAAGCCATTAAACAATCATACACTAGGCATGACAATTAAATGAATTAGAGTGACATGATAACATTATGACCCACACTAGTTGGGACTGGGAGATTAAAAAACATTTCCGCACACTGGAATTAAATCTCCCTCGTTAACTGGTGATGTTTTGACATATTATTTTGGTCTTGTCAGTGTGCCAACAATGCAGAATAGTTTTTCTAGTAGGCCTACAGTACTGTGTGACAGACTGCATGTGGAGTACCCAGTTGCCTGGCTACTGAAGACTTCATTATCTGGGCATATGACACTCTCAAATGGCAATTTGTCTTTGCTGTATACTACAATTCCCATGGGAGTAGACAGATCCAGTGGCCGAGTGGTGTAAAGTAACTAAGTACATTTACTCAAGTACTTCACTTAAGTACAATGGTACTTTTACTTTACTGGAGTATTTCCAATTACATCTACTCCACTACAGGAAAATATTTTACTTTTACTCCACTACAATTATTTGAAAACCTTAGTTACTACTTGATTATTATTGCAAAACATACACTAACCACTTCAGCCCTATATACATTTCGGCCATTTGAAAATAGCCGATCTATCTAGTTGTAGATCAGCTATTTTATACATTTGAAAACGTGTGAAATGGGACATTCTGCATAATGAGTAGTACTTTCTACTATTAGTACTTTAAGTGCATTTTGATACCAATACTTTTGTACTTTTACTCAAGTACATTTTGAATTCTGGACTTATACTTGTAACAGTGTACTTCTACAATGTAGTATTGTTACTTTTACTCAAGTAAATAAATATTCTTCCACCACTGGACAGATCATTTGAAGCATTGTTTTATCTTGTATTCCTTTGACTGGGTGTTGCTTGTGGAAGTCACAGTGTTTGCCCTTTTGATATCTTTGAATGCTACACATCATGTGCCACACTGCCACTTCAAACTTTAATCTTATTTAACCCCAGTTGATCCAGCAGAGTGGCAGAGTAGAGGACTGTGGTGACCCTGAGCAGCTCGCAGGAGTCTGTGTCGTTCTTCTGTGTGAGCATTGAAAATCTAATAACAGCCATTATGACGGATTTGAAAGAGATCTATTTTTGTGCCAATGGAAGAGAATGAAAGAGAGGGAGGGAGGGTGTGTGTGTGTGTGTGTGTGTGTGTGTGTGTGTGTGCGCGTGCACGTACGCGCGCGCGCTGCTGGTCACCCAGCGGTTTTACAGCTGTCTGATCTCGGACATACATGCACACACACACACACACACACACACACACACACACACACACACACACACACACACACACACACACACACACACACACACACACACACACACACACACACACACACACACACACACACACACACACACACACACACTTGTTTTTTTTTTCACCGGAAGAAAAATACTTCTAGTTACTCCACTGAGCCCTCTATATATATTGCCAAGAGAAAACCTCATAGACAAGATTTTTCCTTCTGGTGAAAAAAAAAATCCCTTTCTGGCCAAAATGTGCATTGTATACGTGTGGTGGGGGGCTTCAGAGTGCATCCACTAAGGAAAGTAGGCTTTCTAATAACACAAGCCTCCTTTTGTATTGGTGAGTAGCAAAAACATTCTTTATATTTTCGCTACAGATGAGAGGCTGGTCTGCATTTCATGCGAGCGCAGGAAGAGAAGAGTAACATACTGTAGCTCTAATAAAGGCATTAGAGCTATGGACCAGAGCTAAGTGCAGCCCAGCTTCAGGGTGCAGACAGCACTAGTCTATGAGGCAGCATTGAAGTGCAACACTATACAGACTAGCTTTGTTTCTCTTTGGGTTTTTCATAATGGCAAAGTTTCAGCAAGAGATCACCAAATGACACAGTCTTCAGTTCTCACGTACACCCAAGTACAAAAGTGCTACAATTATCTCCCTCTCCCCAAAGACAGGAAAAGGAAGGTAATCACGACAGCTGTATTAGATTTCCAGATCACTACTGGTTATCCTGTTTGCTTATGCTCTGCATACCTTCCTTGCACTTTCCTGTTTAGGAAGTCCTTTACTATTCCCATGTCCATCTCCATTTTGTTTTCTCTTCATTAGTTTCTCTTAGCTGTGGCATTTCTCAATTCTCTTCCCAGTATCCAATATTCATGAAATCGTTGTGTTGTGCAGCTGTAAGGGCTAATTTAGTAGTTTAATTATAATACTGGTATTCTCATCTATTCTATGGGTAAGAATGTGCTGCTGCCACATTAAATACAGTTGATTAATTTCCTCATATATGTGTATTGTGTAAGTCAAACCAAATGCTATGTGATATGTAACCACACTTGACTGAATCCAGATAGCATGACTAAGGCCCGACCAAACCACACCAATGATTCGCCATGCAACTCCTTGCAAGTTGCAACCAAACGGTTGCGAGTAGTTGTATGTAGTTGCATCATGAACCCATTATCTCCAATGGCAACTTTGCAAGGAGTTGCATTGGTGTGGTTTGGGCCTTAAAGGTACTACAACATGAAATTCAACTTTTCCAATGTCTTTTTTTTTGCGCTCCCACATGTGTTTACAATCCCCGAATTCAGCCTTTTCATAATATAGCGCTTTATGGAAATTGCTCTCAGGAACAGCTCAACTGATTTGGTCATTATGCGTAATGTCCTCCGTATCGCCCTACTTTGTATAATTCCTTCAGTCTTCAGTATCAAATTTGCATTTCCGCTTTGTTTACAATGTCTGCCATTGTTAATTTTCCAAGCTGGCATGTAATGGAAACAAGCCTGGGTTTATCTAGCATCAGTATTATAATGACTCAAATGTTAAATAATTTGCATATCAGCGCCCCCAAACACACCAGGACATTGTGGTACTGCAGCTAAAACTACTTTAGAAGCCAAACAGAATGGCATTAACTAAAACTACTTTAGAAGTATATAAATATCTAATTCTCAGAGGTTGAGAGAGAGAGAGAGGTTGCGTAGCATGGAGGTAAGCTCTAAAGCCCAGCAATGAAGACTCATTCTGAATAAATATTCCATTTGCTCTGCCTAGTGGGATAAACAGTGTAGTCTAATGTGTTTGTGGCTCCTGTAGACAGTGTAGCACCCCCACACACGCACATGCCCTGTGACCTGTTCTGCACACATAACTCCCTTCAGCCGCCCACCACCACTGCTACTGTATCTCCTTCATACCGACTCAAAGCTCCACTCTGTGCACAGGCCAAATCCAATGCTCTCCAAATCCCTTGGCCATGTGAGTGAAATAGCAGCGAGGCCCTGAAAATAGCACTTGGACTGCTCTTCTTTCGCAATCTCCCCCTTTTCGTCATCCAGTCTGCGCATGCTCTTCCTCTCTTAGTTTCTGACACCATTTCTCTGTCACTCTTTCCTAATCTGTCCTATTTTGCCACAATTCATGCTCACAGCATTGTTTTGTCTCTGCCGCAGTGTCTTGTTTAAATGACCTCTCAGCAACCTCTTCATAGCTGGATAAACAACCCATTTATTAGGTTGTTGTTACTTTACCTGATCCCACTCCCACGTAATTTAATTTCAAGACATGTCTACACACTCCCCACCAACACAGACACACACTGACACACTTGTCTTGTGTACTGTAGGTCTCCTTTTACATGGGCTGGTATTCCTAGCCTGCCCCAGCCAGTGTGATTTCTGGCCTAGAGGGGAGGGTGCCGACAAGTACAAGTTGGTGGATGCTATTGGTTCACCGATCTTGGAGCAACGTGCCTCTGCATTGTTATTGGTTAGTGAAATTATTGCTTAATGAAATACAAGTTGACCCCCACTTCCTATGCCAGATAGTTTCCGATAGGTTTCCCCAGGCTTTTCATTTTTGAGCCGAATGCGAACGGAAATAAAAGTCTGGGTACCGAGGCTATAGCATTCCCTATCACTTCAATATGATTATATTGCCTAACATAAATTGTAGGATCTTCTTCTTTTTGATAAATCCTTAAGATCAGAAACAACATAATTTCCATTGGAAAAAGTGTAGAAAACATAATAAGCACCCTTTCCTCCCTGTCATTTTGACAAGAAGGGATACGTGTGGAATCTAAGCATACATTCCAGGGAGGGAGTTCACTCATGGCCATGAAACCAAGTATCTTCATTCCAGTAAGATCATTTGGCTCAGTCTGTGCTGTGTGCGTGTCACACATTTCAATTGGTTCTCAGTTATGAATAAAGGACCTTTTGCATAAAGGACATCATGAACATGTCACTGCGACCTATAGTGGAGTCTCATTGGAACTCATTAGGTCCATTAGTACACACTGTCTCATAGCAAATGCACAGCCTTATCAGCGCAGTGAGCTGCATGTCAACACTCAACAGCACAGCCTTAATCCACTTAATCCCAAACACATTCCTCAATTTACACGACACAACTCTCTTCTTCTCTATCCCTCACACTCGATGTCCTGTCCCTCCCTCCATCTCTCTCCATCTATCTCTCTCTCTCTCTCCGTCTCCCTCCATCTCTCTCTCTCCGTCTCTCTCCATCTCTCTCTCTCTCTCTCTCTCTCTCTCCCACTCTGCGCTCTCAGCACAAATCTCTCATTCACAAATAGAGGCCAAAAGAGGCTCAGCTGATGGAATGAGATTATGTTTTTTTTCTTCTTCTGATTACAATTCAACACCAGCTTAGAGGTAGACACAAAAATACATGCACTCCCTCCCCCTCTCCATTCCATCCTCTACTCACTCACTCACGTTGTTCCCTCCCCTCCTGTGGCCCCTCCCCTTTCCTCTCCTCCCCACTAGATCTAAGAGGACGCCTCTCTCATACACTCCTGCTGCACAGGTTGTGTGAGGGAGGGAATGAGAGGCAGAGAGAGAGAGAACATACACACTACAGACAGTCAAATAGAAGTGAGAGGCTAGACAGAGAGAAAGAGAGAGAGAGAGAGAGAATTGAATTGATAGAGGGATAAAGAGGGACAGAGATAAACAGGTCAAGGAAGAGAGAGCAAAACAGTTCATTTTCAGTTTTTGAAGAGAAGCCAATTGGTAGAGAGAGAAGGAGGCAAGAGGAGAGACAGAAGGGGACTGTTCAGGAGTGGGACTACTATACCTAGCAAAGTGGGAGCTGATCATCGGTAGCAACCCCCTCCTCTCTGCTTGGTGTCAGATCCCCAGAAGCCACAGCCATGGAGCCCCATGTGTCAACAACTCAGGTTGAGCGCAAGGAGAGGAAGAAGATCCAGTTTGCAGCCATGGAGCCCCATGAGTCAAGTCAGGTTGAAGGGGAGCGCAAAGAGAGGAAGAAGATCCAGTTTGCAGACATGGACCTCAATGAGTCAACTCAGGACGAGGGGGAGCAGAAGGAGAGAAAGAAAATCCAGTTTGCTGAACAAGCCTCTGCACCCCCCAACCTGGACCCTCGGCAAGTGGAGATGGTGAGTACAACACACACCGTGTAGGCCTGAGACATACATGGGAGTTCTTGTTTGCAGTTTTTCACAACGTTGCACTGCATGCAACAGTGACTGATTGATTGAATACTTTATTACATAGAAATGTAAACAGAGTACAGAGTACAGTCAAACACTTTGTCTAAAGGATATCACCGGAAAACGTCCTTGCGGTCTTGTATCCATTCAGGTCTTGCTGGGTATTCAATTCATATTAATCATGACATGAAAAATAACAACAAAATTCAAATCATCACAAAAACTTACTCCCGTGTGAAGTAAGAGGTGCAACTCTGTGTGGGGGTCCCCGGGGGGGTCCCCGTTCCAGACTCGCAGGAACGCGCCCAGGGTGCCGGACGGGTTCCGGTGAGCCGCCCCACGTCCGAAACGGTCGAGAAATGACAGAGTTAACATGTGGGCGTCCCTCTACTGTACTGTACTGTCACACCTGAAATCATCATACAGTTAATATGTATGCGTGTGTTAATTTAGGCTGCACAACAGTGACACCCAGGCAGCCAGGGACAGACCCAGGCAGGCAGCCAGAGACACACAAAGCTCCATAATGAAGTGGTTGCACCACTTCATTATGAAAAAAAAGACCAAGGTTGGGGGGAAGTTTTTTTTCTCCAACCTGTACATGATATTTTAATCAGTTTATTTTTATGAACAAACGTCCCTGTCTCCTACAGCCTACAGCCTGTATTTTCTTTTCTTCTTTACTTTTTGGAAGGTTATTATAACTTATTGGCCATATATTTCCATTACAGTAGACGGTATCCCCTTCTTTTAGTGTTGTCTTGTTTTGTTTTCGTCATGTTCGACCTGACTATCCGTTGATCTAGCTGGCTCGATCTCTCAACACAGTTGAGAAATTATGATGATGACATTTCCCTCCAATGGCTTCCTCTTGGTCCCTCACTCCTCTCATCTTGACCCAATTAACTATGTGACATTGACACAAAAGTCAACACAGAAGTTGGTCTTTTGCAACTGGCCCCTAACATTGATTCTCCCATGTCCCTCCTTTGGGAGTTATTGGTGCTGTCACGCAACTCACAAAGTTAATGATTACTTCTCTTGACTGTCTTTTGTCACTGTTTCACCATGTACGTTTATCAATACAACAATCTCTTTCTTTCTTGCCAGAAAACCCCACAATGACTGAGCAGAGATGTGACATTTAAGGGCCATTCACAGCGAGCACTATAACTATAAAAAAATATGATGTTTTAAAAATCGTTTGAAGTCAAATGAATGGCAGAGTTCACACAGACTAAAATAAATATAAAATGGTGAACGCTATAGTTATAGTCATCTTTATAGTTATAGTGCTCATTGTGAATATCACTTTACGGTGTCATGTCTTTGCATCCGTCACCTGACTGCCTGTGGCTATAATTTCAGTTCAGTAGAAAGTGGGTCAGAAGAATTGGTTGATGCTGAGGTAGATCGAGGCCAACATGGCGCAGAGACCCCAAGGAGACATGGAGAGAGAAGCAAAAAGAGAGCTGTATGAAGGAAGGCAGAGAGGGGGAGAGAGCGAGAGCGAGGGAGAGAGAGAGGCTGCAGCACGACCTGTTCTCTATTAGTTCACCTATCTGGTGTCATCTCCCAAAGTAGTTGTCCTTGTTTTAGAGTTCTCTCCTACAGTGGCTGTCACAGAACTACGATGACCCAGCTTGATCATGCTCTTCTGACCAATGGGCAGACCTGGGATGTTGGCTGGAGATCTACATAATTATAACACAGTTAAAAATGCGCGCACGCACGCACGCACGCACGCACGCACGCACGCACGCACGCACGCACTGTCAAGTACGATTGTCTCTCTCGCTCTCTCTCTCTCTCTCTCTCTCTCTCTCTCTCTCGTGCATCGCTCTTTGATCTCTATCGTCACTTCCAAGAAGCCACTGGCTGTCAGTCTATATGTGAGCTCAGACTTCCTTCCCTCACTGGGAAATGTGTTCTTCCTTGAAAGTAACAACTAGCTCGTCATATTCCACTGGCTTGTCCTCTTTTACCCTTCGGCTCACTGTAACTAGCTTGTGTCTACAAAAGGGCCCTGCTCAGTCAGCACTGGCCCGGGTGCTGCTGCAACAGTAGTGGGGTCAGGCAGTTTATTTGCGGGTCCACAGGTCCATCTGTACACTTACAGTACCTGTGCATCTATAGAAAGTACAAAGCTATTCAGTCTCAGGTAGTGTGATATCTTGGGTGTAGTTGTGATGAGATGTATACATTTCATTCGTTCTGTGTGTGTATGTGTGTGCGTGTGCGTGTGCATGTGCATGTGCGTGTTGCATGTGGGTGGAGAGGTCATTTGAAACATTGAAACGAAGGCCCCTGAGGGAGGCTGGGAAACAGAGGGGGTGTATAGGAGAGGATGTGTTTATGTGCATTTTCCAGCTGATAAAATCTACTAGGGCCTGAGGCTGAGGGGGCGACACCCGCCCACATCTAAGTATAACTGTGGAGTAGTTCAGTCAGATAACTCACGAATAGATTTAACCAATATTTATTATAGAATGAGAATACAAGTGTGCATATGATATTTGACTTGGCGTTCGGCTCTGCTGCATTTTCTCCCTGCCTGGCACGATTAAACACCATCATAAAACATTAAGAGCATGCAGGGAAATAGATACAATAAAACCCCCATGGGGAGCATAAATAAACAGAGCCCACCGGTGGTGCTGGGGTGGTGGTGGGAGCAAACATCACACACACTCTAGGAACCATATGCAGAGGAAGGCAGGAAGAGCATACAGTCTAGAGAGCTTAAGTAGCCCACCCAATTGGTCAGCTGAATGTCAGCTGAATGTCAGCGAATGACGTGTGGGACTTGCACACACTTATACACCCACATAGAAATTCAGCATGTTAACCCCTTGAGTATAGTATGCGCCTTTGAGCACGGCATGAACTCCCTCGAGTATGTCTGACTGAACTAACTCTGCAGGCTACGTCTCATTTATGTGCGGATGTCGCCCACTGAAAACAGCCAATCTATAGGCTCACAGTGTGTCGCAGCACCATGCGTTGGGAGTTTGACGATCTGTCTCTGCAGATTGCCGGCATAAATCACACTTTGGCTTTAGTGACAGTTACGCATTTTGTTCCAATAATCACCCTCCCAAAGCAATTAATGTCAACCGCAAAATGGGAAACAAGCAGGGATATTTTTGCCAATAAGTTGCGGCTGATGATAATACCCTTTGCCTCGGAATATGTTGCTCAATCAGTAACGTCCTCCCCCTGTTTGTTGTGAACAATGAAACCACATAAACTCTTAAAGCATGATTATACCACAGGGAGTGTATCCATGGAGACTGACTCACGCAGCTGTGTCGCCCCAACCTCCAGTTAACATTTGAAAGGGCAGTCACTTAATGGACAGTTCTGGTCGTCTGTTCCTCCATTTGTACTGAAGCTAAACAGTTTTTGTGTGAATTGGTGCTTCTGGGGGTCGCTAATGGCCTAATGCTAGAGCGTGTGTGTGCGTGTGTGTGTGTGTGTGTGTGTGTGTGTGTGTGTGTGTGTGGATGTTTGGTTTGTGCACAAGGCATAACACAATGCTCAACAATGCACTGAACAATGCGTGCTAATCCTCTGTGCTGGGCGTTCTCCACTTTGAGAGGTGTCTCTGGGGAATGAATGAATGTCTTCATCCTGTGATTCCATAACAAGTCAGAGGCAGCACATGGCTCTGTTTACCACCCTGTCGTCCCCTGCCCATCAGCAGCGACCCACCCGCCGCTTCATGCTTTGTGACTGATGTGGGGTAATGTGTACACTGGAGTGAGATTAGGGTCATTGTGCAGACGTAACCCTGATTCCTTCCATGTCTGCCACCCTATGGACTCAACACAGGCAGGCATGCCTTTCTTCCCCTCTCCCTCTCTCTCTTTCCCCTCTTTGTCTCTCTCTGTCTCACGCTCATGAATTGATAGGAAATCCAGACAGTCTGAGTATATCAAAGGGAAGCAGAGGGCATCCGTGCCACACCTATACCCAGAAGGTGACCATTTCTAAATGAATCTACGTCAGGATGGAGGGAATCTGATCCCCGCGCTTCCCATCTCCTGTTTAGACGTCACATCTCCTGTTTAGACGTCACACAACGACCTTTATTGCGCCGTGTGTTTGTGGGTAAACATTATCACTCTGAGGGACTGTCAACATGCAGTCCTAGTCAGAACATCTCGTCAGATGGCATGCTGGGACTGAAGGCAGGGGACGGCTGAAGGTGTTCCTCAGCAATGCAGATGCACTGCAAAGTGGAATGTCATTGCCGTTGGTTCACCAGAGGCCATTCCGTATATTTCTCTCCCAGTGATGCGATCTGTGGTGAACCGCAGTGGCTGATGATGTTTGCTCAATCCACAGTAAATTGAATTGGCAAAGAAATGTAATTGGCCTGGTAGAAGGACCACAGAGTTTCATTACATGTTGGATATAAACAGTAAACTGTCCCTCCCTGGTTAACAGTCCAAGTGTCCTTTGAAAGCCCCCCCCCCCCCCTCCACACACACACACACACACACACACACACACACACACACACACACACACACACACACACACACACACACACACACACACACACACACACACACACACACACACACACACACACACACACACACACACACACACACACACACCCCTCTGACACATGGACTCTGTCTGTTTTAAAAACACTGTGTCCTTAATTTATTACTCCATGCCCCAGCTGGTTTCCAAACAGAGAACCTGCTCAGCCTCTGTTTATGAGAAAGTACAAGTTGTACAAATGTGTTGTGTTGAGCTGTGTCACAACTTTTAATGTGACACCGCTTTTCAAACTTCTCTCCATACTATCTATCTAATCTCTTTGTAATCTCTGTGTACGTGCATGCACAATTGCACAATTGCACATGTGCGTGCATGCGTGCGTGTAGTAAAGTATCTGTGCGCATGTAGCCTATAGCGTAGTGGTGTGTGTGTCCGCATGTGTTGTATAAACAGTGACAGTGAGTTATTTGATGATACTGTACTGTATACAGTCATCAGAAGATGAACAATGAAAAGCATGGGGGCTCTGTTCGCCTTGCTGAGACCCACCACCAACAGGCTACTGTTATGGTCAACAAGCCACACAACAAACAAAACATGTGTAATATAGTGCCCTCGAATGACGCACACTCGTGTCCTAGAAATCGGAAAATAATCATGATACATACGCGTCAATCGGTTTGAAAGCTACAGGCTCTGTTGTAGCGCGAGCGAGGCATGCAGTTGTCCATAGGAATGCATTGTCTGGGGGTTTTACCAGCGGCTCCTACATGTTTGGGAACTTGGGAAAGCATTTTCTTTCCCGGTCATGTGATCAACGTGTCACGAGGTCTCCCGAGAACCACCAAAACCAACCGAAGACCATACAGTAGGTTAGCGAACAGCGCCCTCCAGTGTCAAAAAACCCAAAACTTGTGTAACTCCGTGTTCGGCAGTCTGAGCCTGGGCAGTCAAGTTTTAGATGTGGAACTCGTTCTTGGCAAATTCCTATAGTACCATGCACTATTCATTTCTACACACTCATTCAGCTGTATTTAGTACCATGCACTGTGCACTTACTGTGCTGCATACATTAGAATGCATAATATATTCCTATAGCACCATGCGCGCACGCATGCACACGCACACACACACGCGCGCATTGGCACGCTATTATCAACGTTGACACAAAGAGACCAGCAGCAGTAACTGTCCTTTAGAGGCCCTTCAGCCATGTGCTCTCCTTCAACAACAACATCAACAGCAGCATGCAGATAAATCTCTCATGAGAACAGAGGTTTAGTGGGATTAGGACCTCATGTCTCAGTCAACGACGGCAGCAGAGGAGGGAGATGTGAGCAGGCGTGAAGACTGGGGAAATCTGGAGCTGTCTTGTAACTGGATTTCACACACTCGGTAAATCAGCAAGTTCTACATTGGTCCTGATTGGGGACAGGAGCTGCTAGCTTGCGGATGCATCCAGTGTCCCCATCCCCGTCTGTCAAATCCCGGGGACGGATGTACTTACTGACGTAGATGTATTGAGAGGAGTGGTGATCCATGACTCAAAACAAATGGGATTGGTCTTTATCCCTGTTTCATCAACACGAGGAACACATGACATTATGTTGTGGCCTCTGCGTCAGTTGTAATCTTTCATCAGAGGGCGATTTATTTGCATTCCCCCTTAATGGACTCTCGCATACAGGGTCATTAATTTTCAATGTTTAGTAGAAGGGCCAGGCAATGTCATATAGACTTTGGAATGCACGACTGAGTCGGGTTTCAAAGCAGTTTTACCGGTTTCACATGTTTTGACCGCTTATATGTACAGAAAATTGATTAAAAAAAAAGACTACTGATAAATATTATAGTCATTAATCATTTTGAAATATTGAAGACCAAGTAATCAAGTCACTATTTTGCAAGTTATAGTATGTATATTACTATAACTTAGTAAGTCTGAAGTGTAACCTTATATAATCTTATATCAATTGGAGGGTGAGTCTGAAGTAAAGTGCCAAGGTGTGTCCTGGACAAATAAAGTTAGAAGTTCCAGATGTCAAGTCCTCAAGTCTCAATGGTAGCATTTTTGTCTCCACCAGGCCGAAGGCATGTGGGGAGAGTATGTTTTGCACTCCGTCCGTCCGCGTGTCCGTCCGTCCGTGTGTGTGTCCGTGTGTCCGTGTGTCCGTGTGTCCGTGAACAGCTAATCTCGGCCACCGTTAACCCGGTCGATGCCATATTTTGCACACACACTCCCTGGATGCCAACGATGAACCTCTGCCCCAAACTTTCCAGAACGGCCTGTTATAGCGCCACCAGGAGGCCGCTTTGTGCAAAACAAGTTTTTGCACAGTACACCTACAGATTTTGTCCAAACATCACGCAAATTGGTACACAGTCTCTCTAGAGCCATTCAACGAAAAGGGTCTTTCAGATTTATCAGACTCCATCCTGATTGGTTAAGATTGGCTTCCAAAGTTCACAGGAGTGCTCAGTTTCAAACAAAATGCTGCAAATCATGAACACATCGCGTGATTTCCGTGAAATTGTGCACCCACATTCCCACTAGGCCGAGGACGAAATGCCACATGAACAATTTCAACTCAGCCTCAAGGTGGCGCTATAACTGGCCGAAAAGTGTTTTTACCTCTAACTGCACGGATCTGTGGATAACCTGGTGGAGACCTGTGCCCGGAAGGGCACTTTTTCTAGTTTAATGCTATCCTTGCACTGGCATAACGCAAGAGCCATGTATAATGATGACAATATTATATTTTCTTTTTGAAATTATTTACCATATCTCAAAGAGGAGAGATGGGGCTACAATAGCGTCAGCACGTGCAACACATTTTGATCCTATGACAATGATCTCCCTCAGACAACGCTGCCTGAGGTTCAGTTACATTTTCAGCTACGATTCAAGTATCTTTGAACCAAGCAGAAACTTTAATACCATACATGGCCATACACTGTTGAATAGGCCCAATGATCAGGGGCAGCAGGAGACAATTGGTGTGTGTGTGTGTGTGTGTGTGTGTGTGTGTGTGTGTGTGTGTGTGTGTGTGCGTGTGCGTGTGCGAGTGTGCGTGTGCGTGTGCGCAGCATATTTTGAACGTCAGGGTCTGGCTAATGTTATCAACCAGAGACATCACAACATAATGCTGTTTTGTTGGGTGTTCTGAAATACACTGTCAACACAGTCAACAACATCCAATGTTGATATTGGCAAAAATATAATTTCACAATTTATTGGGCAGACGTGTGTGTGTGTGTGTGTGTGTGGGTGTGCGTGCGCACGTGCGTGTACTCACACAAAATTGTGACTTGAGTCACAATCAAGTCAAAATCTCAAGTTTCAAATCCACGACACGAGAATTTCATTCTAATATGGATTCTCACCATGCTTTCTCAGCAGCAAACACAAAGCAACACATATAGCAACCACGTACATGTATAATACCTTTTTGCATTTTATCACCTTTGAGTAAACAAGAAGTTGTTATTGAGCAGGTCATTTACAGGTACAGTAACACTACCTGTAAATGACTCTTGACTTGACCTGCTGTATATGAGTGTCCATAGTGGGTATCCAGTTGCTCTGACAATGTTTAGGTTAGTGTGAGATTACGGTAAGGTTTAGGCTCTGCTGATACAGAACAATGGGCCGCCAGACTAATAGCATTTTCCATTTGGCGTCTGCAATTTTTCCAGTCGCCGTGCTGTACAAACAACAACGTCACTAGGTCCAGTTAGGTCCAGTATAGGCTTCATTACATTGGTCTTGATAAGTAAGTAAAGTAACCTACTGGTGATTATGGGTTGATAACATTCAAATCCGCTAGCTGTACACCCTCTCTAAAAGTTGTGATTGTCACATCTCCCGTTGCCCCTTAGCCCTGTGTGATGCTTCAGTTTGCATCTTAGCCTAGCAGGTGGCTCCCTGTCACTCAGCACACCGCACCACTCCTCCTCCTCCTCATGATCTGATAGCTGTGTTACTGCAGCAGAGGCGTTCCTCCCACAGCCCCCCCCCCCCCCCCCCCCCCCGCTATACCAGCAACTAATTACCCAAGTGGTGGGGGTTTGGGCGCATATAGAAGAGTAGAGTGTGAGATCATTCTGCCACTGGCTACAGGATAATTACATTAACTTTTTGGAGGTCAACACATCGGAGAGCCCCTCCAGATGCTCCCGTCCCCATCTGTTTGTTCGGTGAGGGTCAAGGGTCACTTTAATGTCGGCCGAGATGGAGAGGACTGAGGCGTCTCGCTCCCTGGAACTTCTGTCAAAGAGGCCATTCTTTTAAATAGGAACGAGCACTCCCTGAAGATTACGGCAGACTAGCTGAGCTATTTTAAGTTTTCACATCCTTGAAACTCTTTGTACAAACTTGTGGTGCTGACGTGCTGTTTATACTCGTCAAGTCCTCATTGAATCTGCTTGGAGGCACTGCTGTTTCTGTCTGTTGGATGTGATTGAGTTTAACAGTGTCTGACAAAGGTGTTTTATTTGTCACATGATCGGTCACTTGCCTTTGGATGTTCATATAGGATAGCTTGGTCAGAGGACACCATGGTGGTTTGGTACTGTATATCCCAAGTGTATAGCCTTTTACTGGACACAGTTTGTTTATGCTTGTGTAGGACTAATCCCAGATGAGTACTAATGAGTCTTTTCAGCAATATGAAGCTTTCTCAAAAGCATGCACCATATAGTTCTGTAAAGAGTCGGTTTCATGCTATGGATGTAGAATTATTCTTAGCTATATTCATTGGCCTTCCTGCCCCAAGGTAATCAGAATTGATATGGACCTTGAAAAAGTAATCTGCTGACATCTAAAATGAATACATGTAACATGTGATCACATGTTTAGAAATGTCCCTTGCAGTGTTTTCAAATCCCCTCACAACATGCGCATCTGGCTGTGTGCTGGCCGGGCATCAAATAATTACCGATGCCCCTGTATTTCTCCTCGTGCATGGCCCGTCTGAAGTACCATTTTGATGAAATTGTTTCATCTGAAACCTGGCTAATCTGTTCTGAACAAGGGATAATAGCATTGATGGTTATAATGAATAGACCATATAGGACTGACTGACCCAAATGGGGTAGTAGGGGTGTCAGTGCTGCAATCTTTATGACATTTTAAGTTTAGCAAGTACAATATTGTGCTTCTCTCTTCATCAGACAGTGAGAAAGAAAAATATACCGGTATATCTTTTGCTTTTCTTTAGGTTAAACTCTCTATATTACAGTTGGTTGCTATAGGACACCTTCAACTCAGAGGTTGTCTACCATCTTTAATGCAGCGTCTATCCGGATTGAACACAATTAGATTGCTTAATTTGTCATTATTGGAGATCTAAACTGGAACAGGCTACAACCAGTATCTGTTGATATTAAAGTATATTCTGACTCAGTCTCACTAGATGTGTTTCAGATTTATGATAGTGATATTAGACCTAATCTGATGTCCTAACAACATCTCATTTCTCAAATACAGTGCACAGCTGCTTCTGTGTTTCCAAATGATATTAGTGACCACTGTGGTGTTCCACAGTTAGAAATACAAACATTCCCCAAAACCAAGCCATGAATCATTATAAAGCCTGATGACACATTTAATGGAACAAGGGTTTGTCATGAGCTTTTTTACTTAAATTAACCTCATTGCCGATGTTGAACATTCCTGGGAATTATTTTATGATGATGGTTTTACTGACATTGTCAACAAACAAACAAACAAACAAACAGACTAAAACATTTCGTAGTTCACTCCAAGTTTATTCAAGTCACACATGAGCGCAGAGAAAAAGTCTTGACTGCAGGGGCTGCTTTTCAGGCGACTATGCAATGCAATGAAATGCATACAGCACACAGTTGCAATTAGAAAAGCCAAAGCTAATCATGTTCTCACTGAAACGTCAAACAATCAAAACAATTCCTTGAAATGTTGGATGACTATATATATTAAATTCTTTGCTGGAAATAAAAATGGCATACGGTAGTTAATTGTTAAGGACTCTGTTAAGGCCAAAATGCTTGGTGTTTTTAACAAGCATTCTGTTACCTCCTGTTTCTTGTTCAACTCTCAACATTAGTCATGAAAATGTCCCTGGGTGTTGATAGTCATGTTATGGTAAGTCCTTTAGTTTTAATCCGGTTACAGATTTAGAGGTGCATGATAATGCCCTCAAACCTTTAGATACTAGAAAACTGTCAGATCCTGACAACTTGGAGACATTGGGGTCGATTTAGGACTTCTATGTTACTTACTTCTATATTACTAATCTAATTACAGTATTATGATCTGGGGGCGTGTAGTATGTCATATTGCAATTTTGGGCATGTTAAGAAGCGCTTTTGACACCCCGCGGAGTGCGCAAAACGGCCTTGAATTAGTCATGGGTGTGTTTAAGGCGTGTTTGAGACGTACCCAATCAACATGTCCGTACTATTCTCTTTACCAGTCAGCTGATGTCACATACGGAATGCGCACTTTGGGGGTCGTGGTATGACATTTCTTCAGGCTGGCACCATAGAAGACATGACATGCCTTTGTCACATTTGGGTTAATTATTCCTATTGCACTGCATGCTGTCACCTTTATGCCTCAAAAGAACAGACCCACCTTTCAGATCGGAATGGAATTGCGAGTAGATAGCAGCATATTGGCAAATTGCCAATCCATGCGTAATTAATTAATTCGATAACGATAGAACCATGTACCATACAACGAATGAAAGCAAGATTCATAAGGAATATGGAGATTTTTACATTTAATAAAACGGTTGAGAAATGAGAGAACCATGAGTGTTTATAGGCTAATATCAACGTTTTTTTATGAAAGACCAAACGGGCTGTGAACTTGAAGAGCTCAATCACCATCCCGACACGGAAGAAATATAGCCTAGTGCATGCATGTATATGCACTGTTGCACTTGCACACAGTAGCCTACACACGCTCTTTATTTGTTTCTATTGAAAAACACCAGTAAAATAACGTTTATTATATTTTATTTCATTCAAGTCACGACGAAGGAATGAGTTGAATGCGTGCTGCGTAATGCTGTGGCCCCGATGGTATGGTCTTCGCTGAGTTCGCTCGTAGCATTTTATTGAAGAAGACTTGAATCGGGTGTGATACAGCATATGAAAGCACATTTCCCACAGATTATGGAGATGTTTTTATTTATTTTTAAGGTTGAGAAATGAAAGAATTATGGCCGTTTCTAATCTCAACATTTTTTTTAAAAAGACGCAAAACTGCCATGTCTCATAGAAACAAGTAAATATGTCTATAAAAATAAGCGCATATAACAGGGGTCTGTAACCTATTTTAAATGAAGTGCCATGTTTTTATTTTCTAAATAGTGAGTCTGCCATATCCAGATTAATTTGAATGACACCACATTAAAATAAAAAAACATATTTTGATTGTCCACAAATATAAAGTTCTTCCTTCTTTTTAAATATGTTCTTGCACATTGTTATAATGATCATTATATATCCCCCTGCAGTCAGAGTTCATAGTTTTAATGAATGAATGTGATGCATTGTGAGCTGGTATAGATCTGCTATTTTCAAAAGTAATCTTTTTATTTAATTTTTGGATTAGCTGTCCTTAGTTGGGCAAATGCATTCATCTGGGGATCCTTGACATGGGAATGTGCTGTGTGACGATCACTGGTTTAAACAACATTAGGAGAAAAGCCCAAATAACCACTTTAGAAACAAGAAAAGCAACCACACAAAGCAACTTTACAGAAAAATAAGCCGCTTATAATAAACAGACATGGCAACACTCTACCAGCCTTCCAGAGCCGCTCAAGTGTCAAATCAAACAGTGCTTTTTGCGTTTATGAGGTGGTCAGACCCACGTCTAATCGTTATGCGCTGAGTGTCTTTAGGTCAAGGGGCTTAATAGCAAATTGCGCAAAGCGAGAATAATTAACATATGGACACTCCCACAATGCTAAAATATTCAGGGACGCGGTATGCCAAATGTGTGTGCGTTCAACACGGGCCGAGTGCGTTCAACACGGGCCGATATGCCTTTCATAATACGAATGTGCGCAGAGCGAGGCCAATTTATGTATCACGACCTGGTAAACTGCACCTTCAAAATCGACCTGATTCTTTCTAAAGCTAGCAACTGGTTTTATAGCACCACCCGTCCCGATATGATGACACATTGTTTTGGCTGGACCACAAGCAAATCACCTCAAATAAGCTGAGATCATATCTCTCGACTCTCGTTACTGCAATGTTTTCATTTAATTTATTGGGTCTTCAGCACATATGAAAAAAAGCTGTGAACAGATGTCAAGTTGTTTGCACATAATGTTATCTGCCTTCTATACAATGCGCTGTGCTCAACCAACTGAAATACAGTTTACAAGGCATTTCAGACCTGTGTGTGACTGTGTGTTTGTTCTTGGCAGAAGCGTTACTGTGGCACTAATGCCTCTTAACAGATAAAAACTAAAGAAGGAATCTCAGGTCACACGCAGTCCGGGGATTAGTTTTCACCTTATTGAGTTATTGCACTCATGGCTATAGCTTGCATTTAGCGACACATAAGGTTCAACCACTTCACATATTGTGAGGATCCCAGAAGTACAAAGAGGAGGGTGGATCTGCGCTGCACCTGCTTTTAATTGAGTTTCACTAACATAATAGAGATGGAATAAAAAGAGGCACAATTTTCTCTGAAGCCTAGCCTTAAACCTTTAAACTTGGGCTTGTCGAACATGTGGTGAAAATAGGAGAACATTCAGTGTAAATAGCCATGCTCACACGATGTGAGCTTATAAATCGGTATAGACCCCTGGGGGACCCAATTAAATGAAGTAGGCTATATAATATATGGTTTAAGTGGGTATGGCATTCCTGTTTATATTCCCAAATATAATATTTTGTGTTTTACATAAATTTAGTGAGGTTTTTTTTTATAAACCAACTGTAAATTCTCCATTTTGTTTCCTACAGTATCCAAAAGTTGCTCCAACTTATCCCCACGGCATCTGCTAATACTTCGGCCTTGAGTAACATGGACACCCTACACATACAGAATAAACAACAATGGACCCAGTATTGAGCCCTGAGGGACACTTTACCTGCATTAATTAACAGTTCACGAATTGCACATATTGGTTAGATTAGTACTTTATTGTCAGTTCACACTGAAATTTGTCTTGCGACACAGCAGCCAAGTATGCAGAAACACATATACAAAACACAAATAACAAGACAATTTACATACATAAAGACATGAGCAATATCCACCGCTTAGATTATCCTGTGGCTACTACATCTCCTGATTAAGCCTCAAGGTCGACTGGTGGACAAAGGACCTCTTTAGTCTGACCTTATTGTATGCTGTACACCATATCTCCTTCCTGAAGGTAGCAACCTATATTCTCCATAGAGGTGATATTCCTTGCTAACCTTAGGATGCTGTTATCATATGTGGATGTATAAAGTTTCTGAAGTTGTTGTCCAACAATCTTTGAACAAATGTTCAGTTGTTGCAGCAGTTGTGACTTTAGGGCTGCAGACAAACATCCATACCAGGTGGTACTACAGTACTGAAGAACACTCATAATAACAGAAGTGAAAAACAAAAGAAGAATCCTTCTACTAGCACCGAAGGATCTTAGACGGCGAAGGAAGTAGATTCTTTGCTTTGTTCAATCAATCTGATCTTTCCATGACAAAAGATGGTCTATTACTACTCCTAGGTATTTGTACGAACATACCTGGTTGATCGGTTCACCATGAATAGTAATGGGGGA
Source organism: Protomyctophum parallelum (assembly GCF_964188405.1). Lineage (NCBI taxonomy): Eukaryota > Metazoa > Chordata > Actinopteri > Myctophiformes > Myctophidae > Protomyctophum > Protomyctophum parallelum. Next base: position 16,971,942 of record NC_139708.1, on the reverse strand, counting down.
TCTGTGTATCTCTGGTGGTGTACCAAAAACAATCTCTTCTGTCTTTTTTGTGTTAATGATGAGAGCGTTGTTATCACTCCATTCAACCACCTTATTTACTCTGTGTTGGTGCAGTCCAGGATCACTGGAACTATCTAGGAGAGAAATCAAAACTGTATCATGTATCAGACAGGCATTCCTCAATACGACAGCTGTCAGTATAGAGGGTGAAAAGTACAGCTGAGCTCACACAACCCTGGGGAGCACCAACATTAGTAGTTAATGCTGATGAGAGGGTTGTGTTCACCTTCACCCTCTGTACTCTGTTAGTAAGAAAAGAAGCATACCAGTGAATTAAGTATGGATTCAGTTCCAACTGTACCATTTTTGACACTAGTATATCAAACTGTATTGTGTTGAAAGCTGAAGAAAAGTCTAAGAATAGCACTCTCGCATGATTCTTATTTGACTTATCTAGGTGTTTTGTAATTAAGTGGACCAGTGTGACAACCGCATCCTCTGTACCGCAAACCTTTTTGTAGGCAAACTGACTGGGGTCGAATTTGTCTTTGGTTATACTGACAAGATGTTGTAACAGTATTCTTTCAAGTGATTTCATAATCACTGAAGTGAGAGCTATGGGTCTGTAATCCTTATGTTCTTTTGGACATTGGATTTTGGGTAGTGGTTTTATGTGTGAGGTTTTCCAAGACAGGGGAATTGTGTGTGTGTCTACAGAGGTTTGGAATATTGGTTGCCACACTGGAGCCAGCTCAGATGCAAAGTGGTTGAGGAGAAAAGCACTGCATTCATCTGGCCCATTAGCTTTCCTTGTGTTAGTACACTGAAACACTTTCCTTACATCCTCTTCAGTGATGGTAATTCTGTCTGAGGCGGCAGGTGTTACAGTGCACTTTGAGGAATTGTCCAATGATTCAAATCTGGCGAAAAAGGACAATTCCTCAAAGTGCACTGAAATACTCAAGGCTGTAACACCTGCCCCCTCAGACAGAATAACTAAATATCTAATTATCCAAGTGAGTGATAGACCTCTTATCCCATATCTTTGAAGTTTTGTTAACAGTAGCCTATTTCAGACATTTTCCTTTTTGAGTGGTGCCTAACCGCTCCAATGACTGGCCGCGTGTGTCTGTCAGTCTGTTTGGATTATGAACAGCTGCAATACCGCTGGCAGCCAGCCTGCACTGCTCAGTTCACACGGGTGTGATTTATTTTTTAAATCTAGAAATATACGTATGGCATATTATTTATTTTCAATAGCAGTTGTTACAAAATCCAATAATGCTAGTGAGGTCCTACTTTGTCTAAATATCAACAGTATATCCATACTGTTGGTCATAGAGATTTAGTTTTATGATAAAAACATCTAGCCTTGTATATTGGAATAGTGGTTTGAATTTCGTTTGGAAAAATGCCGGTTGTCAAAGATGGATTGCAGACCTGTGTAAAGGGTTTCATCACACATTCAATAATGTTCTTAACAAGCGATCATATCTATACTGCTGCAGTCAGCAGTGACTTCTTACCCTTATCAACTGACTTCTTACCCGTAAAGGAGAATTTCAGAGTAGGTTTCTTTCCGCTTAAGGTGGGGGAGGGAGGGAGGTAGAGAGATCAAAAAGCCTTCTGGACCTCTAAGGCCTAATTCGTGACCGCTTTATGACGGTGTCGCATGCTGAGACCTACATTTTTGTGCGAAAAATATAAAGTTTAAGTGCTGCTTCCTCTATTATATCAGATATTTGTTTTCAGATATAGTAGTGAGATGTCCTAATGTGATGAAGACTTCCACCAGACATGCATTGCTTCTACCTGTCTAGGGAACGGGAGACCTGACGCAGCATTCTCACAGTTGTCTTTTGCAGTGAGGGCAGATTTTCTACAATCGCTACCCCTGGAGATTCTTATGATCGTTAGTGCTGGTATGAAGGCATTACAGTGACGCTCGTGTGAGAGGCCTTTCGATTTCTCTCCACTGGGTCCCCAGGGGCCGCTCAGATCTAGTTTATGCTGTCCTATAGCTGTTTTTAATAGGCCAGGCCGTCAGTGTGCCAGCTTACGGGGGCTTGCCTCTGAGGAGCAGACCCAGATGAGCCTAATCTGCACCCAGCAAGCTAAGCAAGAGTGTGCTAAGCCATCGCGCGCTGTGCGCGCACATCTCAGTGATTGTGCTTTGTCAATATGGATGTATAGCTCCTTAACGTCTTCGCCTCCAATTAAAATGCGTCGACTGTCATAGCCATCAGTATTTTTGAATGGTCTCTTTCTCGTACAATCCTGAGTGTTCTCTTTTAAAGAGTAAAATTCTCTCTCTCACTCTCACACACACGCACGCACGCACAAATTCAGCGTTGCCATTTTATCCAACTGCAATCATCAACTGATATAACTTATTTCCCAGACAGCAGTGTGTGTGTGTGTGTGTGTGTGTGTGTGTGTGTGTGTGTGTGTGTGTGTGTGTGTGTGTGTGTGTGTGTGACGTGAGTGTGTGTGTGTGTGTGTGTGTGTGTGTGTGTGTGTGTGTGTGTGTGTGTGTGTGTGTGTGTGTGTGTGTGTGTGTGTGTGTGTGTGTGTGTGTGTGTGTGTGTGTGTGTGTGTGTGTGTGTGTGTGTGTGTGTGTGTGTGTGTGTGCGTGTGTGTGTGTGTGTGTGTGTGTGTGTGTGTGCTATCAGCTGGCCAGATTCAGTGCTAAATGGCATGTGCATGCTGCTGGTAGCCACAGGGGGAGGAAGCCTGCAGGGAAGGACACACCTGTGGAGCTCATGAACTTCCCGCTGGCAAAATAACCTATTCTGTGGAGGAAGGTTGTGGCAGTGTGACAGAGGGCAGTTATGTGTTGTGAAGGCTGTGACAGAGGGTAGTTATGTGGATGCTGATGCTGACTAATGACTGTGAGGCAGTTGTGGGCTTAATCGGAAAAACGTTGCGATCTAGATTCAGACATTCGTGCTACTGCTGGCTGTCCAATTCATTTGAGTTACTCTTATGCTTTTGCTACAAGAGTGAGACTTTAAGAGATGACGTCTGTTTTAAAGCCACAGTAGTTGACTCCAGGCATCACATTTTGAATGTAGTAATGTTCAGACACTACAGACTAAAGACAATACATATTTTCATGAGACAAATGAAAATCGCGTGAGATCGTGATCTCAATTCTTGTGGAGGAACGTTGAGATTCATATTTGAGCAAGAATGGTGCAGCACTAGGAGGGGAGGGGGGTTGTAATGTCACAAGTTGCGCCGCAGTATATAGCGAGCATGGACAGTAACACAATGTTACATAACCAGCACAATGTGTTGCTCTGAGGCTGGAAAATGGCAAGAGTTGGGATTCTTTTGGAGGGTGGGGGAGGTTCAAGGGGCATGTTTAGAGAGGACACCCATTATAGACTTGTAAATGTCGCTAACAAGACACACAGCCTTGCACACATTATGCACTTGCACACACACACGCACGCACGCACACACACACACACACACACACACACACACACACACACACACACACACACACACACACACACACACACACCCTCACACACACACACACACACACACACACACACACACACACACACACCCTCACACACACACACACACACACACACACACACACACACACACACACGGCTGTGGAGGAGGATTATATTATGCTGCTCTCTGACCTCAATTATCACACACTTTCCCAGCGTGTGCAGCTCTCCACTCCTAATAAATAGCCCCGCTGTATTGTCCTCATTACCCTCATTCAATTATGTTAATGATGCGTAGCTTGTGAGCTAGTTCAGGCAGATATATACCCAGGTGGATCACATGCACACGCACCACTCTGTGGGTTATACACATGCACAACACACGCACGCGCGCACACGCGCGTCGCACACGCATACGCATACGCACAAACACACCACCCTGTGGGTTATACACATGCACACACGCCACTCTGAGGATTATGTAACTGTGATGTGTCAAGCAGCAGACCAAATCTCTTGCTGTCTGTCTCACGCCACTTTGCGCCCACCGCCACCCCAGCAACACCAACTTCGTTTCCCCTGTGGGTTTTATTTCCACTGATAGAAATCATTCCTATAGAGCGTTTTTTCATTAACAGTGGTCTCCTTGCCAATTTTATCAGGAGAGAGAACAGTTATTAGAACAGTGTTTCAGTTCCACATTTTTTCCTGCTCATTTTTGTTTTGTTTCACTTGTTTATCCTGTATCCTGCATTGACTGAAACAAACATTTTCTGTCTGCTAAAGAACTGGAGAGATGGGTTGACAACTGTTTCATAACAACACTCTAGTCTATTGCAATGATTGCTATAGAGCTGCTATCAGAATACAGAGTTATTTAACACTTACTTTAACAACAATAACTATAATGATCACTCACACCAACCTATGTTTATGTTCAAAACTACATTAATATTTTGGTGTGCTCTGGTCGTTGTTGCGCACAGAAGATAGCTGATGTAGAAGCTTGTAGATCTTTTTTCAACATGCGACACCAGCATGCGAAGGAGTATAAATTAAGCATGAATGTGCTAAACCGGGACTAATATGTAGCAGAGCCTGAACACCCATTGTAAATGAAATGTTTATCTGACTGAACTCTTAAGACGTTTACTGTGACAGTCTCTCTCAGCAACACCATGTCAGTGCAGTAAGATAAGTAAATAGAAAGAAACCAACAGATCTTTTCCGTGTTGCCAGATGTACGATAATTATTGTATTTCTACGATAGTTTTACCCTCTGTACGATAAAAAAATATTAAATGCCTGAATATACGATAATTTCGCCATATCACAAAAAAGTCTGTGAATTTAATAAATTCCCTTGCTGCTGATTCGGGATCCGGTTTGGCTTTTCAAAATAAGTCAGGAAATCTGACCCTAGAATCTACATTTTTTGGCATTAAAAACACTGGTTGCGTCTTTCCAGTCCAGTTTCAGCCTGTAAGGTCCAGGAAGTAGCCTAGCTGCTTCCACGCAGCATACGTGATGCGTTTTTGGCTCATAGGAATCTCAAACAAGGCGATAGTTTTCTTTCAAATAATTTTAAGCCTCCGGTATGATAACTCCAAACATTTCCCATCTGGCAACACTGGATCTTTCTCGGTTGACTTTACCTCTCATTCCCAATTAGAGTGCAAACCATGCGCTTGTGATGTTATGAATTTAATTGTGGCTCTTGATCCTGCTTACAGTATCTCATTCATCATCTGAATGAAGCAGCGACAGCGGCTGAGTGTCTGAAAGACAAGGAGAGGGAGAGGCTGCATGGTTGGAATGCTGAGGACCAGGACAGGTGGTGAATGGCAGGGCAGGAAGGGGCTTAGGCATGGTAGCATCTGGTGTATGGTTAACTGCACTACTCTGGCTTTGCCATAGTCTGCACTGTGAAAGGCGAGGTGGTAGCAGGTGTCAATAAGGCAGAAGCAGCGGGGTCCACAGCAGCATCCAAACCCCAGGCTTCCTGCAACTCTCCAGGGTAGTGGGGACGGAGTGTGACATGTGGATGTCCCCTGCGGAGAGAGGGAGAGAGAGCTTAAGAAAGAGAGAGAGAGAGAGATAAATGGCTTTAGAGGGGATGGACAGGAAACATAGGCCAGCGAACCTGAGCGTCATAATGAAATTTCAGGGATTATGGAGTCCAGTGACGGAGATGAAGGGGGCGAGGGGGGTTGGCGGAGGATAATGTCACTGTCAGGGATGGATATGGACGTAAACAGGATAACGGAAGGAGAGGATGGAGTGAAATGGAAATGAGAGGTGAAAGAAAGAGAGACTAATAGTGGTATGGGTGCTACAGGCAAGGCAGGAGAGTGGGAAGGGACACGATCAGATCACAACGCGTCCTTGGCGTTATAAATAAGCGCAGAATCGGAGCCCCCGTTCCCCCACTGCCTTTTCATGTTTGACAGCGGTAGCTTTCCACTGGGCAACCCCACCGGCCCTGTGCTTTGGCAACATGCACCTATAGCGGCTCTGACGCACTGCCTTGTTTAACAAGACAGGAGGGGGATCTTAACAAAAACACACTCCCATGCACAGCAAATGGGAGCCAGGCGACTTTCTGGATGTTATCGTTACGTGGTGCCTTTGAGCAGTGGGGCCATACACTGCCATTAAGGTTCACCTCATAACCCGGACGCTCCTCTGCTTGACCTTCCAAGCCTAATCAGGCAACATTGCTGGTCAGTGTGCTGTGTTGTAATCCCAGAATGTTTCCAATGGCTATTATGGTTTATTTACTGTTAACCATTATAATTGTGGAAAAGAAAGTCAAAGCCTTACATTCTGCCCTCAAATTAAGTATTCTGTTCCTTGCCTGAGTTATTGCATCAAAACGTTAGTCTGACTTTATACTTTGCATGGCATTTACCATTCTAGCGGCTCCTGTACATTCCTTACCTTCAGTGATTGTTGTACAAAAGTGTCGTGTCGTGTCGTCAAAGTGAAATCGCTTTTGGCTCTGTGTTGTTTAGAAGCCCCTCAATGTGTGATTCATTTTGGTGTCGATCAGAGTCATCAGACATTGTTTTTGTAAATTGTAACCCTCCCGCAAACAAGTGGAATATGGACGGACAGACAGACAGACAGACAGACAGACAGACAGACAGACAGACAGACAGACAGACAGACAGACAGACAGACAGACAGACAGACAGACAGACAGACAGACAGACAGACAGCACATGAACATGAACAGCGGCAAAGCCTGGCGTCCTGGCCGTCTGACGAACATAACTACAAATACACATTTGTTCATGTGGACAGATTATAGCAGACTATAGACTATACAGTGGGAAACTCCAGTGATGAAGTGCAGAGCTTCAATCAGTCTTTACCCTCTCAGGCAATCAGCCTCAGGCCTTGGAGGGAGCAGCCCACGGGTGGAGAAAGAGGAGGGGAGTGGCTGGCCTCATAGCATGGTGCTTGGGGCTAGATAACCCCCATCTCCCCATCTCCATGTTCTCTCTGTCTGTGTCAATACACAATACTGGAGATAACAGCATGTATAACAGTACAAAGTAAACGTAAAGACATCTCCCATATTTACATAGGTCAACTACGTCAACCATTTTCCTGCTCATGCACGCAAAAATGTCTGTGTGAAGCAAGCATGCAGAGGCATGCGTGTACATGTACGGTAAGCTTCACACACAAGTGTTTTGATAGTTCACAAACAACTGTGAATTAGGCTACTGTGAAGAACTACTAGAATTGCCAATGCGTGTTCACTATACCGTGTAGTGTGCAAAATGACATAATGAGACCTTGGCTAAGTTGGCTAGTACTAGTACTTGACTGTTTGCCTGGAGACACATCTGGCCAACTGGCCAGAGATCTTATTGAAGTCAGTGGCAACTTTGGCAAGTGCTGTGATGTTTTCATGGCAGCCGTATTGACACAGAATAGTGGGTAAAAACTGGTTTTACCAATGATACTACCGGTAATTAAGGTTCCATTCCATTTAGCATGTTGACTTGACCTTTCCAATGAGCCAACATGCATAATAGCAGCACTCTCCTCGTGAATGGAACAGAATTGGTACCTGTCAAAATGGCAAATGTGGAAAAGGTTTTTTTGGTAATGTTTTGGAAAACTCATTAGATGAATAGTCATAATACTCACATCTTTGTGTGTGTGTGTGTGTGTGTGTGTGTGTGTGTGTGTGTGTGTGTGTGTGTGTGTGTGTGTGTGTGTGTGTGTGTGTGTGTGTGTGTGTGTGTGTGTGTGTGTGTGTGTGTGTGTGTGTGTGTGTGTGTGTGTGTGTGTGTGTGTGTGTGCGTGCGTGTGTGCGTAGATTCGGCGCCGGAGGCCAACTCCTGCAACACTGTTCAGAGTAGCCGACCAGGGATCTCCTGAGGATGACCAGTCCACCCATCAGGTAACGGTCAAGTCCAAACATTGAATAGTTATTTTTCTCACTCAGGAATATAAGACTGTACACAATTATGGTAACTTTAGGCATTCATTCACAGTAATATGTGTGTACATTATGTGTGCTGAAGAGGTTGAAAAAATGCGTCAATCATCTCCCATTTGCAGTGGGTAGTGGGGGAGAATGGAGTACTGAAGCCTAAACGCGTCAATCCAAACGTGTATCAGCCACCATCGCTCAGAGGTACGTGTTAACATTACTAACTGCACGTATTTGTTTATGTGTATTGTGACCTATCCTTGTGTTAATGCCCTTTTGTTTTGCCTTGCTTCGCTGCAGTAGACTCACTTTGCTTTCTGGCTTTCCGAGCTTCAATCTAGGGCGGTGGTCGTGCGTGGTGGTGGAGGTGGTGGTGGGGTAAATGCATGTGACAGATGTAGTACAATCCTCGTCTGTTTTTTTTTTTTTTTTTTTTTTTCTTGTAATTGCATGCACGTGCATGGGTGGGCCTATAAACATAGACTGTGTGTTTTCTATGCACACACCAAGTGAGTGTCCAGGCATTTGTGGCGTAGATGGAAGTAAAGAGAGGAAAGAGAGTGGACAGAGATTAGAGCCTAACAGCTGTGTGACGCTGAATGTGAGTCTGCGAAACTCTGGATCATCCAGGATTACAGTGTGCCATGCATACAGCTGTGGTGCGTGCGCGCGCACGCGCAGCCACGGAATAAATAAATAAATAAAAAGAAAAGAAAAATACAACCTGAACTCACATGCACGTGTACTGTCACACAGAGTGCTGCTCCTAGCAGTGTATCAGTGTGTGGTGATTAAGTCAGAGAGTCGCATTTGAGGTTGTCAGCAGAGGTTCATTAAATAAGGATTCCGCAGTGGGCAGTGTGGCATTATAATGACCCAGGAAGGCTGGGTTCTTCCTGTGCGTGCCCTTCACACGCACGCACAGAGAACAACTTGGAGCAAGATGGATGGGGGATCGGAAGTGAGACAGAGAGAGAGAGAGAGAGAGAGAGAGAGAGACAGCGGTGTATATCACTATGATTTCTAATCACGTAACCTACAGTACCTTTGGCCTCCACAAACAGGCCACCACAGCAACACAGGCAGCAACCTGCTTGTGTGTGTGTGTGTGTGTGTGTGTGTGTGTGTGTGTGTGTGTGTGTGTGTGTGTGTGTGTGTGTGTGTGTGTGTGTGTGTGTGTGTGTGTGTGTGTGTGTGTGTGTGTGTGTGTGTGTGTGTGTGTGTGTGTGTGTGTGTATGCGAGCGCGTGTGCTTGAGTGCGTGCCAGCCAGGGCATGGGTAGAGACCAAGGTGACCGAGACGCATAGACGGAGAGAAGAGGGAATATGAAAGATCAGAAAGAGAGAGAGAGAGAGAGAAAGAGAGAGAAGGGGGCGGAGGACGGGAGGGAGAGAGCGATTGAGAGAGGGTGGACATTGTGAGTCAGCAGTGTTTAGACAGAGGGCTAAATGGAGCGAGACAATGGGAGATAAAGAGGTGATAGAAACAAGCAGATGGGGGAAACTGGGACAAGAGAAGGGATAGAAAATGACTGTGTGACGCTTCTACAGAGCCATCGCGCACGCCTGTAAAGATCATAGTGAAAATATGGTGTTACAGTAAGCTACCCATCTCTGCGTGTCTATCTGCTCTTCTAAGTGCTTGGCATAGTGCCTGCCTGCATGTGTGTGTGTGTGTGTGTGTGTCTGGGCAGACCTTAGCGCACAGCCGCGGACAGAAGAAGCTGCGTTTTACGTCATTTCCGAGTTTTTAGATGGTGGTTGGAAGCTCCACCCCTGCGGCTGACTGCTGCGGAGGAGAGCGTTTCCGGGAATCTGTCCGTCGCGTCAGTCAGCCGTGGAGGTGGAGCTTCTTTTCCATCCACCAGCTGTCTAAAAACTCGTAAATGACGTAAAACGCAGGTTCTTCTGTCCGCGGCTGTCCGTTAAGGTGGAGGTGTGTGCGTGTGTGTGTGTGTGTGTGTGTGTGTGTCTGTCTGCCTGGCATGCATTCAAACACCCTTTTGAAACTCGGTAGCTAAACAATGACAGTGTTGATGCGTGGTGAAACAAAAGAAAACGACCAATCCCTCTTTTCCCTGTGTCTGTCCCTGTGTTCGTGTTCCTTGTGTGTCTTTTGTACTGTGTATGTATGTACGCACCTGTGGGTGTATGCATGCATGCGTGTGTGTGTGTGTGTGCGTGCGTGCGTGTGTGTGCAGCTGTGCAGAAGATGGCTGAAGCACAAATGCAGAAGCTAGGTGTCTACCCTCCCTTGGAAGACCCTTATGAAGGGGAGGAGTATGAGGACCACTGGCAGAGTGAGGAGAGGGAGGACACGACTCCCACCAAAGCTGCTGGTGAGAGGGAATCTCTCTGTCAACAGGGACTAGAGCAGTGGTCCCCAAACTGTTTAGCCCGTGACCCAAAAGAGAAACTGGATATATCGCCCTGTACACAAACTAGTGAAAATAGCAGATCTATGAGCTCAGATATTCTAGATCAGCTATTTTCTAATTAATGGAATTTCTTTTATTTTTTTTCTTCATTGACATTACTGAAAGAACTCATTTGATTTTGTTATTGATACATGAAAAGATATGCTTTTTTGGGAATGTTTTTTGAAAATGTTGAAATAATCATTAAAAACAAAATGTAGGAAACTACTTAAAGGACCCATTTAAATGGTTCCCGACCCACTATTTGGGAAACAGTGGACTAGAGTACTCTCTGCAGCCACACACTACCTACACCGGCCTACACTGATGACACTTAATTACTTAATAACATTCTTTGTCACATACCCATGGCCCGTGACAAAATATGGACACAGGGAGCTGTCACGTAACTCATTGGTTTCTATAAACCTGTTTTGAAGCTACTTTTTCAGCTAATTCAAATCCACCATCTTGGAACTTCTGGTCCCGAAAAGCACCGCACCGGAAACGTATGCTATTGGCTGGAAGGGAAGCGACGGGCAGGTCTTTACTCAGTAGAACCAGTAGAAGCATACCCTACTTTATTATTTAAAGATAATAATGGGACCATAATTTATTAAACGCATATCATGAAAAAATACTTTAAACTAGCGATTGAAAACATAAAGTATTTATGTTCACCATTTAAGTGAATGGTTTTGGCCAAAACCACATTGCTTGAATCAAGTGCAGTGTGTAGCCAGCAGGAGGAGACATAGTGACATCCGCTGGGCCATTAATGAGAACTGCAGGGCTTATCTGTCTTGTGTGAGCCTCAATTTCAAGAGCTCTCCCTTGCCGCCTGACCCAGCCATTATTTTACTTTGATTAGGGGAGTCATAAATGGACAGAGAGGGTGAAGCGCCATCAACCCTGGGACTGAATAATACAGCTACTAGCTGATCAATCAGCCAAGCTAGGCTAAAGTGCTGAACTGAGTAACCTCGCTGCAGATTGTCAAACATGGACAAAACTTAATTAAAGGAAAGTGCTGATAAAATGCAATTATCTTTGTGAATAAATATGGCTTGGGTATGTGTTAAAATATTGCCTAGCTGGCATTTGTTGTGCAAACACACTTCGCGTGCTTTACCAATTCACTAGCAAATAATATTAAAAACTAAATTAGCTGAAGCTGCTTTGATATGCTTCCGCGACCATAATGCTTGTTGTAATAACTGCTAACTTTGCTTTAAAATACAGTCATCTGTGTGGTTAAGACTTGTGCGTCAGAGTAACATAAGCTCCTCCACAGGCCTGGCACGAGTTCAGATTAAGCTCTTTGCATTGAGAGACAGGCTTCCCTGATGTCATACTCCCATGTTGCCCAAGTCCAAAGGGCACGCTGACACAAACAGGGAGGCGTTGTATCTAAACACCAGCACCTCTGCCAATTGAAACAGGCTTGGAAGCCGTCTGTGGAGAACAAGAGCTTAATTTATACACCCGTCATATGATGAATTATAAATCAGGCTTTTTAGACTGCTTTCTGTCTGGTACTCTGGATTTCAGGATGTTTTTTGCACAGGATGTCTGTTTCAGCTTCTCTCCTTTTTTAATACAGAATAGAAAGCTTGTGCACATTGTGCATTTCTGAATGTTGTTTGTTTGGGCCAAGTTCTGAGCCTTAACACTGCAGGGGTCTGAGCAGGAAAATGCCCCTGCAAGTGAAATCTGTAGTGAAAAATCCCTTTCTTTCTTTCTTTCTTTCTTTCTTTCTTTAAGGGACCAAGAAGTCACGAAGTGACTTTGGTCACTTATTGTCTTTGTGTTTTTTTCCTTCTTCTTCTTACGCCAAAAATAGCAGTTCTGCCTGAACCGTGCAGTAGTTTTTTGCAAAACGCGGGAATCTGGTAGAGGGCCATGCCAAACGGTGACTATGCAAAGCCCATGACCATTGGCCAAAGGGTGGCGCTATAGCACTCAATTGAAAATGCAAACTTTGAATGCGCATAGCTCATGAACCATTTGACCATCTGCAATAATTCGATACACATATGCGTCTCCTCATGGCAAACAACTTCCGTGCTCTGACTTTTGACCTCTGACCTTTAGATCACCCTCCATTTTGAATTATATGAAATACCGTTAAAATATATCTCCCCCAAAATCTTTGATCAAAATGTATGAAAACGTCTACACGTGAACTTTGGACCTATACGGACAACAAATAATAGTACATTATTTTGAGTGAAAGAAAATTCACTTTTTATGAGCCGATGAAAATTGCAGTTTTGTGAAAATTCTTCTTCTGCCCCTAATACATACATGCAGCGTCATATGCTTATGACATTTTACAGTATGGTAGAGGGTCATGCCAAATAGCACTGAAAGCAGTCTTACTCCAATTGGCCAAAGGGGGGCGCTAAAGCAATATTTTGAAAATGAAACCTTTGAACAGTCATAACTCATGCCTCGTTTGGCACTTGTTTCCACATGTTCCTTGACTCATGGGGAACACATCTGTCACTTTGACAAGTAAAGCTCCGCCCTCAGTTTTCCGCCATTTTGAGCAGTTTGAAGAATGCTTATACGTGATTTCTGCCTGGTTTTTTGAGCAATTTGCGTGAAACGTTCTACACACAATGTATGGACCATTATCTGAAATTCCAGTTGAAGAGAACTTTGTACGTGAAAGCATGAACAGCGAACACACTGTAGTAATGGATAATGACATGCCCAAAACTCTCGCCCTGCGAGGTTGTGTGTACCGGGTACCGACAACTCAGCCCATGAGTCTTATTTGTGCATATTGATCTTATTGCGTATTGTCTTCTTTCTTGGTCCCACCTTATCGCTATATTTCTTTCTTTCTTTCTTTCTTTCTTTCTTTCTTTCTTTCTTTCATAACAAAATCACCTACTTGTTTTATCCACCCGAGCTGAGGATGCCCAATCTCCCTATAGTATTGTGAGCTCAGTGCAATTTTTCATCCAGAATCACTGCTCTGTCAGCCCAGATGGCAGCCTCTACCTATAAATCCATTCTTAGAACACTGGTAAAACAGGTTTATGGTCTGATTTTCTGCGATCTTTGATTTCTGTTCATCTGTTCTTTCAACACTGAACAATTTTATAATCAAGACTCTGATACAAGGAGACAAATTATAGACAATACAACACAGCAATACAGTATGTGTGTTTCTGATGAAAACATTAAATCTTCATAATTGTATCATCCCAGGTCTAATTTTCACATTGACTTACCAACAATTTTGTAGTCGGGTTTTAAATGAGTTTCACAAACTGAATTAGCATGATTACGGAATTCCTTCCATCTTTTCTGATACCTGGATGCTCAGATATTCAGCACAACAATATAGAAAACGGTTTCTCCCAGAGAGGTTAACTTGTGAACGCTGTGGCCGATAATATATGCTTTTAAGACCAGTCCTTGTTTCTTCAGACCACCAAGAGACAGCTGCCAGTGATGCATCAGAGAAGGTTTCCTGCATGCCAGAGACTGCCAGGCAGATCGAAGCAGGGGATGACGAAGGAGAAGAGGATGAGGAAGAAACTAAGAAAACGAAAGAGGACGAGAAAAGACGGGGGAATAACTGAAAGGGATGGATGGGCCAAACAACAGGGGGCAGAGTGGAGAGAGAGATGGTGTTTTGTGTGAAGGGGTTAAATCTGTGTCAAAAGTGTGCTCTGAGCTCAGAAATAAAAGAGAGTGAGCGTGTTGAGTGTGAGTGAGCTCTCTAGATGAGCGACTGATTGAATGACAACATAGATGCTACTGTATATCCTGCTTTGATTAAAAATCAAACATGTGTGCATCAGCAAAGAAACACTTAATTCTTAGCCTCAAAATGGGGAGGGGTACAGAAACAATGAAACGGTGTGGAGGAAGAGGATGAGGTCTCAGATCGTCAATTAGAAAACTCGGACTAGCACACTAGCACACTATATCCAAAGACAAACCCAGCTTTATTCCAGCACTGTTAATGTGTCGACTTTCCATCAGATTATAACCTCATGGGTTTCATTGGGTTCTGAAGATATTTGAACAGTCAAAACCTTTATGGAATAAAGCTGGTTTTGGAGCATTTAATAAAAGTGTGAAAGTAAGGACGGCTGTAGCTCACAGGTTTGCCTCCTGGCCCCGGTCGAAGTGTCGAAGTGTCCCTGAGCAAGACACTTAACCCCTGCCCCTCCCCCCTCCGTGGGAGTAATAAGATAAATCGAAATCAAAAGTCAGATTTTTCCAATTGATGTTTGTTATTTTCTACTCTGCACCTATGATGTTTTCTTTGGTTAGTGTGTGCGTCTTTTGGATACTCAAGCCAGACAGAAAGTCTGTGTGTGATATGGTCCATATTATGAAGTCAGAAATTATCTCCTACCTAAACATCACGCAGAGCAGATTACAGACGCCACAATGACTCCAAGGTCTCCATGATAAGTTGTCATGGTCAACATAACCAAATATCCCATACAGTAGATAGACTAACACAAGTCCTCTCTCTTATATGTCCTGTGCCCTCACCTTTCACCACTTATACACATGTTGCTTTATAGGAGGTAATGACTGCAAGAACAGAACACACACACACACACACACAACTCTCTTATGATCATCAATAACAAAGAGTCAGACTCTCTCTCACATAACCCCCTTTAAAAGTACTTGAAACTCGTTTTCGGTTCCACATTATTTTTTAACCCCTGGCCTAGATTGTAGTCTGATCAGCAACATGATATTGAATGTTAGGTCCCTCGTTTAAGTTGGCTTCTCCTGCCATCTTGTGGTAGAAAATATGCACTACAATGCTATTATTGCCCTAAATCCCAACTAGCTGGCTACTGTCAAAGAAAGTGTGTATTGTGTAACGGTAGTCATGAACATAGTGTTTGTGTATGGTTATTACATTTAGATTTAAATCAGGACTTTTGATTTATTTGAATATTCTTGTATTTGAAGGCAAAGCTACCTCAAATTTTTCAAAATACCCAACCATTGCCTCTGTACATTACACTTTTTGAAGGTTTCACAGTAAATTGATATATTGATAGGGAATCAACATATTTCTTTAAAAATGTATCCTATATTGTTGAATCAATTGGGATGTCCCAGTGCTTGGTAAACCTCTGTGTTGACATTTTTCTATTGTCATTTTTTTTAACTGTTCAGTTGACTTGTGTGTTATGGTTCTGTTTTGAGAGATATTTTTCTAATCTATTGCCCAATGTATGAGTATCCTAGTACGGCCCTGTCTGTATTTTCTACATCCAATGTGATTGTGATACCAAATGGTTGGCAAAAGTCACAACACAACCTCTCTCTAGCCAATTTAGACTTCAGCGACGAAGTGTTGTGTGATATCAAATGACACTATGGTGCTTAAGTAGGCTATAAATTAAGCTTAACACCCATTATTAGGCTAATCAATATGTTTTTCTGTCCCTGCTGAATGGAACAATAAGCCTGGACATTAAAAAAAATTCTACGAAAGCATTGCCATCACTTTACACATTGTCAGTGTGTCTGATTTACTTTCCAGTGAACATACTGTGTATCTGTTTATTCTGTCATTGCTGGACAAGCTTGCGACATTTCCAGCTGTGCCATAGAAAGTCTGTCTCTTACCATTTGTATAATATGGGCTATTGTTTGTACATAAAGACAACACTTTTGTAAACTCTGGCCTTTGACTAGGCCTCTGACCTACCTAAAGTCAAATATATTGTGAATACATCATATGACAATCAATTGTGTTGTGTCTACAAGCTTAGAACACATGGGTTATGAGCTTCGATATATATATTTTTGCGGTGGCACAAATCAGACTTAACATTTCATAATTATTGGTAATGTGGGCTCCACTACTCTTCCTTAACGCAAAATGTAGAAGTGAGGGCACTGTGGCACATTTGGTGGCGCTGTCGCCTCACAGCTATAAGGTCCTGGGTTCAATTCCCGCTGGGGACGTTGTGGGTGCTGGGGGCGTGTTCTCTCCTCTGCGTCATCAGTGCCCATACCGTGGGTAGGGTTGGCAAAAGGGCCTTTCTGTGTAGAGTTTGCATGTTCTCCACGTGACCCCTATAGGCGTATAGGGTAGGTACCCTCACAAAAACATGCAGTAATCCTGGTCTCTATACTGCCTCCCCCTGACCAGCCGGGGCGCCGCCTGATGGACGGGAAAGGAACCTGGTTGGAATAACGTGTTCCTTCATGCACTACTCCAACTGGGGATCAACTTCCCCTTGTCAGGTGAAAAGAAAATGCTGGACACCTCATGCATAGAAGGAAGCATGAGGTCAGTCCGTTGCTCTCCCCAGGTTGTCAAGGGAGTGTAGCACCCAGGATTACATTAGATAATTTAATTAATGGATTAATAATTTAGAAGTGAAACTAAGGGCGCTTTCACACCCAAAGTTCGCTTAGAAGGTCCGGATCAAGGACCAAGGACCAAATATTTGCATTTTGATTTTGGTCCGTTTGGTGTTCACACTGGACTTTGTAAAGCGTACCAAATATGTAAACAAATGACACGTGGACATGTTAAGCGAACCAAATAGTGAGGGGGAAAAGAACATGAGGGGAAATCACTGTCTACAATTTTTGGGGCAACCTTCAGTCACACAGAGAGAGAAGAGAACAGCAACATGACAGGCAGCAACAACTTGCTATTGCATTCATTCTTATTAATTATTTTATTAGCCAAATAAGAGCAACAGATGAACAGAGGAGCAGGTGTTTGAACAATAATGTGCTTGCTGCTGAATGCTGATGCATAAATTCACGGAGACGTATAGCCTACTACAAGGTATCCCCGATAAAAAGGACTTTTCTTCCATGTGTGCACCTTCACCCATGTTATTTCTGCGCATCAAATCGGCGCCGCGGCGGGCATTTCCATGTCATCTTATGGTTTGGTCAGTTGGTTATTGAGCTTCAAGTCAGAACAGCTCCGCTGCAGCTAATTGAGTTGAACTAGTTTTACGTCTTTTGCTATAGTGATGTAATCAATTAATCATTTGGGACCACCTGTGTATAGCTTATTTAACATTGGCTTTTTCTCGATACCTGCGGCCTGCGCGACATGGATGATTTTAAATATTTCTCTGTCTCTGCGTCTCTCCCATATAAATATATGGGTCTCTCCCCCAGTCCCCTCATGTGCGTGCGCGCCCACGCGCCCACACACACACACACACACAAAAAAAGGAGGGGACACGAGTTGAAAGAGAAACTCGCATGAAGATTCATGCATCGCAGATTCGCATGCTTTGTCATAACTTTGCGTGGCGGCGGCCAGCGCATGCTTAAAATAAACAGATCTACAAGCTTACATCGTGTGCCATACAGTGGCGTACACCATTCCATGTCGATAACTTGTACATTTTGCGCATGTGAACCTCGTATGCTGCGCTGCGCCTCGACATATACTGTATGCGTCTACTATTAAAATCAGACTGTCAGCTGTCATATGATCCCCGTAAAAAAATACATGCTTTTATAACTATAATTATTAATGCAGCCTCACAACTGCCGACGCCCGACGGCTATTTTGCCTATCGTCCTGTATTTGGTCCTCTATAAAGTCCGAATGCATTCACACCAGTAACGAAGCGCACCGTGGTTCGTTTGGAAGCGAACCGAGTTCGGCCTTTTTTAGCGGACCATGGTTCGTTTCTTTGATCCGCACCAGAGTTCGTATGCACGTTCACACCAACCGAACCAAAGGGGTAAGCGGACCATGGTTCGTTTTAAACGAACCAAACATGTCCGGTGTGAAAGCGCCCTAAAAGACAATCAGAATCTACTCAACCATGCAGGCTACTAAGAGGGTAGGATACTAGCCTACTGATACATTTGACAAAATTACAGTATGTCACATTATCTTTGTGTCAAATGATACATGTATACATGGCAGGACAGCCATAGTTATATGAGGTATATATGATAGAAGAGGACTCAAACCTACATGTGAGTTGGACTAATAAATAGATGAATGGTTGCATAACTCTGAGAATGCTTTTTTCCTTCTCTCTTTTTCTATTTTGTTTACATTTGTAGAGCAGAGCACATTTAAATATTATAATTAACATTATTATTTAGTCAGGTTCCCCTTATTTATAAGGGGCGCCTATAATGAATGAAACTTTATTGACAGCCGTAGCCAGTAGATGACAAACAACAATTAAAAACATACAAAACAGTTACAAATAAATACATTGGTTCATAAAACTCTCGTAAAAAATAATAATAATAAAAAATCTATAGGAGGCACTCATACCAATGTTTCCACATCAAAGAGCGGTATCTAACAGTGCTAAACCTAGGATTAGTCAACACCTTAATCACGTTATTATGTGACCCATCAAGTCTGCTTTTAAAGCTGAACATGAGGTTTCTCAAGAGAGCCTGGAAGGTGGTTAGACCAGAGTCGCAGAAGAGCTGACTAGCACTGCCATCCCTAGGCTTCTTCAGGAGAATCCTGAGGGCATCATTATAAGCCACCTTTAGCTTGCGCAGACTCTCTTTTTTATAGTTCACCCATAAGGGGGCTGTATACAGCGGGGTGCAGTACGCTCTATAGAAAAAGATACTTGTAAATTGACTTGGTCCCCAGCACCGTATTGTGAGGGCAACAATACAATACCCCAAATTAGCAGATCTACGTGTCACATTGTGACTTGTTGTGAGCTTGTAGCTATTTTTGGCAAAATGATTTAGTGTAGACAGAAAAAAGCGGCCCAAGTACAGATACAACTGAGGTCCAGTTACTATAAGTCCAGAGGATTTATACTGTATATGAGTTGTTTGAACTTGTAATAATGTGTTATTGATTGGTTCCCCAAAATAAGGGGGGATGTCCCTGGGATGAGACACATGTCCCATGTCCCTTTGATTGATATGAGACACTGTCCTATTTATATCAATTCAATAAGGGACTGGGACATGACTTTTTGTTTCCATATAAGTAGCCATAGGTTGGCAACTTGGCATCCCTACCTGAACCCTACTTTGTTATAAAGAAAGTGAAGTGACCTAGGCTAGGATATGGTCTGGCTGACCTTTGGTCCCCTGGGCCTCGGCCCAACAGGGACCTAAAACCTGTCATTTAGACAACCTCTGCCATGAATGATTTATTTTGTGCAGACTGTGCATTTGTCGACCCAGTTCAGTTCTGCTTCTCAGGGGAACTTGAGGAAGCAGCCCACAGAAATATAGAAGCAAGACAACACTCATTGGGCGAAAAACGGCCATATAGCGGCTCCGTCTTTTGAGCTAATTTAGAACTTCCTGTCTGAGAGCTAGCTAATTTAAGACATCCGGTTGCCTTCAGAATAAAATAAGGTTATTTAATTAATAATTATTACATTACATTATTAGTATTATTATTACATTACAGTTATTGTAAAGACACACATTATGTTTCTGTGTAAAAATAAGTAATTAAATAACATCAAAAAGTTATCTAAATGGATAAATGCTATTCACTGGAGTGAATATTCTATTATATTCTAAAAACGACGTATAAATCCTAAAGCCTTGTTTATACTTCACTGTGCAACGGTCCTATGCTGGACAATAGCAGATATGCAAACTCACAGCACATCTCATTCAAGACACTGAACTTGCAGATCTGCCATTTTTGAACACACTATAAAGTTAACCATTTATCATGCTGCTCTACGTGGCACTGCATTCTGTGACATTAAACCAAATGGCATTTTCCACTCTATGACACTACTGTTCTACATTTTTGTCTAATAAAATAGGCTATTAATTTAATCAATCAAACTGCATTAACTAACAGAGATACTACTAACCAAGCTATCCATGTCAACATGCTCTATAGGAGTCTCAATAACAGGTATAAGTAACGTTTAATGTTTAGTAATGTTTAATGTAGCAGAAGAGGCCATTCATTGAACAGAGTTTTGCACAATTTTAACATCCCAGATCGATTGAAATATGAATCTACTGTGCTGTGCTACACCATGATATATTAAGAGTACAATAACATTCCATTGTGAATAAAAACCTATTAACCACAGTGTAATGCTAAAGGTTTCATCACAGGGCTGTCTGCTTCATGTAATATCATTAAAAGTGTTGTTGGTGACAGTCAGAGCCGAAGAGTTTGATCAATCCTCATGCCCCCCCCGCCTCCCCGCAGCCCCCCCCCCCCCCCCCCCCCCCGCCGCAGCGCGGAAAAAAATAAGTTGTTTTCGCTGGTACTTTTAAAGCAGCTTCTATAGGCCAATGTCCAAGCCAAGGTGAGGACTTTCAGGAATATATTATTTTTTATTATGAGAGAGAGAGAGAGAGAGAGAGAGAGAGAGAGAGAGAGAGAGAGAGAGAGAGAGAGAGAGGGAGAGAGAGAGAGAGAGAGAGGGAGATGGGCGCGTTCGGAAATAGCGCACTGAGCCCACTGTGTAATGCAAACTAATAGGCGAGTGTGCTCCGGTGTGGTATTTCCGAACGCGCCCTTTATGTCACGCCTCAAGAACAACTACAAAAGAAACAGATTAGCACTTTTTAACACCTCTTGGACGGCCGGTGTCTCTCAAGACAGACTGTTGCCTGAGGAACAACAGGGGAGGCGCTGTTTTCCCGAATATTTGACGATGGGATTCTCAGATTGCCGGCGGAGAGGTCCAAAATGTTCGGAATTCCCAGAAAATATGTAATGTAAATGTAAAATGTCCACGAAAATCTTCATGGGGGCCGAAAGGGGCCCTAGGATTCTTCATGGGGGCCATGGCCCCGTGGCCCCCACAGACTCTACGTCGCTGGTGACAGTTATATGAGTTGGAAGCATTAAGACCCATTTTAACCCTCAATGGCTTCCTTTCTGACAAATAACGTTATTGTAAAAAAAAAAAAAAAGATTCACGCGTTCATATGTAGCTATTTTGCATTAGAAGCGGATGGGACCAAGGGACCCGGATGTAACGTAAGAGGACTACAATAGATTCGCGGTTAAATCTCGCGGGCGTGGCCTCACACCGGAAGGAAGTGCCGCCGCCCTCAAATACGGAAGAGACGCGTGGAGGTAGGTTTGGTCAGTGTTTGTTTGGAACGTGCCACGTCACCATCGCGGGTCCGTCTTCGGAGCAAGTAAGTGATTAAATGTTATTTAATACTTAACGCTGTTGTTGTTTGTGTGTTCAAACGTCTATCACTTGAAGTTACTTGTTATGATGTTTATATATGATGTTTGTACGAAACTGTAAAACAGTGTTTCAGTAGCCGAATGGTTAGTGTCGAAGGTTTATAAACAACTATGCCCGGCCTCAATGTTTACTAACCGTCGACAGTACCCACTCGACTACCGAAACACGGCTTTAAAGAGTAGTATTTACATATCTAAACACAACAAGTAACTTCAAAAGTGATAACATGTTTGAGCCACGGACCACCATTTCACATTAATAGACTCTCACAATGGTGGTCAGTGGCTCAAATGGGTCTGAGAGACTAGATGGCCTCAAATGGTGGTCTGTGGCTCAAACGCTGAATAAATAATCGACTAGAGGTGAAAATAGTATTGTTTGGTAGGTAAAAGGACAAACATTCTGTGAAAATTGGCACGAAGCAACAAACATTCTTTGAAATTGGTGGGAAACGATCCCGGGCACTCATGTTAACAAAGCTCAGTCACTAACCACTATGCTACAATCAGCATTATATAATCAAAGGATCAAAAGTAGCAATCTTCTACATTCTCTAATTGTGTAGTTTTTTTGGAAATTAAGCAGATGCTTAACAACAATTGAACTATTGAGAGTGTAAAGATCTACTATTGGGGTCAATTTGGTTACCTAAATTAAATTGCTCTGTATTGTGACAGTAATCATTGCTATAGTGTGTGTTCAGTAACAGTGTTAAATAGCTCTATAGTGTGACAGTAATCATTGCTATAGTGTGTGTTCAGTAACAGTGTTAAATAGCTCTATATTGTGACAGTAATCATTGCTATAGTGTGTGTGTTCAGTAACAGTGTTAAATAGCTCTATATTGTGACAGTAATCATTGCTATAGTGTGTGTGTTCAGTAACAGTGTTAAATAGCTCTATATTGTGACAGTAATCATTGCTATAGTGTGTGTTCAGTAACAGTGTTAAATAGCTCTATAGTGTGACAGTAATCATTGCTATAGTGTGTGTTCAGTAACTTGCAACACAGCAGCCAAGTATATGCAGAACACATATACACGCATTTGACATAACACAAACAACAAGACAATTTACATACATAAAGACATGAAGAAAAGAGCAATATCCACCGCTTAGATTATCCTGTGGCTACTACAACTCCTGATTAAACCCTTTTCTATTTATTAAAGAGCTGGAGAGACAGGAATATTCCTGTTACTGAACACACACTATAGCAATTATTACTGTCACAATAACTTTGTACTTTTGCTACTGATGTTTGTGTGCAACATTTGAGCTGGTGTCAAGTCACCTTAATTCAAGTGATAGATTATATACAGGGGCATGCCATATGGTCTACCTGCACAGCCTTTGTGATTACTGGTAGATCACGATGTACCTTTTGGGCACCCCTGCAATACAGGATTCCTGTCCAGAATTGTTTTTTATTAAATATAGAGGGTTTAAGTGTAGGGTTTGTCATGTTGGTGTTCTCTATAACTTTTCGTCCTGGGCATGACGTTAAACTGTCCAGTGTAACTCCAAGTTACATGGGGTGGGTATGGTTTGAGAGTTTGTGATGCTCAGTTCTTTTTTTGCGTCTCGGTTCCTCAGGTGGAAGCTGCATAGTTGGGTTTTTGATGGGTTGGGTTTCAAGTGGCTGGTCGTTTGTTTAGATATTGAAAAGGAGGGGGGCGAGCGCGCTACCTTGTGGGTAGCCTGGAACTTTTCCCATGGTTGAAAGGCATAGGGAGGCGGGGATTAGCCTCCGGCGAAAACGGCCGGAGTTTTTTGGTGCGCCCCTATTGGTTCACCAAAATGTCAATCAACCCGCTCCCCGACTCCGTCCTCCCCTTTCCTGCCTGTGTAACCATGTTTATATGCCCGAGTAGAACACACTAAAAGACAGGAGGTTTAACAACAACATTGAACATTACCGAACGCTCGACGCTGTTAAACAACTTTAAAAGTATACAATGGACACAGACCAAGAAGACGTTAACGCTGCCATCATACAGGCTTGCAAAATACACGGTGTGGACTTTTTGAAGGAGCTACAGCAAGTTATTTTGGAAACGCTTTTGTCAAAGAAAGATGTACTCGGCTGTTTGCCTACAGCGAGTGGAAAATCTCTGATTTTTCAAGCATGGCCTACGGTATGCAGTCTGTTATCGAACAAATATCCAGACAAATGGCCCAACGAAGCAATGGTTTTGATTGTTTGTCCACTACAATCAATAATGGATGAACAGGTTAAAATGTTGAACGCTAAAGGACTGTCTGCTGCCTGTGCTGGTAAAGACGAGAAGACCGACGAAAGAATTTGCAAAGGAGACTTTTCTTATGTTTACGGCTCGCCAGAAACTTTTGTTGGCAACGACTTTTGGAGAACAGCCCTGCAAGCGCCTTTGTTTCGAGACCGATTGATTGGGTTAGCTGTTGACGAGGTACACACAATCGTGCAATGGTGAGTCTAAAGTTGAGATTTATCTATACTATAACGTGTGGGTCCAATGCTGTTGTACAGCAATGTGTTCTATTAAGTGGATTGTGTTTTGACTGTCCCTTATTTGATTTTTTACCAAGCCTAGCCCTGGAATTGCTGAGATATTACATACATTTTAATTAATGTATTTCAACCTTTTTAATGTATGAAATCAAAGCCATTCTATGGCTATATTATGCCATGCCATTTTCGCGTTTAAAAGCTACTCAGCAGTACATTTATATCTGAACTGCCAAAAGTTGCAAAAGAAAACTAAAGGGGATGGTGTCACATGCTTTTGTATTTGTTGTCAACATGCTAATGAAACAAACTGTATGTAAGCACACAGTTCTATTAGTTAATTTCAAGTAGACATAATTCATGGCATATATTTATATATATAACAGTATTTAACCACACTTTGACCGTTACATGTCCCCATTTGTGGTAGTCATGGTGTAATAAATATAAGATGTAAATATAATAACAATAATATAATTATATATAAATAATAGGCCTATCTGATTTACGTTGTTATTGACAACTTGGTTAAGTGTATGACTTTGATTGCAGCTGAAAGTAGGCCTGCATAAAACATTGCTGAAACCAGAGAACAATAGCCACACATTAGTCAACCGAAACTGCATATATTTGGCACATTAGCTATATAGATAATTAGATATAGATATTATGAGTGTGTGTAAAGCCTGTCCTCTGTTTAACAATATTCCATGTGTCTTTCTCTCAGGGGTGAGACAACTGGAACAGCAGAACCTTTCCGAAAGTGGTGTGGACTCGTCGGGGAACTAAGATCACTGCTACCAACGTCTGTACGTGTACCACTGCTGGCCCTCACAGCAACAGCATCCAAAGACATGAGAAAGAAGGTTGTGAAGAACTTGGGTATGCATGAATATGTGGAAGTTGTTAAAAGCCCTGACCGGGTGAACATCAGGCTGGCTGTGAAGAAGATCTCTGCTGATCCATTAAAAACATTTGCATGGCTCATTCAGGAACTAGAGTCAAAGGCACAAAACACTGAGAAGCATGTAATATATGTTAAGAGCATTGCTGATTGTGTTCTATTGTACTGTGAAGTTTTTAAACTTAACCTAGGTAAGAAATCACGGTTTCCAGTTGGAGCTAAAGATCTGTCCGGGAGTAGACTTGTAGACATGTACCATTCTGAGACACCAAAGGATGTACAACAAGACATTCTAAACTCGCTTCAAGACCCTGCATCAATTCTTCGAGTTGTGATCGCCACATCAGCTCTGGGCATGGGCGTAGATTTCAGAGGGGTTAACCATGTTATTAATTACGGACCACCCAGGGACATTGCATCCTACATGCAAGCCTATGGTAGAGCAGGGAGAGATGGTTCAGCTGCACATTCTCTAATTCTATATCATGGAAGACAGTTAATGGCTTTATCTGACCAAATGAAGCAGTATCTCGCTGATGAAACAACATGTAGACGAGCTAAACTATTAAAGCTTTTTGATGGAGAAAAGTCTATCCCTTTGCTTGTCCCCCATAACTGCTGTAGCAACTGTGCAAAATCTTGTATGTGCACAGAGCAATGCAATGGGCAGATGAGTGCACTAGAGAAACACGCTGGGATTGAACCTGCTAGTAAAAAGAGAAATGTTACTCCAGAACAGATAATCACAATGGAGGAAAAGTTGCAGGAAATGATACAGCATGCTACACATGAAGGCCTTTATGGAGCTGTGTCAGTGTATTGTACTGGACAGCCTGGCGACACCAGCAACCTGATTAAAGATGTTATTGATAAAAGCAATGTACTCTTCACATTGAATGACATATTTTTTAATGTGCAGGTTAGCAATGTTGTATTGGCACGTGAAATACTGATCATTTTAATGCTTGTATTTGATGATGTTGACGAAATGGAGGTCAGCAGCTCTGATGAAGAAGTACTAGAAGCATTCTGTGAAATGGAACTGTGGGATTAGATGATTTATTGTGCATTATTGTAAGAAGTGTTCATTTGTCTAAATGTTATTTTTTGCCTGAAAGTTGACTGAAAATAAATGTGAAACATTCAAAGTGTCTACTGTGTCACCTACTCATTTGGACATGCTCATGTGGAATATGGAAATAAGGGAATAATTCTATACAATATCTCAGGTTTGAACCAATGTAAACTGTTGTAGCCTATTAAATAGGTCTGTCTGGCTTCCAAGGCCTGCTTTAATTTGTTTGGTTTGTTTACAGTTTGCTGTCTGTTCCTGCTGCAATTTGTGTAACAATAGAATTGGTGTTGATAGCTGCAAGCATAATCAGTATTCAGTGGGTCTTCAGAGGAACAGTGGACACGCCTACATTCTCACATCAGTTTGTGAAACTGTACTTAATACATATACTTGTGAGTAAGATGTACAAAGCCTTCAATGAGTGCTCACAATGTAACTTCCACTGCAGACTGGTATACCATAAGAGTATGATTTCTGATTAATTACATAATTATATGTAATGGTGCACAATATAATCCTGATTCAAAATGTATAATTAGAACTATTATGTCTGAATAGGTGCAATGTTTACATGGAACGCAAACATTTACTGATATAATGTATTGTTCACTAACAATCTACGAGCGATGCAATGTAATGCACACATTGTCATTATAGATCTGCTATTTTCAAAAGATTATACATTTGAAAATGAAAATGGGACATTATGGGTTCTAAGGTCAATTATTTGTATTAGTGTCTATCACCAGCTTTAACTATGCTTATCTGAGAAGCTACAGCAGGGTTAAAGACACAGCAGGGTGTCTTACATCATGATGGTTGAACAAAGGAAGGCCTGCTATGACAAACACAGCTGTATGAAAGGTCATGGAGTTCACAACCTTTTAAAAAGTGATTTGTGAACAGAGATGCCACAAATAAGTCAACCACCAAGTATTAAATAAACTTGTTTAATAATCGAATGTACTTTGGTTGGCATTCTGTAGTAAAAGCACATTATGATCATTGATTGGGGTTGTAGAAAGAACAAAAAAATAACTTAGCCTAAAAACATCTGGGTTTACTAGGCTAACTACAATGAAATAATTGATTCTCAAACTGCCATTGCGTACTGGTATACTTTAAGATTATGATTTCTGAATAATTACATATCTCAAATTATATTTAAAAGGTTCACAATAGTCCTGATACTAAATTTCCCAAATGTGGTTAATTTCCAAGCTTGCACATTAACTATGGTGGTTGAAACCAATGATATTTTAATCTTCCTTCTCAACACAATGTGTATACTATAATTACAACATATGTAATATGAAGAGGTACAAAGTTTTCATGATTCATACATTTTTAAGCCAGTAACAGACTCTTAGTTGTCAGATTTTTAAAAGAAGAAAACAAAAACAAGTACATCTTTAAATGTATAAAATTATAAACTTTATTCACAATAACAAATTATAAAGAAAATATGGGAATGTTTGCCATGAGAAATAGCTGTAGACCCAAACTTGTTATGGATCCTCCTGTAGCTGGTGACATCTCTTTTTATTATCCAGGATCCATTGCACAACATTTCCTGCCTTTAATTTGTGCAGTGGATTGGCACTTTGGTTTTTGAAGGCGCCGTAAGACCTTCCAGGCTTGACACTGAATACATCATGGTCGTGGAGAATTTTAACCATTTTAATTATGTCACACTGTTTGTTTGCCGCAGTGTGCCTTCCCGACTTTGGACTGACACCACAGTCTTCGTCAAATTGATCCATGATTCTTTTCATCTCACCAATGCTCCTGCTCATCACCTGCGCTATATCAAATTCAAGATTGGCCCCCTGTTTGTCCATCAGCTCTTTAGTGTACTGTACATAGTGTTCACAGTTAAGGTCCAATGCAACGTTCTTGCCTGCCATACCACTTACATTGACCGTCCTGTTCCACATTAGCCTATGTGACACATTTGGACTTTGCATTGCAGATATGTCTAACTGCAGTCTTAGTGCCTCTAGACTATATTTGTGCCGGCCTGCCTGTTTAAAATGCAGCATCTTTGATTTCCAAAGACGGCAAGTCCTTTGGCCATCCCCCTCCTTAATTGAGTCCTGAAAATCTCTCTCAAGTAAGGCGACTTTCAAAAACCCGCTGTGGTAATTGAAGACCCCGTCAGAATTTTTATTTTTGTTGCCCTGAGCTTTTCCTGTGCTTTCCGGTTCTCCACAATGGCTTATGAGGACTTGATGTGTGTCATCTACATGTTTTTTGAGTTTGGCATGGGTGTTGAATGTTAGGCCTTTGCAATCCCTAAATAGGCAATTTAGACTTTTTTTAGCCATTCCGACATGTTTCTCCCAATCATCATCTGTAGCAGTGGCCCCCATCTCTTCATTCATAATGTATGTGTCAAGCATGTTAATTAGGTGTTTGTCTAACCACTGCTGTTTTTGTTGATCTGAGCTGAATGTTGGAGGTATTGTGTTTTTCTTGGGTGTGTCTTCAATAGTGTCCATGGCAAAGTAATGTAGAGCAGCCGCAATGATCGATGCATCTGTAACATCTTGGATAAATGTGTTGCTGGCTGTGTATTTGTCACCAAGTGCAGATGTTGATACATTTCTTCTGTTGATTGTATTTCTTAAATGTAACAAGGTGCCCGGGTCACCGCTTGAGCTGGTGTTGTAGTAGTCTTTAAATATGACATCATTGGTGTTCATGCTGCAGTGAAAGTCTGCTATTGCTGTGACAATGCCGTTCTGTCTTTCATCTGAACCATTTGCATTCCCCAGTGCGCCTATGGCTACATCTGAATTTTGCTTGGTCAGTTGGTCTCCTGCTAAAATTACTTTAACAGCTGGCTTCATGACTGTCCTTCCATCCTCCTGAACAGGGACATAAGGGACATATTTGTCATTAATGTACTTAATTGTCTTTACCATGTCTGGCCCTTTCTTCTCATCAAAGTCCAGAAGTCCAAGCGGTATGATCTCAGTTTTTGTGGCCATTGTTGAAGAATACAGATGAGGGATGTGCAATTTGACATTGTCTTTAAATTGGCTGAATTCTGGAAGTTGGGACACCAGCACTCGTCCAATCAGCTCCTTGAACTCTTCTTTCAAGTGCCGTTTGTCATCCTGGTTTGGAATGATGTCAGTTATTGGAACATCTCGTACATCCCTGTGAGTGTCTTGAGGGAGATGGGCGGCACTGACTCTCTCTGGATTAGCCAACATAATCATCCAGTGATTGTCTTTCCTCTGATTGTCTGATGTCATAGTGTGTGGTGTGACGCTGCGGTCCAAATTGTCTATTGTGAATTGCATGGGCAAACTCATTGTAGGTCCCTGCAAAAAAAAGTGGGGTGGGGAGAATCGAAAGATGTGATGTGATAATCAAAATAAAATAATGCCAGAAAAATTAACCAATTTAGGACGGGAACCTGTGTTGGTGTTTTAAGCATTATACTTTAGCTATTGAAAAATAGCAGATCTACAAGCTCATAGCGCGGCACTCTACTTGAAAACATGCACATTTATGAACATATATTCTTTCACAGCAGACATTTTAAATTCTAATCTTTGCTTCTGGGAGGGTCCCTGGAACAACAGATGGGGGTCGATAGGCCTACATAATTTTTTTTGGGTCCTTGACATGAAAATGTTTGAGAACGACTGATATAGAAACACAGGGTTTTTCAGGATTTAGAAGGTATTTGTAGAATCGACCTCAGGTCTAAATGGGTTAAGACCTATAGTGTTCAACCACATTGACCATTATATTATACTTTAGCTGTTTAAAAATGGCCAAAATACAAGCTCGTAGCACGGCACAGAGTGCCACGATATGAGCTTATAGATCTTGAAAATGTGTGCAAATATTTCAATATACAGAATATTTCTTCACCTTTTGATTCTGGGGGGTCCCTGGTACAAAACATTTTAAGATGTGGGTCTGTGGCCAAAATAGCAGCTCTAAAAGCTTGAGCTTGTAGATCTGCTATTTTTCAATAGCTAAAGTATGACATAATGCTTAAAACACCAAAAGGGGCCCAGGCCGTAGCGTAACGGTCTGGGCACCGGACTGGTAATCCAGTCGCGGTGTGCCGCGGGTTCGACTCCCGGACCCGACACGGCCTTTACTGCATGTCATCCCCCCATCTCTCTCCCGTTTCCTGTCAGCCTACTGTCTGTCCCTTCAAAAATCAATAAAAGGCGTAAGCCGCAAAAAAAAATATCTTTAAAAAAAAAAAACACCAAAAGGGTTTCCCGCACAGAATGGGTGTGTTAATAGTATTTCCGCATATTCAAAACAATACATTTCAATATTGTGATGCATACATTTTGCAATATCTTACCCTTTCAACTTGGGGAAGAAGCGATGAGCCAGATGCCGCACATCCATCCATAGCACCAGCTTCTCCGGCAGGTGGGTGAGCTGCTATGTATGACTTGCACACATCTTCCTTCCACTGTATTACGTTGCTGTCCCATGACTTAGCAATGTCTTTGACTTTTTCAAGGACTCTGCCAGGAGACACGCATACACCCAATTTCACTAGGCGTTCCAAACACCTTTTCTTTGCTCCTCCATGACGCATGACCAATGCATTTCTATACATGGGTGCTGACATAGACTGACATCTTGCCCTGAGTAGCGCTGCACCAGCCATCGCCATTGTGCACGTTTTGCTCTTGTGATATAGCAGTGCACGTGGTTTCAGAGGGCTTTTGGGGAGGGGCGGGTCCTTTGGGATTTTACTAGCACTTTCCAAGAACCGTTTGTATGTGGGAGCTTTTTGCCTCCACTCAGAAAGAACGTCTAGCCATTTGAATTCTTTCAATGCCTTTACGGTGGTCTGCCTCAATTTAGAATTGAATTTCAAACTAGACAATGTCTGACATTCCATGTTGATTTTCTTCAGTATCTCCTCAACCAACATGTCAGACATTCCAGGTACAGCCATAATTGCATGTGGTATTTGTTTTTCTCGTTTTCTGAGTATATTGTCAATAACTCTCTCATATGGTCCATGAATTATTCTGCTTCGGAGTGTGGAGCGATTTCTCACAGTAATCTATGGAAAAATAAACAAAATGATATATTAATCGTTATATTAATTATGAAGTGATTGCATAGGGACAAAATGGAAACAAGACTGCAAGGACATAACACTGTAAGATGTTGTTGTTTTTACATTCTGTCTAATAGTCTAAACTATTCAATCAGTCAAGTCTAATTTTCCAGGTAAAAGGATAAAACAACAAAGACACATGCTCTTCCATGTTTTATCTTGAAAATAAAGCTAACATACAAACCTTTGTTTCACGTAGCTTTGTTGGCCCAGAGTGTGTTGGTGAGTGTGTTGCTGAACGGACTACTGTGTGACTTGGTTCTTGGACGTCAGAAGTTTGCATCTCCTGCTGTGTTTGTTGACACTCCTAATGTAAAAACAATACATCAAATCAATTCATAATAAAATAAAATTAGTATGAGCTGCTATAGAAGAATGCAATGTTTACAAACCTGAATTGTTGGTGCAGACAAGAAACTGGCTGCAGTTGAATTCTTCTTTCTCACTGCTCCTTCACCGGAGACTGGCCTGGATGTTGTCGGAGGATGTGACAGTGGTGGTGAATTTGACCTTAGGCTCTCCCAACTTTCAGTCCTACTGGAAAGGGAAGTCTATAACAGAAGAGTGCAATATAGGATACAGGTTATGGTTTGGGTCATTCAATTCCATATCTGCATGCATTTATTGTCAAAAGCCCTAATGTACATCCCAAACAGGTGTGCCATGGCCTAGCAGTATGACCATCTTTCTTTAGGAAAAAACAAAGCCAGTGGGCTGTTACATGTTGGTACTAAAACCATGTAGATTGGTATCAGTATCGTATATGGGCAGCCTGTGCCGTGTGTGTGGGTGCTAACATGCATGCGTGTGTGGAGAGTTGTATTTGGAACTGAATGTAATACCAGGATATTTTGTATCTTATTTGGACCGATTAGATTATGGATAAAAGATCTAATCTAAATCAAATCACAAAGGAATAGTGATTGGGAATATTGCCAGACAGTATTAAAGAAAAAAAAACGTCTTCTCTGTGCAGACAAAAACAAAACAAAAGTGCATCTCACCATTCCTTCAGTGGAAGGCGTCATTATTTTGGTCAGTGGTGGCAGTGGTGTTGTGAAGGACCTGGTCTCCATAGGTGCAGGAATCGTGGCAAATGGACTCTATAAGATATGAGGGGAATACAAGTACAGGAAGTGTGGTGTGGGTCACAGGTGTTTTAGCCACGATAACATTTACATCTCTATTGGCTTGTAACATTGTTCCATTCTACAATAAATGTATGATTTTGAAAATATCTGACTTTGTCTCAGACTGTGTGAGAGGAACAAAGCCATGTAGGTAGGATCAACCTTCGTACATGTTTAGGACATTGAGAATCATAACAAGACAGTATATTGTATTAGAGAGAAGCAACACAATGACATTGAGGCTGAATTGTTTGATACTTACAACTTGGACACTGGTAAGAGATTTGGGTGATGTCAGAGCTTGTACCCGCGGTGAAGGGCTGGTAGGGCTAGTCTGACGTGCTTCCCAATTTGAAGTCATGTTGGCAACTGATATCTACAGCAATATGAAAACAGCCACAGTAAAATTGAATCAACAAACGAGACTAAACAATTCCAAAAATGTTCCCGGTTATACGGTCAAATATTTTTGTTAGTGCCCATCAACAACAATGGTCAATGGTCACCAAAGGGGGGGGGGGGTCACCAGGGTTTTAAAGATGCTTATCTCTATGAATAGATACAGCAGGGTTAAGGGGCTAAGCCACAGCAGGGTGTCTTACAAAATGAAAGCTGAACAAAGGAAAACCTTAAGAGCTGCTAGAAACACAAACAGCTGTATGAAAGGTCATGAAAAGGGATCACAAGCTTTTAATTATCTGTGAACGGTGATGACACAAGAAGTCTACCATTAAAGTATTAACTTGATGAATAATATACTGTACATAGTTGGCATTTTACACTAGTGACTGTATTAATAGTATATTAGGCTGATTGACTGGAGTTTGTAGAGAGAACATGTAAATTAATTATTTCTGTGTGAAATGTTAAATAGTTGTAACTCATTGTTGTTGAGCACTGTTTATCAGCATGTCCAAAGCTATTACAAGGCTTAAAGCTAATGTAATATCTTACTTATTTGACATACAGTAAAGACATTATTAACAAATGTATTATGTATTTTAAAAGGGGGACTATGGACAAAAGGATGTCATAATGATGATATCATAATAGGTTTTCCTTGAATTTAAAAAGGTGTACAGATTATGTTTTCCTCACCGCTCCAAATGAAGGCAAAGTTGGACTGAGGGAGTGCTTTGGCGATGCACTGCTATGCTGGAGCTCTTCCCATTGTGATGTCCTCATTGATACAGAAGAAGATGGCTATAGGAACATGGCAACATATATGAATACAGTATTATTTTTTCCTCAACACCATAACTACTTCATGATAATGTATGCCAATGTACAAGCTCACAAGATAATGAGAAGCGCTGTGAGCTTGTGGATCTGTAATTTTCAGCGAGGGTTCATGCTACATTCAAGTGGTTAAAAAAGTCAAAGCACAATTATGTAAAAGAAAGATTTAATTTAAAGAAAGCGTTTGGGGGAATGCAAATATTTAAGATAAAGCAGGTTTGGGATGAGGAAAGATTTGGAAGAGGTGAAATGCTAGCCTAGTTAATAATAAAAATTCAAACTTCACACCATATGAAGACAATCTGTTCACCAATCTGTAAATAAAAATATAAAATTATTATTTAATATAATTGAATGAATATTCACGTGCTTATGTACAACTTGATACAATGATATGATGATAATTGTAACGTTCTCTACATAGCCCAATACTCAAATGAAAACGAATATATTGTCATTAGGCTATATTAACATAGCTACTCACCATCAGCAAACTAGTTGTACACTTTGGTACATCTTTATCAATGAAAAGACTTCGTCTTGCAGGGCTTGCAGGATTTTCCAGTCTAAATATTTTTTTTCTTTGACGGTCACGGGACCCAGCCGACCCACACTCTTGGACCTGATTGAATAATATTAACATTACAAAGACAAGCACATTAAAGTATGCTAATGGCATTACACAAGAGAAAACACTGTTGCTTGGATTTCATCTTACTCACCTCTTTTTCTGGTGTGGGCTTGGCGCACCGTTTGACTGTTTTGTGCCTTCGATCCAATTCTTTTATCTCGTCGCCAAGTTTTGTAACCTCTTCTTTACATCGGCGATACTTTAGTAATTTACTGCGGCACGTCTGGCATACAGCCTTTAACACATCGTCGCTTGTCACTGATGTTCCTGTGAGTTCTTCTAATACAACTGTGTAGTCCTGCTTGACGTTCTTAATAAATAAATTGTGTTTGTTTCTTTTATCGCTGTATTTATCTCCGCAGAGTCTGCACAAGTTCGTGATGGATTTTGATGGAGTGGTGGGTTCAGCCATGTCTCCAAATAGTTGTCCTCGATAGTTGTAGACTTGTAGTTATCGTTCTCCCAAAAAATTACTAGGCTACTACTGTTAAAAACGAACGGCCTCAGTACTGCAGTAGCATTAGCTTCCCGTCGGAAGATGTGCAGGAACACACCAGGTAGAAGACTGACGTCACCCCATTTGGAGCGACGCCCATCTGCACTCTAGGTTCACTCCCACCCGTATGCCGGTTGGACGTGGACCGGGACCCAGACTTTTCTTTCTTCCAGGAAATAAAACGTCTGGGTTTCCGAGGCTACCTTGTGGGAGGCCGTTCTTTTCGGCTTTCCATTTACTCCTCTGGTCATTTAACTGAACATAGAAGCGCCTGTTGTTGAGGAGGCTTTTCCTGACCATTGTGCGGTGTTGGACAGTGTCGTAGGCAGCAGAGAGATCTCTGAATGCTGCTCCAGTTATTTGTTTCCCCTCAAACCCATCCTCAATGTGTTGGGTGAGGTTGAGCTCTGTCCAGCACAGGAGCGGCTGGGACGGAAACCAGCTTGGTCTTTAGTCAGCTTGGTATCTATGAGTGGCAACAAGGCGTTGGAGTAGCAGCTTCTCATATAGCCTTGTAGGTGATGCAGAGGGAAATGGGTCGGTAGCTCTTTGTGGATAATGGGTCTATGCCAGGTTTAGGGATTGCAACCACGTTGGCCTTTTCCCAGACAGAAGGGATGGTTTTCTGTGCTATGCATGTGTTCAGCATCCCCACAAGCCAGGTCTTTGCGTTGGGTCCCAGGTGCTGTAACATTTCTGCCAGTAGGTCATCAATCCCTGCTGCTTTTCCGGGTTTCAACTTTCCCATTGCAGTTTCAAGTTCTTCTAGGTCGAAGGGTTTGGTTTGAGGGCTGGCTGATTGTGGTTGGTCTGATACCACTGTGCGATGGTATTCTCCTGTGGGTCGGTGGCGGTCTTGGTCACAACTGGTGGCCAACAGTTGTAACCAACACTGCCACCGACCCACATAGAATACCATCGCACAGTGGTATCAGACCAACCACAATCAGCCAGCCCTCAAACCAAACCCTTCGACTTAGAATAACGTGAAACTGCAATGGGAAAGTTGAAACCCGGAAAAGCAGCAGGGATTGATGGCATACTGGCAGAAATGATACAGCACCTGGGACCTATCGCAAGGACCTGGCTTGTGGGGATGCTGAACACATGCATAGCACAGAAAACCATCCCTTCTGTTTGGAAAAAGGCTGGAGTAGTTGCAATCCCTAAACCTGGCAAAGACCCATTATCCCCGAAGAGCTACCGACCCATTTCCCTCCTCTGCATCACCTACAAGCTCTATGAGAGGCACTACAATTTCTGAACAGACTATATTTACATCAATATGTCTGGGTCCCCACCTACTCACTCAGGGTTGACGTGTCACACCTGCAGTGATGGGAGGGGCACCAAAATGTGGTATTTTGATTGTTTAATGGGGGCACTCCCTTAGTATAAAAGTGTATGTTTTGTGTACACATGACCTGATGAAGATCAAATGGATCGAAACGCTGTCAGTATTTCAACAAAGAACGTCTTTCTTATACCTGTGGTGTGCGGGCTCCATCCAATACCTACACCAGTTGTGATGCAACAGAGTTTGCTGTGACCGTTGTGAATTATGGGTGGTGTGGTTTTTGCCAAGACGGTGGATTGTGGCCCATGCCTTCCTGCTGTTATTTGACATGTTGGTGTTCTCTATATCTTTTCGTCCTGGGCATGACGTTAAACTGTTCCGTTCGAGAGGACCAGCGACCCTCGAATGTAAACGGCCACGAAAGGAAATTATGTGTGTGTGAGGTGTTCTCTATAGGTTGGGTTTCAGGTGGTTGTATCGTAGTAGCTTGACATTTCTTGGAGGGCACTTTCAAGGACAGACTCAATCTTCTGGAAGTCTGCTTGTTGGGTCGTAATGCAGAGGTTGTCGGCGTAGATGAAACGTTGGCATTAGGCATTGGGTAGTGGCTGGTCGTTTGTGTAGATATTGAAAAGGAGGGGGGCGAGCACGCTACCTTGTTGGAGGCCGTTCTTTTGGGCTTTCCATTTACTCCTCTGGTCATTTAACTGGACATAGAAGCGCCTGTTGTTGAGGAGGCTTTTCCTGACCATTGTGCGGTGTTGGACAGTGTCGTAGGCAGCAGAGAGATCTCTGAATGCTGCTCCAGTTATTTGTTTCCCCTCAAACCCATCCTCAATGTGTTGGGTGAGGTTGAGCTCTGTCCAGCACAGGAGCGGCTGGGACGGAAACCAGCTTGGTCTTTAGTCAGCTTGGTATCTATGAGTGGCAACAAGGCGTTGGAGTAGCAGCTTCTCATATAGCCTTGTAGGTGATGCAGAGGGAAATGGGTCGGTAGCTCTTTGTGGATAATGGGTCTTTGCCAGGTTTAGGGATTGCAACCACTTTGGCCTTTTCCCAGACAGAAGGGATGGTTTTCTGTGCTATGCATGTGTTCAGCATCCCCACAAGCCAGGTCTTTGCGTTGGGTCCCAGGTGCTGTAACATTTCTGCCAGTAGGTCATCAATCCCTGCTGCTTTTCCGGGTTTCAACTTTCCCATTGCAGTTTCAAGTTCTTCTAGGTCGAAGGGTTTGGTTTGAGGGCTGGCTGATTGTGGTTGGTCTGATACCACTGTGCGATGGTATTCTCCTGTGGGTCGGTGGCGGTCTTGGTCACAACTGGTGGCCAACAGTTGTAACCAACACTGCCACCGACCCACATAGAATACCATCGCACAGTGGTATCAGACCAACCACAATCAGCCAGCCCTCAAACCAAACCCTTCGACTTAGAAGAACGTGAAACTGCAATGGGAAAGTTGAAACCCGGAAAAGCAGCAGGGATTGATGGCATACTGGCAGAAATGATACAGCACCTGGGACCTATCGCAAGGACCTGGCTTGTGGGGATGCTGAACACATGCATAGCACAGAAAACCATCCCTTCTGTTTGGAAAAAGGCTGGAGTAGTTGCAATCCCTAAACCTGGCAAAGACCCATTATCCCTGAAGAGCTACCGACCCATTTCCCTCCTCTGCATCACCTACAAGCTCTATGAGAGGCACTACAATTTCTGAACAGACTATATTTACATCAATATGTCTGGGTCCCCACCTACTCACTCAGGGTTGACGTGTCACACCTGCAGTGATGGGAGGGGCACCAAAATGTGGTATTTTGATTGTTTAATGGGGGCACTCCCTTAGTATAAAAGTGTATGTTTTGTGTACACATGACCTGATGAAGATCAAATGGATCGAAACGCTGTCAGTATTTCAACAAAGAACGTCTTTCTTATACCTGTGGTGTGCGGGCTCCATCCAATACCTACACCAGTTGTGATGCAACAGAGTTTGCTGTGACCGTTGTGAATTATGGGTGGTGTGGTTTTTGCCAAGACGGTGGATTGTGGCCCATGCCTTCCTGCTGTTATTTGACATGTTGGTGTTCTCTATATCTTTTCGTCCTGGGCATGACGTTAAACTGTTCCGTTCGAGAGGACCAGCGACCCTCGAATGTAAACGGCCACGAAAGGAAATTATGTGCGTGTGAGGTGTTCTCTATAGGTTGGGTTTCAGGTGGTTGTATTGTAGTAGCTTGACATTTCTTGGAGGGCACTTTCAAGGACAGACTCAATCTTCTGGAAGTCTGCTTGTTGGGTCGTAATGCAGAGGTTGTCGGCGTAGATGAAACGCTGGCATTAGGCATTGGGTAGTGGCTGGTCGTTTGTGTAGATATTGAAAAGGAGGGGGGCGAGCACGCTACCTTGTTGGGGGCCGTTCTTTTGGGCTTTCCATTTACTCCTCTGGTCATTTAACTGGACATAGAAGCGCCTGTTGTTGAGGAGGCTTTTCCTGACCATTGTGCGGTGTTGGACAGTGTCGTAGGCAGCAGAGAGATCTCTGAATGCTGCTCCAGTTATTTGTTTCCCCTCAAACCCATCCTCAATGTGTTGGGTGAGGTTGAGCTCTGTCCAGCACAGGAGCGGCTGGGACGGAAACCAGCTTGGTCTTTAGTCAGCTTGGTATCTATGAGTGGCAACAAGGCGTTGGAGTAGCAGCTTCTCATATAGCCTTGTAGGTGATGCAGAGGGAAATGGGTCGGTAGCTCTTTGTGGATAATGGGTCTTTGCCAGGTTTAGGGATTGCAACCACTTTGGCCTTTTCCCAGACAGAAGGGATGGTTTTCTGTGCTATGCATGTGTTCAGCATCCCCACAAGCCAGGTCTTTGCGTTGGGTCCCAGGTGCTGTAACATTTCTGCCAGTAGGTCATCAATCCCTGCTGCTTTTCCGGGTTTCAACTTTCCCATTGCAGTTTCAAGTTCTTCTAGGTCGAAGGGTTTGGTTTGAGGGCTGGCTGATTGTGGTTGGTCTGATACCACTGTGCGATGGTATTCTCCTGTGGGTCGGTGGCGGTCTTGGTCACAACTGGTGGCCAACAGTTGTAACCAACACCGCCACCGACCCACATAGAATACCATCGCACAGTGGTATCAGACCAACCACAATCAGCCAGCCCTCAAACCAAACCCTTCGACTTAGAAGAACGTGAAACTGCAATGGGAAAGTTGAAACCCGGAAAAGCAGCAGGGATTGATGGCATACTGGCAGAAATGATACAGCACCTGGGACCTATCGCAAGGACCTGGCTTGTGGGGATGCTGAACACATGCATAGCACAGAAAACCATCCCTTCTGTTTGGAAAAAGGCTGGAGTAGTTGCAATCCCTAAACCTGGCAAAGACCCATTATCCCCGAAGAGCTACCGACCCATTTCCCTCCTCTGCATCACCTACAAGCTCTATGAGAGGCACTACAATTTCTGAACAGACTATATTTACATCAATATGTCTGGGTCCCCACCTACTCACTCAGGGTTGACGTGTCACACCTGCAGTGATGGGAGGGGCACCAAAATGTGGTATTTTGATTGTTTAATGGGGGCACTCCCTTAGAATAAAAGTGTATGTTTTGTGTACACATGACCTGATGAAGATCAAATGGATCGAAACGCTGTCAGTATTTCAACAAAGAACGTCTTTCTTATACCTGTGGTGTGCGGGCTCCATCCAATACCTACACCAGTTGTGATGCAACAGAGTTTGCTGTGACCGTTGTGAATTATGGGTGGTGTGGTTTTTGCCAAGACGGTGGATTGTGGCCCATGCCTTCCTGCTGTTATTTGACATGTTGGTGTTCTCTATATCTTTTCGTCCTGGGCATGACGTTAAACTGTTCCGTTCGAGAGGACCAGCGACCCTCGAATGTAAACGGCCACGAAAGGAAATTATGTGTGTGTGAGGTGTTCTCTATAGGTTGGGTTTCAGGTGGTTGTATTGTAGTAGCTTGACATTTCTTGGAGGGCACTTTCAAGGACAGACTCAATCTTCTGGAAGTCTGCTTGTTGGGTCGTAATGCAGAGGTTGTCGGCGTAGATGAAACGCTGGCATTAGGCATTGGGTAGTGGCTGGTCGTTTGTGTAGATATTGAAAAGGAGGGGGGCGAGCACGCTACCTTGTTGGAGGCCGTTCTTTTGGGCTTTCCATTTACTCCTCTGGTCATTTAACTGGACATAGAAGCGCCTGTTGTTGAGGAGGCTTTTCCTGACCATTGTGCGGTGTTGGACAGTGTCGTAGGCAGCAGAGAGATCTCTGAATGCTGCTCCAGTTATTTGTTTCCCCTCAAACCCATCCTCAATGTGTTGGGTGAGGTTGAGCTCTGTCCAGCACAGGAGCGGCTGGGACGGAAACCAGCTTGGTCTTTAGTCAGCTTGGTATCTATGAGTGGCAACAAGGCGTTGGAGTAGCAGCTTCTCATGTAGCCTTGTAGGTGATGCAGAGGGAAATGGGTCGGTAGCTCTTTGTGGATAATGGGTCTTTGCCAGGTTTAGGGATTGCAACCACTTTGGCCTTTTCCCAGACAGAAGGGATGGTTTTCTGTGCTATGCATGTGTTCAGCATCCCCACAAGCCAGGTCTTTGCGTTGGGTCCCAGGTGCTGTAACATTTCTGCCAGTAGGTCATCAATCCCTGCTGCTTTTCCGGGTTTCAACTTTCCCATTGCAGTTTCAAGTTCTTCTAGGTCGAAGGGTTTGGTTTGAGGGCTGGCTGATTGTGGTTGGTCTGATACCACTGTGCGATGGTATTCTCCTGTGGGTCGGTGGCGGTCTTGGTCACAACTGGTGGCCAACAGTTGTAACCAACACCGCCACCGACCCACATAGAATACCATCGCACAGTGGTATCAGACCAACCACAATCAGCCAGCCCTCAAACCAAACCCTTCGACTTAGAAGAACGTGAAACTGCAATGGGAAAGTTGAAACCCGGAAAAGCAGCAGGGATTGATGGCATACTTGCAGAAATGATACAGCACCTGGGACCTATCGCAAGGACCTGGCTTGTGGGGATGCTGAACACATGCATAGCACAGAAAACCATCCCTTCTGTTTGGAAAAAGGCTGGAGTAGTTGCAATCCCTAAACCTGGCAAAGACCCATTATCCCCGAAGAGCTACCGACCCATTTCCCTCCTCTGCATCACGTCTTTCTTATACCTGTGGTGTGCGGGCTCCATCCAATACCTACACCAGTTGTGATGCAACAGAGTTTGCTGTGACCGTTGTGAATTATGGGTGGTGTGGTCTTTGCCAAGACGGTGGATTGTGGCCCATGCCTTCCTGCTGTTATTTGTCATTATGGTGTTCTCTATATCTTTTCGTCCTGGGCATGACGTTAAACTGTTCCGTTCGAGAGGACCGGCGACCCTCGAATGTAAACGGCCACGAAAGGAAACTGTGTGTGTGAGGTGTTCTCTATCATTTCATTCCAGACTTCACTGTCTATCTCCTGTGTTTTCCATTCATCTTGAGCGTTACACAGTCGTCTGATGTGCGGGGGAGGTGCCGGCTAGCGCATAAAGGCACGGACGGGACAGGTGTTGTCTTGACCCATCCCGTGATGATGCGACAGGTGTCATTTAGGGCTGTGTCGACCAATTTGGTGTGACGTGATCGGCTCCAGCTTGAGCAGGCATACTCTGCTGTAGAGAAAGACAGGGCCATGGCAGTTGCACGGATTGTTTGTGGGTCTGCGCCCCACTTGGGAGTTCACTAGTTTTCACAGGATGTTATTGTGGGTGTTGACCGTGGCTTTTGTGTTCTCCAGGTGTTTTTTTTAAGAAGAGTGTCCTGTCCAGTGTAACTCCAAGATACATGGGGTGGGTATGGTTGGAGAGTTTGTGACCATCCCAAGTGACGCTCAGTTCTTTTCTCGCGTCTCGGTTCCTCAGGTGGAAGCTGCATAGTTGGGTTTGTGTGTCTTTCTTTTTCTGTCTTTCTTTCTTAGGACGGAGATCAAGGTAGACGCCATAGGAAGGCTCAACACTAGCCGATGCCCCTAGAGATCCATCCCAAAGCTTCCCTCAGGGAGCACAGCAAGCCAGCTAGCCAGCAAGCCTGCCCAGTCAGCCAACGCAGCCAGTCAGCTCCGCCAGTCAGCCAGTGTAGAAAGTCAGGCTGCCAAGCCAGAGCATATCAGCCCTTGCAGTCAGCCATTGCAGCCATACCAGCCTTGCTCAGTCAGCTCAGCCAGGCCTCTCTTGAGGCCTGGCTCTCTGTCTGCCTGGCCCGGTCTGCCCTGCCCTGCCTTGCAGCAACAGAACCAGCCTTTCTGGAAAGCCAGCCAGCTCAGAATGCGAGCTGAGCAAGCCAGTGCAGCAGCAAGCCCAGACTAGGTTACCGCAGCCTTACTGTGCAGCCACAGCCACTCAGTCTAGACCAGCAGGAGCTGGCCAGGCTCCAACCCTTGCAGCGCAGCCTTAGGCCGGACAGTCCCCCTGCCTGCACTTTGTTGCCTTCCTGGCCTGTCTGCCTGCCTAGGCGCCTCGGTCTTCCTGTCTGTCTGCCTTGGCCTGCCAGTCTGAAACTGGTTTAGACTAACTGCGTGCTTGCCAGCTGCGCTGGCTTGCTGAGCTCGTATTCTGAGCTGGCTGGCTTGCCAGCAAGGCTGGTTCTGTTGCTGCAAGGCAGGGCGGGGCAGACCGGGCCAGGCAGACAGAGAGCCAGGCCTCGAGAGAGGCCTGGCTGAGCTGACTGAGCAAGGCTGGTATGGCTACAATGGTTGACTGCAAGGGCTGATGTGCGCTGGCTTGGCAGCCTGACTTTCTACACTGGCTGACTGGCGGAGCTGGCTGGCTGCGTTGGCTGACTGGGCGGGCTTGCTGGCTAGCTGGCTTGCTGGACTCCCTGAGGGAAGCTTTGGGATGGATCTCTAGGGGCATCGGCTTGTGTTGAGCCTTCCAACGGCGTCTACCTTGATCTTCGTCCTAAGAAAGAAAGACAGAAAAAGAAACACACACACAAACTCAACTATGCAGCTTCCACATGAGGAAGGCAGGCAGGCACGCAGGCAGGCACAAGCTGCCTGCGTGCTTGCTTCGCCCTCCAGTTGCTGCTCCAGTTATTTGTTTTCCCTCAAACCCATCCTCAATGTGTTGGGTGAGGTTGAGCTCTGTCCAGCACAGGACGGGACGGAAACCAGCTTGGTCTTTAGTCAGCTTGGTGTCTATGAGTGGTATGAGGCGTTGGAGTAGCAGCCTCTCTTGTAGGTGATGCAGAGGAGGGAAATGGGTCGGTAGCTCTTTGAGGATGATGGGTCTTTGCCAGGTTTGGGGATTGCAACCACTTTGGCTTTTCTCCAGACAGAAGGGATGGTTTTCTGTGCCATGCATGTGTTCAGCATCCCCACGAGCCAGGTCTTTGCGTTAGGTTCCAGGTGCTGTATAATTTCTGCCAGTATGTCATCAATCCCTGCTGCTTTTCCGGGTTTCAACTTTCCCATTGCAGTTTTGAGTTCTTCTAGGTCGAAGGGTTTGGTTTGAGGGCTGGCTGATTGTGGTTGGTCTGATACCACTGTGCGATGGTATTCTCCTGTGGGTCGTGGCGGTGTTGGTTACGACTGTTGGCCACCAGTTGTGATGCAACAGAGTTCGCTGTGACCGTTGTGAATTATGGGTGGCTCCCTGAGGTCCTTGATCGCCATTGGGTCCAACAGTGGTCATTGAAGCGTGCACACACATGCACACATGCACCTACACACACAGGGGCACATGCGTATGCACACCTGGACCTTTAAATGAACAACAACACAAAAACTAAGGCAATGGTGTCGGACTTCTGGTTTACCGGAACGGGGTTCAACTCCCTGCAGTGCCCTGCTCAATGTGTTGTATTTCATTCATTGGTCCATGGTCTCAGGTCATTGAGCGGCGCGCTATAGTGTGCGATTCTTCATCATTGTTGAGGATTTTTTAAAGGTGAAAATCAAGGAAAAGCAAAAGGCTATAGTCCATGGTCACGGACCGCATACTGGTCAAGGTCATTTATACTGGTGAAGATCATTTACTAGTCTTCTAAAGGTCATTTATACTGGTGAAGATCATTTACTAGTCTTCTAAAGGTCATTTATACTGGTCAAGGTCAATTACTAGTCTCATGAAGGTAATTTATACTGGTCAGTCATATACTGGTCACGGTCATTTCTACTGGTGAAGGTCATTTATACTGGTCAAGGTCATTTGTACTTGTCAAGGTCATTTATACTGGTCAAGGTCATTTACTAGTCTTATTGAAGGTAATTTATACTGCTCAAGGTCATTGATATTGTTCAAGGTCATTAAGTGGCACGCTATAGTGCGCGATTCTTCATCATTGTTGAGGATTTGAAAAAAGGTTAAATTGCAGAAAAGCGAAAGGCTAAAGTCCATGGTCACGGAGGGCATACTATAGTATGTTGTTTTTCTTTTTTTTGGTGGTGTGCGGGCTCCATCCAATAACTACACCAGTTGTGATGCAATAGAGTTTGCTGTGACCGTTGTGAATTATGGGTGGTGTGGTCTTTGCCAAGACGGTGGATTGTGGCCCATGCCTTCCTGCTGTTATTTGTCATGTTGGTGTTCTCTATATCTTTTCGTCCTGGGCATGACGTTAAACTGTTCCGTTC
This sequence comes from Protomyctophum parallelum, assembly GCF_964188405.1. Lineage (NCBI taxonomy): Eukaryota > Metazoa > Chordata > Actinopteri > Myctophiformes > Myctophidae > Protomyctophum > Protomyctophum parallelum. The sequence continues at coordinate 16,927,412 of NC_139708.1, read as the reverse complement.
GAGAGGACCGGCGACCCTCGAATGTAAACAGGTGTTGGGACAGGGTCAGGTGTTGTCTTGATGCATCCTATGATGATGCCACAGGTGTCATTTAGGGCTGTGTCGACCAATTTGGTGTGACGGGATAGGCTTGTAGGTGATGCAGAGGAGGGAAATGGGTCGGTAGCTCTTTGGGGATAATGGGTCTTTGCCAGGTTTAGGGATTGCAACCACTTTGGCCTTTTTCCAGACAGAAGGGATGGTTTTCTGTGCTATGCATGTGTTCAGCATCCCCACAAGCCAGGTCTTTCCGTTAGGTCCCAGGTGCTGTATCATTTCTGCTAGTAGGTCATCAATCCCTGCTGCTTTTCCGGGTTTCAACTTTCCCATTGCAGTTTCACGTTCTTCTAGGTCGAAGGGTTTGGTTTGAAGGCTGGCTGATTGTGGTTGGTCTGATACCACTGTGCGATGGTATTCTCCTGTGGGTTGGTGGCGGTCTTGGTCACAACTGGTGGCCAACAGTTGTAACCAACACCGCCACCGACCCACATAGAATACCATCGCACAGTGGTATCAGACCAACCATAATCAGCCATCACTCAAACCAAACCCTTCGACCTAGAAGAACTTGAAACTGCAATGGGAAAGTTGAAACCCGGAAAAGCAGCAGGGATTGATGACCTACTGGCAGAAATGATACAGCACCTGGGACCTAACTCAAGGCCCTGGCTTGTGGGGATGCTGAACACATGCACAGCACAGAAAACCACCCCTTCTGTCTGGAAAAAGGCCAAAGTGGTTGCAATCCCTAAACCTGGCAAAGACCCATTATCCCCGAAGAGCTACCGACCCATTTCCCTCCTCTGCATCACGTCTTTCTTATACCTGTGGTGTGCGGGCTCCATCCAATACCTACACTAGTTGTGATGCAACAGAATTTGCTGTGACCGTTGTGAATTATGGGTGGTGTGGTCTTTGCCAAGACGGTGGATTGTGGCCCATGCCTTCCTGCTGTTATTTGTCATTTGTCATTATGGTGTTCTCTATATCTTTTCGTCCTGGGCATGACGTTAAACTGTTCCGTTTGAGAGGACCGGCGACCCTCGAATGTAAACAGCCACGAAAGGAAACTGTGTGTGTGAGGTGTTCTCTATCATTTCATTCCAGACTTCACTGTCTATCTCCTGTGTTTTCCATTCATCTTGAGCGTTACACAGTCGTCTGATGTGCGGGGGGAGGTGCCGGCTAGCGCATAAAGGCACGGACGGGACAGGTGTTTTCTTGACCCATCCCGTGATGATGCGACAGGTGTCATTTAGGGCTGTGTCGACCAATTTGGTGTGACGTGATCGGCTCCAGCTTGAGCAGGAATACTCTGCTGTAGAGAAAGACAGGGCCATGGCAGTTGCACGGATTGTTTGTGGGTCTGCGCCCCACTTGGGAGTTCACTAGTTTTCACAGGATGTTATTGTCGCTGTTGACCGTGGCTTTTGTGTTCTCCAGGTGTTTTTTTGAAGAAGAGTGTCCTGTCCAGTGTAACTCCAAGATACATGGGGTGGGTATCGTTGGAGAGTTTGTGACCATCCCAAGTGACGCTCAGTTATTTTCTCGCGTCTCGGTTCCTCAGGTGGAAGCTGCATAGTTGGGTTTGTGTGTCTTTCTTTTTCTGTCTTTCTTTCTTAGGACGGAGATCAAGGTAGACGCCATAGGAAGGCTCAACACTAGCCGATGCCCCTAGAGATCCATCCCAAAGCTTCCCTCAGGGAGCACAGCAAGCCAGCTAGCCAGCAAGCCTGCCCAGTCAGCCAACGCAGCCAGTCAGCTCCGCCAGTCAGCCAGTGTAGAAAGTCAGGCTGCCAAGCCAGAGCATATCAGCCCTTGCAGTCAGCCATTGCAGCCATACCAGCCTTGCTCAGTCAGCTCAGCCAGGCCTCTCTTGAGGCCTGGCTCTCTGTCTGCCTGGCCCGGTCTGCCCTGCCCTGCCTTGCAGCAACAGAACCAGCCTTTCTGGAAAGCCAGCCAGCTCAGAATGCGAGCTGAGCAAGCCAGTGCAGCAGCAAGCCCAGACTAGGTTACCGCAGCCTTACTGTGCAGCCACAGCCACTCAGTCTAGACCAGCAGGAGCTGGCCAGGCTCCAACCCTTGCAGCGCAGCCTTAGGCCGGACAGTCCCCCTGCCTGCACTTTGTTGCCTTCCTGGCCTGTCTGCCTGCCTAGGCGCCTCGGTCTTCCTGTCTGTCTGCCTTGGCCTGCCAGTCTGAAACTGGTTTAGACTAACTGCGTGCTTGCCAGCTGCGCTGGCTTGCTGAGCTCGTATTCTGAGCTGGCTGGCTTGCCAGCAAGGCTGGTTCTGTTGCTGCAAGGCAGGGCGGGGCAGACCGGGCCAGGCAGACAGAGAGCCAGGCCTCGAGAGAGGCCTGGCTGAGCTGACTGAGCAAGGCTGGTATGGCTACAATGGTTGACTGCAAGGGCTGATGTGCGCTGGCTTGGCAGCCTGACTTTCTACACTGGCTGACTGGCGGAGCTGGCTGGCTGCGTTGGCTGACTGGGCGGGCTTGCTGGCTAGCTGGCTTGCTGGACTCCCTGAGGGAAGCTTTGGGATGGATCTCTAGGGGCATCGGCTTGTGTTGAGCCTTCCAACGGCGTCTACCTTGATCTTCGTCCTAAGAAAGAAAGACAGAAAAAGAAACACACACACAAACTCAACTATGCAGCTTCCACATGAGGAAGGCAGGCAGGCACGCAGGCAGGCACAAGCTGCCTGCGTGCTTGCTTCGCCCTCCAGTTGCTGCTCCAGTTATTTGTTTTCCCTCAAACCCATCCTCAATGTGTTGGGTGAGGTTGAGCTCTGTCCAGCACAGGACGGGACGGAAACCAGCTTGGTCTTTAGTCAGCTTGGTGTCTATGAGTGGTATGAGGCGTTGGAGTAGCAGCCTCTCTTGTAGGTGATGCAGAGGAGGGAAATGGGTCGGTAGCTCTTTGAGGATGATGGGTCTTTGCCAGGTTTGGGGATTGCAACCACTTTGGCTTTTCTCCAGACAGAAGGGATGGTTTTCTGTGCCATGCATGTGTTCAGCATCCCCACGAGCCAGGTCTTTGCGTTAGGTTCCAGGTGCTGTATAATTTCTGCCAGTATGTCATCAATCCCTGCTGCTTTTCCGGGTTTCAACTTTCCCATTGCAGTTTTGAGTTCTTCTAGGTCGAAGGGTTTGGTTTGAGGGCTGGCTGATTGTGGTTGGTCTGATACCACTGTGCGATGGTATTCTCCTGTGGGTCGTGGCGGTGTTGGTTACGACTGTTGGCCACCAGTTGTGATGCAACAGAGTTCGCTGTGACCGTTGTGAATTATGGGTGGCTCCCTGAGGTCCTTGATCGCCATTGGGTCCAACAGTGGTCATTGAAGCGTGCACACACATGCACACATGCACCTACACACACAGGGGCACATGCGTATGCACACCTGGACCTTTAAATGAACAACAACACAAAAACTAAGGCACTGGTGTCGGACTTCTGGTTTACCGGAACGGGGTTCAACTCCCTGCAGTGCCCTGCTCAATGTGTTGTATTTCATTCATTGGTCCATGGTCTCAGGTCATTGAGCGGCACGCTATAGTGTGCGATTCTTCATCATTGTTGAGGATTTTTTAAAGGTGAAAATCAAGGAAAAGCAAAAGGCTATAGTCCATGGTCACGTACCGCATACTGGTCAAGGTCATTTATACTGGTGAAGATCATTTACTAGTCTTCTAAAGGTCATTTATACTGGTGAAGATCATTTACTAGTCTTCTAAAGGTCATTTATACTGGTCAAGGTCATTTACTAGTCTCATGAAGGTAATTTATACTGGTCAGTCATATACTGGTCACGGTCATTTATACTGGTCAAGGTCATTTGTACTTGTCAAGGTCATTTATACTGGTCAAGGTCATTTACTAGTCTTATTGAAGGTCATTTATACTGCTCAAGGTTATTGATCAATATCAATGACCTTGATGACCCCAAGGTCATTAAGTGGCATGCTATAGTGCGCGATTCTTCATCATTGTTCACGATTTGAAAAAAGGTTAAATCGCGGAAAAGCGAAAGGCTATAGTCCATAGTCTCGGAGGGCATACAAAAATGTGTGGTGCTATACAGGCCGTTCTGGAAAATTTGGGACAGAGGTTCATCGTTGGCATCCAGGGAGTGTGTGTGCAAAATTTGGCATCGACCGGGTTAATGGTGCTGGAGATTAGCTGTTAACAAACTGACGGACACACACACACACACACACTCACTCAGAGTGCAAAACATACTCTATCCCCATGGCTTTGGCCTGGTGCCATACCGTTATTAATTATTGCCTACAATGTCAATTGTGAAATTACTTTACCGTTGCAATGCAAAATTTACATTTCAACGAATGGACCTCGTAAAACAAAACAAAAACCAAGGCACTGGTTGTGGTACTTCTGGTTTACCGGAATGGGGTTCAACTCCCTGCAGTGCTCTGCTCAATTTGTTGTATTTACATGGTTCATTTTTATTTTCTGCTCATTGTGTTGCCTTTTCATAGATGATAACCCCCAGGTTCTTTAATGTGTTTGCACTCCCTACAGTTAGGTTACCAAGTCTATTTATTTATTATTTCTGTTCACTAGAACTAGAACCAATTACCAAAGTAGGCTTTCTAATGACACAACTCGCCTTTGTTTTTATGTGTAGCAAAAACGTTCTTTTTATTTACGCCAAAGAGTAGAGGCTGGTCTGCATTCATGCGAGCGGGGAAGTTTAGAGTAACATAGCTCTAAATGAAACGCATTAGAGCTATGGACCAGAGCTAGTAGTCATAGCACTTCATGGTATATGCATAGTTTATATAGTTTCATTATAGATATATTAAACAGAGAGGACTGGAGTCAATTGGGTTATATTATGTTTAACACTAATTTGAAGCTGTCAAAATCTGACAGACTTCTGGCGGCCATGGCCACGCCCACCTTTTGGTAACGCCCACTTTCGGCCAAGCCCACAAAAAGGACCCCCCATGTCATTTGCCAGGCAGGCTCCACTCTCAGACAGATATTTGGCTCCGTCTTATGAGCTAATTTAGAACTTCCTGTCTGAGAGCTAGCTAATTTAAGACATCCGGTTGCCTTCAGAATAAAATAAGGTTATTTAATTCGTTAATTAAATAATTGTCAATGCCCCAAGGCACAGCACTTTTTTGAGCGTTGACCTCAGTAGAAGGTCTGCTGCCGTGAATTTTACACCTCTCCCACTTAGCGGAGAGTGGGGTGTGGTACAGGACATCTCCCCGAACGCGTGGGTATACTGCATCTACAAGTAGTACAAGATAAATTGAAACCATTGACACCTACTTCGATGGTTCAGTTGTCATCTATGCCGGGGAATTTAGCAGCTCTCATTCAAGCGTTTTTTCAAAATCCAGGTCACACATTTGATTGCAAAACAATCTGTGGTGTCACTCAACAACTAGTGAATAGCATCTTACTTGGCCTTAGGAATGCACAATGACCCATTAGATTTTATACACAAACTAGTAGTTTGGTTGAGTATGTGTGGTGTCCACACAGTTGTTCAAGCAAAACATACAGACATCTGTACATTCTGTGCCTGGACAGTTGAAAGCAATTAACAGAACAATAACGGAGGACAATTTGGAAGAAGATGATGATGATGTGGTTTTATGCAATGAAAGTCTAAATGACAATATGTGTGAAGCTATACCATTACCAATTCTAACATTTCTACAACAGACATCTGCTATCAAAAAATGTCACACACGGCTTGAAGAAGCAGCAGCGCAGGACTCAACATTTAGACGGAAACTTGAGAAATTCAATCTAGCCAACACATCAGTGTCATTAGTGTCTCAGAAATGTTCTAGGACAGAAGTATGCACCATATTAAATAGATTTGTAGAATACACACTTCGGTCTCCTTTCCTTGGAGATGACCTGCTTTGCCTGAAAAGTCTTAGTCTGTATAGTTGTACTCAATGTGGTGACAAGGCCTTACCATCTACAAAGAACATGTCACAATTCATAGTGCAGCCACTTGACGTGTCACAAAAAGGCATCTTAGACACTATTGCACAAATATTACCTGCTCAATCTGAACAATGTGAAACATGTCAGCAGGAAAAGAGCTTATCAACATATGAAGTAATTAACAGCCCACAGACCTTACTTCTCCTGTTAAGAGCTGGCACAAAAATTCCAAAAACGTTAAATTTATCCTGTCTGTACCACCAAAATGAGTATGCTTTGACCAGTATGTGTGTATTTTTCGACAGGCCACCATATGCGTCATTGTACATCCTTAAAGATCATAAATGGCATATCTGGACAAATGAATCGAATGACACAGCAGGCTATACCTTTGAGCTGATGCAAAGAACATCCGCTCGACAGCACACAAAGACAGTAGTCACAAGTAGTTTCTATGTCGTGTCATACGAGAAAATAAACAGTCGAGAAATAATCAAGTTTCGTCAGGACAAACAAATGCATAAATGCACAGACAGATGCAATCAACGCACACAAGTGACACCCATTCCAAAGCTAGAGGTAACTCCTTGACCTGACTTAGCTTGCGTAGAGAAAGTGATTTCACGTCAATGCCCCAAGGCACAGCACTTTTTTGAGCGTTGACCCCAGTAGAAGGTCTGCTGCTGTGAATTTTACACCTCTCTCTCTTAGCGGAGAGTGGGGTGTGGTAGAGGACATCTCCCCGAACACGTGGGTATGTCCAGATAGTTGCCTCGCGGAGGCCTCTTTGTCCAGTGTCCATTCTGGGTCCGGAAACGGTACTTTTTGTCAGCATTGACCCCAGTAGAAGGTCTGCTGCTGTGAATTTTACACCTCTCCCGCTTAGCGGAGAGTGTGGTGTGGTAGAGGACATCTCCCCGAACGCGTGGGTATGTCCAGATAGTTGCCTCGCGGAGGCCTCTTTGTCCAGTGTCCATTCTGGGTCCGGAAACGGTACTTTTTTCAGCGTTGACCACAGTAGAAGGTCTGCTGCTGTGAATTTTACACCTCTCCCGCTTAGCGGAGAGTGGGGTGTGGTACAGGACATCTCCCCGAACGCGTGGGTATGTCCAGATAGTTGCCTCGCGGAGCCGTCTTTTGTCCAGTGTCCATTCTGGGTCCGGAAACGGTACTTTTTGTCAGCCTTGACCCCAGTAGAAGGTCTGCTGCTGTGAATTTTACACCTCTCCCGCTTAGCGGAGAGTGTGGTGTGGTAGAGGACATCTCCCCGAACGTGTGGGTATGTCCAGATAGTTGCCTCGCGGAGGCCTCTTTGTCCAGTGTCCATTCTGGGTCCGGAAACGGTACTTTTTGTCAGCATTGACCCCAGTAGAAGGTCTGCTGCTGTGAATTTTACACCTCTCCCGCTTAGCGGAGAGTGGGGTGTGGTACAGGACATCTCCCTGAACGCGTGGGTATGTCCAGATAGTTGCCTCGCGGAGCCGTCTTTTGTCCAGTGTCCATTCTGGGTCCGGAAACGGTACTTTTTGTCAGCCTTGACCCCAGTAGAAGGTCTGCTGCTGTGAATTTTACACCTCTCCCGCTTAGCGGAGAGTGTGGTGTGGTAGAGGACATCTCCCCGAACGTGTGGGTATGTCCAGATAGTTGCCTCGCGGAGGCCTCTTTGTCCAGTGTCCATTCTGGGTCCGGAAACGGTACTTTTTGTCAGCATTGACCCCAGTAGAAGGTCTGCTGCTGTGAATTTTACACCTCTCCCGCTTAGCGGAGAGTGTGGTGTGGTAGAGGACATCTCCCCGAACGTGTGGGTATGTCCAGATAGTTGCCTCGCGGAGGCCTCTTTGTCCAGTGTCCATTATGGGTCCGGAAACGGTACTTTTTTCAGCGTTGACCACAGTAGAAGGTCTGCTGCTGTGAATTTTACACCTCTCCCGCTTAGCGGAGAGTGGGGTGTGGTACAGGACATCTCCCCGAACGCGTGGGTATGTCCAGATAGTTGCCTCGCGGAGCCGTCTTTTGTCCAGTGTCCATTCTGGGTCCGGAAACGGTACTTTTTGTCAGCCTTGACCCCAGTAGAAGGTCTGCTACTGTGAATTTTACACCTCTCCCGCTTAGCGGAGAGTGGGGTGTGGTATAGGACATCTCCCCGAACGCGTGGGTATGTCCAGATAGTTGCCTTGCGGAGCCGTCTTTTGTCCAGTGTCCACTTTATAAAGTCCATGCACTCCAGTGAATAGCATTTATCCATTTAGATAACTTTATTATTATTATTATAAGGATTTAATTACTTATTCTTACACAGAAACATAATGTGTGTCTTATAGCATCATATAGCATCATTTAAATGCTTAATTTGTAGTTTTAATGTGCAAATTAAACTTTTTTTCAATACTCTAGAGGGTACTCTTATTTTGAAGAGATCGTCCACCGGAAGTCTTAAATTAGCTCACTAGATTAGCTCACTAGACGCTGCCCCATATGGCCACTAGCCCAAATGTGCTGACATCATCACATTTGTCATGATTTTAATTGTGATGACGGCTATGGCCGTTTTAGCCCAAGGAGTGTTTTTTGTGCAAAACTAATGCTTGGAATGGATTCAGCATAATGAAAATCCCCTAGTTTGACACGTCACATGCTATACATAAAGCTATATGTTTTGCCTTGGTTGTAAATGCTATGGTCACATATTATGCCAATGATGAAAATTGCTCAACATAATGAAAGTTAGCATCTGGCAGTTTCTAAATGCTGGGGACCCATACTCAACAACAACAATCAACATTTCTAACATAAAACGTTATGTAGAGTTGTAGTCTTGTAGACTCTGACGTTTCTATGATCCCATCCCGGAAGACGTGCTGCTGCTTCTGCTAGATGCTGCGCTTAGTGCGCAAACACATTGTGACACTACTGGTAGCTCGCTGAATCAGGTGAGTTTAGTTTATGTGCCGCTGGCGCTGTCCCTGATGAAGTTATTTACTCATTAATCAATGATCAAGCTATCGCGTCATCTGTCGTAGCAAGGCAACCAACCCAGAACCCACAAGCAAAAGCAAGGAGTGAGACGATACCGTGTTTAGCCAGCTAGCTAACACAGTGGTGAGTTAACGTTAACGAACAGCTAACAATATTGCTAGCTGGCTGACTTGCTTTTATTTTTTTACACCATTTTTCATTTCCATATTTTATATTTGCCGTTAACCAACTTTATTAGCGTAATCAAATCAGCGATTGTCTTTGTAAACGTCTTGGTTGTCCGTAGTATGTTAGAGATTTGTTAAAGACTAAAGTTGCTTGTGAGGGACAAGGTGTTCAAGTTATTTACTACTGCCTGACTGTGGGATTCCCAAAGTCCTAGCCCCTTCCTTTCGGGACCCTTATTGCTAAACTTTCTTTATTTGGGACGTCCAACGTCCCAAATACAGAAAAGGTAACCAAAGGTCCACATTTTAGGCTAGAGGAGGCGATGGGTGAGAGGTAACTGTGGGAAGTTGCCCTGTCAGAAGAATTGTGACGATCTAATGTTCTGAGTCGGACAGCTGATCAATGTTGTTGTTGTTGACAGATACAGTTGAAACTGGTGAATGAGGGACCGGGTATTACTACTTCTCCACTATAGCAGCACACTACGATAAGTACGATTCCAATGAGATAATCTAAACCAAATAGAGGTAAATCACTCAGCATCGAGTCTAGCCCTGGTCCAGGGCTACATCGATCCATGAGTCCAATGGTTAAACCTGTGTATCTTATCAAATTGGAAATGGTCCTTCAAAATGCAAAATACACAACATGCACTAGACAAAGGTCAAGCAAGCTCAGTAACTTTGAATTCTAAATGAGCAGACTGCCATCAATTGAAATATCTTAGGAAATATGTTGACCTTTATTGATAATGATGGTGGAGAGAGCAGTGGAGTGACATGCAGCAAAAGGTCAGGCTGGCCCTGGAGTCGAACTGGGGACTCACAAGTCGGTGTCAAGCATTAATATACTGTAGAATCTGACTGTCTTTATACTTGCATAATGGGGAGATTTTATTGTATATTGTTGTTCTGTTTCTTTCCTTCTCTATTCTTATGACTATTTTGTAATTGTAAATTGTTGTAACTTGTACAGAACAAAAGAAATCCCTGGTTTGTTCCTTCTTCATTTAAAACGTTTACATTTCCTCTGACTTTAGTGGTTCGGAACTTGGAAGTAACGCTCAAACTCCATTGACAGCAAACAAAGCTATGTGATGATCGTGCACCAGCTAGGAAAAGGAAGATCTCACACTTAAATTATGTCCCTGTTCACTGCCATTCTCAGTTTTACTCGTTTACTGCCTTAGGCCAGCACCTCACCAATACTGGTGTGCGCCCGTTCCTCTTTTGTCTACCTGTTCACTGCCAGCCTTTATTGATAGTAGTAGACTGACAGGAAATGGGGAGAGAGAGATGGGGAGTGACGCGTGTATCAAAATGACGGAGCGGTTGCGCAAAGACCTGCCCGGCAGCATTGTTTAATGCAATTTATTTATGCGAGTTAAGTATTCAAGTATTTTTTGTTGTTTTGATGACAAAGTTGTACAGTATCTGCCGGCTTATCTGTGCATCAGATTGTGAAAATATAATATAATAATAATAGGCCTAATAATAATAAAGTGATTGAAAGAACTAGTGTATTGTCTGCGCATGCTGCTTGCTTATTTTATGGATATACATACTGTTGACTTTTACAACTTTGTCATGAGTAATTCAACAAAAAATACTTATAACTGGCACAAATAAATTGCATTAAACAGTGCTGCCGGGCGGGTCTTTGCGCAACCGCTCTGTCATTTAGAATTAGGCGGGAGTGACACGCAGCAAAGGTCGTTGGGATCGGGAATCGAACCCGCAACACATGCACACTCGTAGTACATGCACGTGCGAGCACCTACAGTACTTGTGCGCACAGCTGATAGCCTAGTAGTGTATGAGAGTTCTAGACACACAAACTCAAAAGTAGACTTACCGGTTAAATAATCAGATGACTTCTTGCAGTAGCGAAACTGCACACATGTAGTACATGTACGTGCAAGCACCTACAGTACAGTACATGTGCACACAGAACAGCTGATAGCCTAGTAGTGTATGAGAGTTCTAGACACACAAACGCAAAAGTAGACTTACCGGTAAAATAATCAGACAACTTCTTGTAGTAGCGAAACTAAAACGTTTGCTTTAGACGAATCTCCTCTTCTTCGATGGAGGAGGAGGCATTGTTGTGCAAACAGAACACCACGGAAGCAATACTGGATGTGTTGCTTTTTATCGTTATGCAAAGTAGCCATTTGATGAGTAGTTCGGTACTTGACACATCGTCAAGTAACCACTAGATGATTTGGGTACTTGGTTTGGTGCGTCTTGAATCGAGGGGGACACATTCTAGTGTGTATACGCGTGTGTACACGTGCCGCATGCATGTCAATTGTTTTTGGTACGTTAGACATGATACCAACAGTCAGACACACCATGAGTCAAACACCCAATCCCTAACCTTATCCTAGCCTCACAGGAAGCCACGGGTGATTTTATAACCTGCAGCATGGATTAGTTTGAAGAACCCACCACGCATGTCGGGAGACATGGGTGATTTTTAACCCGTAGCACGGGTGATTTGTAACCCTCAGCACGGGTTTGTCTGACTAATGACTGTAGGACTGTTGGTATGTGTAACCAAAGTATGCACCCCCTGCGGACCGCTACCCTAGCCGTGCGGGCAGAGTTATGGCGTTTCTTTTTATCTATTTCCCGAACAGTGAACATGAACAACGTATACAAAATGTAAAGGTAGTCCCCCGTACTCTTGGCTGGTGCTTGAACCCTGCTAAGTCAGAGCCTTCCATTGTGTGGCGGCAGTGGCTCAGAGTTGCTGGTTGGGAACAGGAAGGTTACCAGTTCTATTCCGGGCTCCCCATGTGTTCGTGTCGAAGTCTCCTTGAGCAAGACACTGAACCCCTAATTGCTCCCTATGAGCAGGTTGGTGCCTTGCATGGTTTCCTCTGCCATCGGTGTATGAATGTGTGTGTGTGTTTGATTTGGGTGAATGTAATGTACAATCTATGTAAAGCGTCTTGGATAAAGGCGCTATATAAATGCACCATTTATTGTGCTAGGTGGAGTACCCTATCTCGCCGCAGCAATGCCGGGTGGAGGCTACGGGGAGTTAGGGGGAAGCCTTCCTGCCATCGCTTCCCTCAATGCGTCCTACTCAACGTCTCTATCCATTCCCTCCCCTTACCTGTGTGTGGCCCCTGGGGAACGCAAGGCCATCTCTGACGTCCGTCGCACATTCTGTCTCTTTGTCACATTCGACCTCCTCTTCATCGCACTTCTGTGGATTATTGAGCTGAATGTAAGTGAACATGGAGATGCATGTGTTAGTCCCCCCTTTTTTGTATCGTCAATATAGAGCTAAGGAGAAAAACTATTAATTATAACCGTCAACTGTCATTTTCTATTTCTTATTCTGACACCCCTACCTACTGTTGCCACACAACAGATCAATGGTCCACTCTGCTCTTTTGCCTTTCCAGAGCTACAACACCATCTGGGACAACCTGCAGATAGAGGTGGTCCAATACGACTTCAAGTCTTCCTTTTTTGACATCTTTGTAAGTTTAGAAGTGAAGGTGTTGGTTTGGTTTGTTTGTACACCAGTGCCGAACTTCAGATCCGATGACTTCTTTCTAGTCTGACTGAGCATCCCTAACTTTCATCTGCCTGATTATTTTATTGTGAGATTTACTTCATCCATGACAAGTATTTTTAAATAACATTTTGATATCAGTAATCAGTATACTCTAGGTGGATGTCAGGCACGTCGGTATTTGGCCATAATCTCTGGGCCCACCAGAACACCCTCAACCTTGCATAGAAAATAAGTTTTTGTTTGTTTTCCGCTTGCACCACTAGGCAACTTGGATACGTTGTTGTTCATTTGTCTGCATTCCTAGACACAAAGGAAAACAGAATGCAAAAGAAAAACAACTCATGCTCACATGATTAGATAAAGAAGTCATTTTATCATTCTGCTTTTGTTTCATAACAGTTGCTTGCTGTGTTTCGGTTCCTCTGCCTGCAAGTGGCTTATGCTGCTCTACGTCTGAGGCATTGGTGGGTCATTGCGGTAAGAGAGCTCGCTCAGAAAGACACAGTTAAAGCTCTTATTTGGGTGATAGACGAGAATGATACTGGAGACCCTAACATGGGACCTCTTTACTCCTTCCACAGATCACCACTCTAGTGACTAATGTCTTCCTCGTTGTGAAGGTCATCCGATCTAATGTGAGTGTCTCCCTACTGCTGTTTTGAATCTTAGCGTTGGAGTATGGTTCAGTGAATCATGAGCCACTGCACATTTTTTACTTCATTTCCACCAATATTTCATTTATAATGGGCTGAAAACTAGTGTTGACTTATTATGGGGAACTTGATACAAGAGCTGCTAAAGATGAGTAATGTCAAAAAGTCTCACAGCTTTGGTAACTTTTTATATGATCAACAATGGGGAAGTGATACAGTTAGTCCTTCAACAAAATGATTATGACGTGTCCCAAATAAAGAAGTGATATGGTGCCTTCATTCAATAATAAATTGTCAATTGTCAAGCAAGTCAATGTGTAATGTCTTGTACATGCGTGTACAATCCAGTCTTAGGCTCACGTCATTTACTTTCTTATATAGCTCCTTTCCCAGAATAATGCCTTTGGCTATGTGCTGCCCATTACGTCATTTGTTGTGGCATGGCTGGAAACATGGTTTCTTGACTTCAAAGTGCTCACTCAGGAGGCAGATGATGAGAGAGGTGAGTGGGAAACTTTTTGTTCTAGTTATAACTAAAAATAATATTGGTCAATTATATTGGTGACTTGTATAAAGTCTTGTCTGTCCCTCAGCCTACCTAGCAGCTGTGAATTCGGCATGCGAGCGTGCTCCCATGATATACCCCCGTGCTGTGTCAGATGGACAGTTCTACTCCCCGCCGGAATCCCTCGCAGGTAACCAACCACTGTGGAGAGATGGATTAGGGCCCCGTGAATCCACGTAACGCGAGAACCGTTTGACACGTACCACCATTATGACTTAGGTTAAAATACAGTAGCGTACACCTGACCTAACCCATGCTATTCACACAGGAGGCAAATTAATTCTAATTAATATGCAAATATATAAGAATAATATATTTTTCTACAGTTCCACACAGCCAACAAACATGTTGAACCCCAGTTTCCGCGTCACATTAACTGGTAGGGTTTTTTCCATTTGAACGGCACCAATTTGTGCTGGGACGGGGACCACACCACCAGCTTGGGTGTCATTTCATTTCACTGGCGCTCCTGGTACAATAGTGCTGTAGGTCGTTCTGATACCGAGACATCCACTTCAGTGTACGTGCAGCTGCTGCTGGTCCAAGTATTCTCCTTGTCTTCCACACTTTTGTAGTTTGATTGCCACGATTGCACCATTTTTTGGCGTGTTTATTAGTGTCTTTGTTGCCACCCTTTAGTTTGTTGTGATCCGTGGCGTGAACGCATCGTCGGCAGTGAGTGCTCGCTGCGCTCGGCAAACAGCCAATGTAAACACGGTACTCGGTGACAACGAAAAGCAAAACTTGTACTCTCCCACTCTCCCCCCCCCCCCCCCCCATAGGTACGCTGCTCTGCTTAAATAAATTATATATATATATATATATATATATATATATATATATATATATATATATATAGATAGTTGGTTGCCTACCCCTGCTCTACATCCTTATTCTATACTCTTTAACAATACAGCTACCCTCTTTCTACAGGCTCAGAGGAAGATCTTGATGAAGAGGGCCTTGGGCGCAGGGCAGTCACTGCACAGGTACGGTATGCTCATTCTGTGTCCCAGCTCTGGTCTCCGGCTGGTGTTGATTAGGTAGTTCTTCATCTCACCACCACACTCTGTCTCCCTCCCCAGGAGAAAGAGTATGTGAGACAGGGTCGTGAGGCCATGTCTGTGGTGGAACAGATCCTAGCCCAGGAAGACAACTGGAAATTTGAAAAGAACAACGTGAGTCTGAATGTTCCATTACCATAATTCTGATTAAGAAACCTGCTTATATAAACAGCCACTTGTCAGTGAAAGAATTTCCATTTCATTTTATATAATGACACCGAAATCAATTGGATCCTGTTTCATAAGGAGTAAGGAAGTGACATATTTTATAAGGCTAATAAAATGTTTCTTGTGGCAGGACATGGGAGACTGTGTGTACACTCTGGAAATCCCCTTCCATGGAAAAACCTTTATTCTCAAGGTACACAACTGCATACATATCCTCAGTGTTCATTTAACTCTTATGGGTTCATTTGGCTCTATTTGTACACTTTTTACAGGATTCCATTGTCATCAAAAGCAAGTACACAAATTGTTAAAAAAAATCTTAGAGTCATAAACTCTGTATGTACTAATCTAAACATCTGTTGTGTTCAGATGAGTATCAACAGCATGTTCATTATAATTACTCACCTGATCTACAATGGTCAGGATTGGGATTACTATATGACAGCATTTAGCAATCTTATTTTCCAATACCGATTGTTTGGTGCTCTGCTCTGTACAATGTGGCTGCACCTTTACTTGTGCTTTAGCTGAAGTGTTTGTGCTTTATTGTCTTAATTTGGCTTTCCTCAGGCTCTTGTTCAGTGCCGTGCTGAGCTCGTGTACCAGGAGGTAATGTTACAGCCAGAGAAGATGGTCCAGTGGAACAAAACGGTTACAGTCTGCCAGGTAACAGAACCCCTCTGCTTTTATTGCTTTCATTGATTGATTATTGAGCCTCATTTATACTTTGTTGTATAATTTCAATTCAAACTTTAATAGCGGACTCGGGGCCAAAGAGAAACATACCAAGGGATACATATATAATACACATATATAAGTCATAAAATGTGTAAAATAAATACAACTTAACCCACTGGCAGAACACAGGCATTTTAGCCAGTGTACTCTTAGTCTTGATGTATAGTGTGAACAGCTCACTGAGGGGCTTGAGAGCGCCACAATGATATATATAGATACATAGCCTAAACTTGGAACATTACTTGCTAAAAGTCCTCACTCCAGCAGTGACAAACAATTGGCTAGCACTGCCCCCTCTGGGTGGGAGTATTCTCATTGCATCATTATTATGCAACTTGCAACCTGTGTAGGGCTGTCGCAATTATCGCATTTATCGCATATCGCGCTATTACAAGTTGAAACCGCAAGGGGGCAGAAAAACCGCACAGGCGCAATAAACCGCAGGATCCCTGACAGTGGGCCGATGGACGCCCTGCAGCGGCCATCGCAGACGCAGCGAACGCGGAGCCAACAATGCCAGTGGCACATCCAGCCAAAAAAAGGACTCTTGGTTAGAGACCTCTGCTGAGATCAATGAGCGATGCTCCTGCACTGATTGTGCCCAAGAGAGTTCGAGCAGAAACCAAACTCACTCGCTATCTACAGAAGGAATTATTTACCAATGATGATCCTCGTCTGGTGGCGTGAAAACCAGGCTAGATTCCTTCTACTTTCTAAAATCGCATGCAACATGTGTAGGGCTGTAGGCTATTTGTGCTATAAGTGCACCATCCGAGAGTTTTCCGTGAAGCAGGGAATATCGTTACTGTTCTGTTTGCTGCTTGTTATTAGGCTGATATAGTTGCTCCGTGAGTTTGGAAGTAAAGAAGAGTTGTGTTAAGCTATGTCATTCAGGGTCTGCTGATTCACAAGCTCTTTACTTCCAAACTCACGGAGCAACTATCATAATAACAAGCAGCAAACAGAACAATTATCAATTTGCGTTCCTCTCTGAAGCCGTTGCGGGTTATATATAGGCAGTTGATGGGGTGTTCCATTTTCATTACTGCTTTCGGTTTTACACCATTAATTTAATATATTAAATTAATATATTAAATTAATGAAGATCAGGACCAATTGAAGATTAATTTTAAATAAATATTGTCGTCTCTGCCATTTATAAAGCAACATAGTAAAGTAAAGCTTAGTGTAACTTTCGTTTATTAATAATGTATTTTTTCATTAATTTTAAACTTTAAAGGGGGCATGAGAACTATATCGCACAGTATTGCATATCGCGCTTCTGAGCCACTTTATCGCACCGCAGTTTAAATTATGTAACCGCGACAGCCCTAAACCTGTGCATGCTATATTTTTTATAACATGACCCAGGTGAGCAGTATAAAGAGGTGTGCAATATGCCTTAAACAATGACACTTTCACTTTAATAGAACAATGACTGAACTGACGAGCAACAGTGTTTGCTTGAGCATGCAACTTTCGACATTGTCTGTAAAGTTATAACACTGTCACATGACAGAAATGACAGCTCACAATGCAATTCAAGCTTGCAGATTTTCTATTTGTTGCTTCGTGGTCCCTGCAGTACATGACAAGTATAAATAAGCATGTAATGACATGCCCAACATAGGAATGCCTTGGTTAATGTTGTCAAACATTCTCATTGTTCAGGTTGTATCCTGCTGTAAAAAAGAAAAGAAAAAGCCTAATAATGGTGTTCCTCTCTTCAGATCCTTCAGAGGGTTGATGACAACACCATGATTTCCTACGACGTCTCCTCTGGGGCAGCGGGGGGAGTTGTGTCTGCAAGGTACGGTATATATTCCAACTGTATATTACAAATAAAACAAGCCTGACTGCATGACCAACCAGTGCTTTATTCAACATTGCCGTTTTCAACTGTAGGGCTTTTAAATACACATGATAGATACCCATGATACAAGGAACCCATTTTATCTTCCCAATACTGGAAAACAAATACCAGTATACATTTTGTAGCTATTCCTGATGGGGAATTGGTCAGTTTATAGACTGGAATCTCACATGACTTCTAAATTATGTAATGCAGATGTTTAATTTGAACAATGTAACTTTGGGAGTGTAAAATGAATTAACTTTGCACTCAAGAGTTCAAGATCTTTAAGGGTCCATTTGGTTACCAACTCCTCAAGGACCATTGGTTGAAAACCAGTGCTTTAGAGAAGGTGAAGATCCTTGGGCTAAAACATTGTCCATAACTAGAAAAAGTGCCCTTCTGGGCACAGGTCTCCACCAGGATAGGAATGTAGGACATTGCAGCTTGCCTTCATCTGGTGGTTGGATAAAAGGGCAACAAAAGTAAATAATATAACATCTAACAGTATATTAATAATGCTTAGTAATAAAGATGAATGGCATGCATTATACAAATGGCATGTTATGGCCTCTAGGGAGTTTGCATACAAAGTTATCCACAGATCCGTGCAGTTAGAGGTAAAAACACTTTTCGGCCAGTTATAGCGCCACCTTGAGGCTGAGTTGAAATTGTTTATGTGGCATTTCTTCCTCGGCCTAGTGGGAATGTGCGTGCACAATTTCACAGAAATCACGCGATGTGTTCATGATTTGCAGCATTTTGTTTGAAACTGAGCACTCCTGTGAACTTTGGAAGCCAATCTTAACCAATCAGGATGGAGTCTGAGAAATCTGAAAGACCCGTTTCGTTGAATGGCTCTAGAGAGACTGTGTACCAATTTGCGCGATGTTTGGACAAAATCTGTAGCTGTACTGTGCAAAAACTTCTTTTGCACAAAGCGGCCTCCTGGTGGCGCTATAACAGGCCGTTCTGGAAATTTTGGGGCAGAGGTTCATCGTTGGCATCCAGGGAGTGTGTGTGCAAAATTTGGCATCGACCGGGTTAACGGTGCCAAAGCGGCCTCCTGGTGGCGCTATAACAGGCCGTTCTGGAAATATTCGGGCAGAGGTTCATCGTTGGCATCCAGGGAGTGTGTGTGCAAAATTTGGCATCGACCGGGTTAACGGTGCCGGAGATTAGCTGCTCACGGACACACACACGGACGGACGGACGGACGG
This sequence comes from Protomyctophum parallelum, assembly GCF_964188405.1. NCBI lineage: Eukaryota > Metazoa > Chordata > Actinopteri > Myctophiformes > Myctophidae > Protomyctophum > Protomyctophum parallelum. The sequence continues at coordinate 16,908,499 of NC_139708.1, read as the reverse complement.
ACGGAGTGCAAAACATACTCTCCCCCCATGCCTTCGGCCTGGTGGAGACAATAAGCATTTTAATTGCATGAGAAGAAGGTACTGTAGCATGCAGAATATTCTTTCATCGACGAGTCTGAAACTAGTAATGAGGCTGTATGTCACACAGAATTATAAAAATCCAATAGAGGGCGCTAAATGAATCAAAGGCAGCTCAATCTATTCATCAAACCGCAAAGTTGCCCTGGGTTTCTGTAACATTGTTCCAAATCTTCATATTTTCTCTTTTCACTCCTTCAACAGGGATTTTGTTAATGTGCGGCGGGTGGAGCGCAAGCGAGACCGCTACATCTCTGCAGGCATGGCAACAGACCACGATGCCAAGCCTCCACACAGTCGTTACGTCAGGTCAGACCATGCCTTGTGCTGTCTATTGCTTGCCTGGAATCTAGCCTGATTCGCTACGATCGTCTATTTCTTACATTGCTACTCAGTCTGGCCAGGGTCCTATTTCCATTACGTTGGCAAGTCAGAAAGTTGAGTTTTACAAATTACATAGGACAACACTGCCCCCCCCCCCCCCCCCCCCCACAGACCAATCACAAGCCGCAGGCCGTTTTCTCCGGTTTGGGCATGGAGAGAGGAGGCTTTCCTGGCTGTGAAGCGAAGTGAGGAAAAAGAAAATGCTGAGTGTAGCAAGCAGTCTGGTTCCTAGGCTCGTCTATTGCCTCTTTGGCATTCAAAACACAACAATGGTCAGATTGTTTTCTTCCTTTTTTATAAGTCAGTGTATTCCTTGCAACGTTTCTGCCCTTTCGTTCTGTGTGAACTGAACCCTCCCTCTCCTCCCCAGGGGAGAGAACGGACCCGGAGGATTTGTGGTCCTCAAGTCCAGCAGCAACCCATCTGTGTGTACGTTCATCTGGGTCCTCAACACAGACCTGAAGGTGAGCCCTAAACTGCCTTTTCCTTTTGAGTCAGCATTGATAGTCGGCATTCCCTTTTCCACACAAAGAAAAAATAAAATAAGTTGATTTTATCAATATAATATAAAGATTAATAAATATATACATCATGTGAAATGCACCAGCTTACATGGTAACTTGCACAATTACACACGGTTAACAATGGCCCACACACTCGTCAGGATGACACTATATCCAGCATTCTGTGTAGAGGACTTTTAACACTAACCGTACCTATTTCCTCCCGTCCATCAGGGCAGACTGCCTCGCTACCTCATCCACCAGACTCTGGCTGCCACCATGTTTGAATTCATGGCACATTTACGCCAGCGTGTCACTGACCTCCAGTGCTCTCACCACTAGGAGACAACCTCCTCTGCCATACTGAACAACAGGAGAGATGGCCTTCTAGCCACAGTGCCACAGCAGCTTGTGAGTTGTTCTTTGCGTTTCTGGGCTCTCCGGTACCACACATCGCCCAGCCTTTACTGTTGTGGTGCACCTAAGATGAGAAGATGAACGCACTGAGAAGAATGAACCTCAAAGAGGATGTGTGACATGACATGAGACGGCAATTATTAGGAAAACAAGGGGAACAGCTGGACGTATTGCTCATTTTCATCCTTAAACTCTCAACAAATATTCTTTATTTTATTAATGGTCACATCCTTATTTTTTATGTGTAGATGACCAATGCATTTTTGCTGTGTCCCTCACTGTGCAATGACAATTTTGTCGTCACGCCTTGCGAAGCGTTTTTGAATCGGGATGGACGTTTTGGAACTGAGAAGAGGCGGAATACAGGTGGATGTCATTTTCACTGTATACCTTTTCCCTCTCAATTCAACAGAACTGACGCAATAACATGTCTGAACGTTGCTGCACCAAGCAACAGTCTGACCCTGAGCCTTCTAGCCGACGTTTATTTGTTGTTGCTTTGTTTATACCTTTTTGTTGTTTTTATTTTGGTTACTGCACCGTCTTAACTGTGGTTCTTTCAAGAACTGTTCTGAAGATACACATTTTGCAACCTTTATTTGATTGGGAAAAGACTCCCTTAAAAGTTTATACCCCTTCTTCACTTCACTGTGGTCAATAGGACAAGAGTCACGGTGGTCTTCTCACCACCACACAGGCTGTGTGTGTGTGTGTGTGTGTGTGTGTGTGTGTGTGTGCTGGTGGGGCTGAGCCCCACCAGATATAGCGGCGAAATCAAAGAGAAATCAAATGCCAAACCTCTCCTCGAATACTAGTGTTGATGTATTTGGCCTTTCTGCTTGAGTTTTTGAAGCATGGAAGACAGAATGATGAGGCAGCATTTAACCATAAACACTGGTGTCCCTATTCTTGTCATTATACAGTAGGTGAACAAAATCAAATAAAAAATTGTCAAACTTTTAAACAATAGATCTACAAGCTAGCGACACATTGAGCTTGTAGATCAGGTATCCTTGAATAGCCCAAAAATAAGGATTTAGTGGTTAAATGGACCTCCAACTCAATCTTCTATACACGTAAATGTGGTAGTGATTGTTTAATGTTTATGATGCAAATTATTATTAGCTAGAGATAATGGTTACACATCTGGAAGATCTATCCTTGCTAAAACTATATTGTGTGCCATTAACCTCAAGTGGCCTTCAAGCAAACAGCTGAGAAAATTGGTGGCTGTCAAATGTTTTACTGTATTCATGTGATGATCATTGTCATTTTGAGAACAGGACTCATAATTTAGGTATACGTATGAGGCAAAAAATAATAATCTTTCTCATGTAATATAACTGTTTTTATTTTTCATAATGCATGTCGTTATGACATAATTTACAGGTTGCAACTCAAAAGGACGGTTATGTTTTGTACCTTGTGCCTTCCAGTGCACTGAAATGAGGCACAGCAGGGAGAACTTGGTTCCATTATAACTCTTGACTAAGGACCATATCTCTTGAGGCCAGGGCACACAATGACCACATTATGATAAGAAGTGGCTTAAATATTTTGTTTGCATGCTCAGTTATTTGATGATGCCATAACAAAATCTAGGAATGCCACAATCTTGACCTGAATTTATCTCTAGTGATAACGTCTCTGTAGGCAGATTAGTTGTCAAGCCGCAAAAAGCTATCATAATGATTGTCTGTGTCCATGTTGCTCTGGCCACCAGACGGTGCATACAACGCCAAACACGGTTCAACTTGCCTTGTTGAGATTTTAGCAAATTAATTTTGGTCGGAACTGAAATGCATACAAAGTGTTTTGGAATGAGAATTTAAATCTGATCAAAGTATGTAAACGTGGACGTTGTGCCTTTATTACTGTAACAATATGTCCAACTTTTCACCTTATTTGCTTTTAGCAAAACATCCTTACTGTACATAAAACCAATGCTTCATAACGTTGGCAAAGGTTTATATAAAGTATCAATCCTGCCTTGATTTCTTTTTTCCGTTTAGTAATGTTTTTGTTTTTAGTGTTGGTGTAATTTTTGAATTTCTGTGTAAAATTATAATCAGTTCTAAAACATTAATTTAAAGCCATTACATAAATACTGACCAACCTCTCAACTGTAGTTTATTTTGTATGGAAACTTAAACCAGACTCATATATAATACAATGGTTGAATTGATTTAATTTGATGATTGTTTTTTGGCTGGTGGGGATTCCTGATTTTGTGACGTAAGGAGACTAACTAGTCTTGCCTATGAGGCTATTTCACTAACACAGTAGGAGTAGGTTCTCTGACCGAGCTGTTTGTTGTCTTCCTTATATTCCATTGTTGGAACCCTGGCGTGTCAATAATATCCTGTGACCAGAATCGCATGCAAGATTGCAAGTCACCCCTTTGTGGTCTTTGTTTCATAATGCTTCATTAATGGAACCCTGTTGCTCTACCTCTGTCTTCAAAGGAAATGGTTCACATATCATTACTCTTTCAGAAAACGGTGGGAATGTGACTCGCTAGAAGCTTGCGCGCCTGTGGTGCGCTCACGTCATAACGCCATGTGTCTGTGTTCTTTCGCCGTAAATATTGTGTGTCCGAGTGAGACACACACACAAACCCTACATTTTGAACGATGGGCGATGTGTCTTTGGCCTCTGACCATGTGTTTTCCGTGCTGGGCATGTTGTGTGGGTGCTGTGTAATCGGTCCATCACCGAGAGATAGAGAGCGAGGGGAAGTAGAGTGCTTAGCTCAGCCCCGCTTTGTCATTACAATGTAGGTAAAACACTTTTTGGGTGGTGCAACCACTCCAATGAACAGCAATGTCCGTGTTCACCTATGTGACGTTAATGCGTGTGTTAATGAGCACCAGTATGACTGAGTACCAGTAGGGGTGCTGTTGTGCCAGAAACAGAGAGAAAGAGATAGTGCTTCACTGTTGCCTGCTAATGAGAGAGAGAGAGAGAGGAGGGGGGGGGGGGGGAGGAGAGAGGGGAGTTGAACCACTCGGTTCACACAGGTGTGATTTTTACTAAAATCTCACAATATGCTTCTAGAGGAAATATGTTTTTCTTTTTTGTGGTTAAAGCTACAGTACATTGAATAATGCCCCTATTGACAAGACAAGGGGAAGTACAATTACTGGCTTCCTCGTTCCAAAGCAAGCCAAGTCGTCCCTCTCCCCTGCAGCACCTCTCCCTGCCTCCCCATGCCTTGTCTACAGAAAACTACCCAACAAACTACGTTGACTTATGTGAAGTTGGACCTTAGCTCTTGGAGATGAGAGGGGCTGAGCAGATTTAAAGAGCAAGGAAGGTGCAAATGGTTTCATCGAGTATGACCGGGTGCCCAGGGAGGTTAAGAGTTGAAATTATACATTTATTTCGAGGACCTTTTGCTATGAACCATATTGCACAATGCAGCATTTCGAAATCCATAAGCACATTTACTGTATGAGATTTCTGTAGCTACTGCCCAGGGAGGTTAAGAGTTGAAATTATACATTTATTTCGAGGACCTTTTGCTATGAACCATATTGCACAATGCAGCATTTCGAAATCCATAAGCACATTTACTGTATGATATTTCTGTAGCTACTGATCTATGAAATGTCACAGGGTTTAAGTGGGAAAGTTAGGCTCATATACTGGAGGGAGAGATGATCAGGGCCAGGGGCCAAACACAGTCAATGGATGGAACAACTCACATGATGTGTGTGTGTGTGTGTGTGTGTGTGTGTGTGTGAGAGAGAGAGAAAGTGAGTTAAGAGTGTGATCTTTCACTGCTGTCTTTGTCCTCACTGCTCTCTTTGTCCTCTGTAAGGAGAAGGAAGGAGAAAGAACACTTCATCTGCCCGAGCATCTTTACTCTGATCCAGGACAGAGACTGGTGCCTCGGCCGGTCCTGGTTCCATTGGATCTGGAATTATTTATGATTAAAAAAAAGAAAAGAAAAAAAAAGAATCCCCACCAGATACTCTTGAGCGTGAGAGCGGAATTGACAATATTTATAACAGTGGATCATATTCATATACCTCCTGCTCATGAATTCTCTTCGTGAATGTTTTTGGGAGTAATTCCGACGGTCTGAACAAGGTATCTGGAACCTTTTTAGTGCAGTGGGGCAGCACCCACGGGGACAGTGGTGCTGGTGTGCTGAAGCCAGAGTTGAGTTTTCGTTTAGAAAAGGTCATATCTTCATATACTTGAACTATTTCTTAAACGCTTAAGGAAGACCATTTAAGAACCTGCCACTCCCACCACAAAAGCCTTTTCAGGATCATTCCACGCCGCGGGTACCAGTTCCCTATCGTTTTGAGACATGGGGGCAGCTTTCATGAAGTTCTGCTGCTGCTGTTGTGCTACTGATGACGATGATGAAGAGAAGCAGCCTCTAATCCCGTAAGTAAGAAGAATTGATCAAATTACTAAAAACTACACTGCATACCATCTGGTTTACATGCTTTGTCATTTGCATGCTTTGTGAATAAAGTATAGGTGGTTTTATAATTACTGTACAAATGTATAACTGTGTGTGACTGACTCATTCATTTTGTGCATGATTCATGTGTTTGTACAGTCATGACCCTCTGGAGTATTTTGACCGTGAAGTCCAGAAACGGCGTGACCAGGAGACCAACCTGTGGAGTGAGCCAGGTGATACCAGCCATTCAGAGAGAGAAGATGACCGCCACCTCTACACGTTGCTCCAGGCCAGAACCATGACCCGCATGGGTTCCACGGTGAGGAGATTAGATGATAGATTAGAATGGACTGTAGTGAAACCATATGGATTCATTTGTGTAAAGATTCTTGTAGCATAGAATATCTGAAATGAAATGATTTAGCTGAAAGGGAAAGGATTTGATCCCATATTTGCACATTGTTGTAGGGTTACCGCCGTCTCAGTGTGGATATTGATGCCATGAGAGATACACGCCGAGAGGTCAGGGACGGATGGAAGACCATCCTGGAGAACTTGGGTAAGAAGTTGATCATCGGCCTGGGCCATGGCTCAGTGGTCCAGGCACCTTGGCTGGTAATCCATTCTGGCAGTGTGCCGCGGGTTCGACTCCCGATCCCGACGGCCTTTACTGCATGTCTTCCCCCAATCTCTCTCTCCCCATTTCCTGTCAGCCTACTGTCGGTCCCCTCAGATCATGAGACATACAGTAGTATGAGACATAGTAGCTCTGAAGCTTATCAAGTGTTGATTATAAACTTTCTCCTTAGGTTTTATGGCAGAAGCAGATTCTCTACTCACAGTGAATCCCAGTGCGTCTAATGACCGCATGCGCAACGCCCCCCTGGCGCGTTCCTTGCTGAACACACTCCACACTGAAACCAACATTTTCAACAACAGCAAAGATCCCCCACCCGAGAGATACCTATTCATCATGGTGAGATTCCAAATTACATTTTTCACACCATGCTGAATCGCACATGTTTTGAATCACATGTTTTGTGGTATAATGGGCAAACAAATGTTGAATTGTTCTCTCTTTTGGATTATTACTTTTCCTCCCACTCTGTCTTTTCTCGCTCCTTCACAGGATCGTCTTATATACTTGGATGTGGCTGATGATTTTGTGCTCAAAGCGAAGCGATTCTATCCTCCCAAGGATGATGATGATGATTCTGATGATGAAGAGGGTGCTGGGCTTGCAATCAACCTGCCTTTGCTTCTGGCCAGGCTCGAGGCCAAGAATACCGTAGAAGACGACGAGGATGAGGAACTGGAAGATGAAAGCTGAAATGATGATTGAAACTTGAGAGAGTGATCCACTGGCTGCTGCAGTGATCACAAACATAAAGCAGGGGGCAGTAGTTGTCAAGGCTGGGGAGAGCCGGAAGAAAGAATCTTTTTCAACTCCCACTGCCTGTTCTTCAAGTGCCTCCAACAGAACTTCCACTACTGATTCTGCTGTTGCTTGCAGTTTTACGCTAAAATATCAAGTTTTGACTCTCCTTCAGTTTTCTCCAGGCACATTCTAAAGGGGCTCATCATTGAGTATGAGCTGAATGGTGTCGGATCTTGGCTATTTTTGTCTACCATAGAGCTTTACTGAGCTTTCACTCTGTTCATTGTTTGGTTCATGCGAAACCTGCAGGGCAGTAATGGTCGTATGAGCAGAGGCACGCCGCACACCCTTCATATTATGTCTTATGATTATAAGCATACTATTGATTCAATCACAAGATTTCCTCTTGAATATTATTTAACTGGACGAATCGTTATTAACAGAGAATAAACAGCTCAATGATCATGTTTCAGAGCTGTTCTCAAATGGGTTTGTGCTTGGATAATTGTTACTGTTAACATAATACATATTATGAAGGTTGACTTAGCTCTGAACAGAAAAGTAATGAATATGAATATAATAGTATGGCTAGTAAGTTTAAATGGATGTGTTTGCGTGAGTACGGTGAAATGCAGTGGATGTTGTAGGGTGATTTCTTCACCCTCTAACAGTGGCAACATGGAGAATATGGGTGATTTTGGATGTTGTGTGTTTATGCATGTGTTTTGGTGGGATGTTGAAGCTGAAATAAACTTGCAACCTGAAGCGCATCTTGTCACATGTTGTTTGTACAAACCATGTTGCTGGGAGCTGCACTGTCTCATCTGGACTGCTTTATCCCATTTAGGCCTGACCTCAAAATGTTAAAAGATTCTTCTAAATTCTCCAGTTTTCTGAAATAAATATTTTCACGATTTTTCAAAAATAGCAGACCTACAAGCTCGTAGCGCGCCACTCGGTGGCACTATGAGCTTGTAGATCTGCTATTTTTCAATAGCTAAATTATAACATGTTTAAAACACCAAAAGGGGTTCCTGCACAAAATGCTTTATATGGCATTAAATGAAACCACGATCGCTCATAGAAATACACATCACAGAGAAAACAACTGTAGAATCTCAGTTCAGTTTTATTTTCGGAATGGTGGACATACAGTTCATACATAGCACACATAGTTTCCTTTTTTTCTTCTTTTTTTTTTAACTTCTTTTGAGTATCCGTTGCTCATGTCCTGTCCGATATCTGAAAAAGGACATCTATCTGCCTACACAGTGCATACATTCATGTTGTCCTTAGATATATACATTCATCTACACATATTCACATATATAAACATACATATAAATAAGAAAATAATACAATAATTCCTGCTGTGCAGAGTCAATACCTGTCATTGCCATTGTGTTATGGTTTACATGTAATGATTGATTAGGCCAAGGTGGCAAAGAGCATCCCGAGGTACATTGTTGGCGGATTACTATATAAGGGTTATTATTTAGGGGATATTATGAGTATGATTCATGTGTCTCTGTTATGCTATCCTTATTGAATATATATAATGAGTTACTTATAATATATATTGTATGTTTTACTATAATATGGTATAGTAGGTATAATAGGTAATGTGGTTTTACTATTGTATACTGTATAGTATATAACAGTATATGATACATGGTATGGTTTACTATTCTTATATAGTACACAGTATGCACCAAGGTTTGCCAATGATACTAATAATAATTGTAGTTAATAATAATAATAATGGTATAATATATATGATATGGTTTACTTATATCGTACATAATGTGTTATGGTTTACTAATAATGGTCTACTAATAATATATGATATGGTTTACTATACTTATATATTACATAATGTATATAATGTATGGTATGGTTTACTATAATTATATAGTACAGTACGTCATAGTTCCCCATTAGTACTCTTCTTCATTTCTGTATCTATCAAAAATGAATTGGTTTATGCTTCCACAGCGCTTTAGTTCATCCTCCAGCTCATTCCACAGAGTGACTCCGTAAGAGATGCTCCTTGTTTTCAAGTTTGTGCGCATCACAGGTTTTTTGAAGTTCAGTGGTCCTCTAAGATTGTATCCCCCTTCCTTTGTCTTGTACATTTACCGGTAATTGGTTATATCTTGCCTTGTACATGATTTGTAGAATTTTAACATTGACCATATCTGTGAACTTCAGAAGGTGTGATTGTAAAGACAGTGGGTGTGTGTGTGGTCCCGGTATCCTACATTGTTTATTACTCTTAGTGCTCTCTTTTGTATTATAATCAGTGGATTTATTATGTATGGGTAGTGGTGAGTCAGACACCAGTATTGGGCATATGACTAAGCATTCCTCTGAGGTGGAATACAACAATCTACAATGTATGTCTACACTCTCACATGGCCTGCCTGTTGTGGGTGGCTGGCTGCTGGTTTGGTGAACCCTGTTCCACAGACATGGCCCTCCTGGATTGTGTTCGGTTGCCTGGCATCACACCTTCCCACTGGGAACCCCCTGGTGGTGGTGTTGATGCTGATAAGGCTGTTGTTATGTAAGAGAGACTCTGTTAAGAACATTGCTTTAATATATGGCACCAGCCGGCTGTTACAGTGTCACATGGTGCTTGTGCGCGCATGGCACACACACACACACACAGGGCCTCAGCCGCCCTCCGCTGTCCAACCCCTCCCACTCTCGTTACCGTACATCCTGATAGTGACAGCTCATTTAAATGTCACTTCTCAGCAGCTGTGACAGCGCAGTTACACAACTCCAGGTGCTTCTACGCCAGCCACTGGGCCTGAAGGATCACTGGCAGAAATCACCTCATCGCTATTCAGTACCTTTATGGCCCTTCTGCAGCCCTGGCCTCGTTTGAATAGCAGAGACATGACTCACAACAGTACTGCTGTCCAGAGGGTGCATGGGTCTCTGTAATGTGATGCAACTTTATGAGTACTAGGGCTTACTCTGTGGGAATCTCGAATCTGTAATAAAAAAATAAATTTTATATACACAATTTCCAATTCAGATAACCCACTGCTCGGTTCAAAGTCGCTTCAATAAACATATTATCTCACCACTGAAGTATATACTTCACATAGTGACTTACGTTTTTGAAATGACATTTGTGGTTGCCATGGCTGCATAACATAACTCGGTAACATAACTGAACCGTCTCTTTCTTCCCTTTCCACGTACACGTACGCACGCGCGCACACACACACACACACACACACACACACACACACACACACACACACACACGTCTCACACACACGTCACTCACACACACACACACACACACACACACACACACACACACACACACACACACACACACACACACACACACACACACAGATACATTTCACCCTATATGTGATACTGGAAAGGTGTGGATATGAAGTTGAGATATTGCTGTTCTCAGTCATCAGAGCTTGACAGGTAGATGGAAAATAACACTGAATATTTGTGTTTGGAATCTAGGACAATGTTTTAGCAGTGCACAAGAAGGTCAGCCAGTTGGATCCAAAAATGCAAACGAAATGTGAACTGTGAAAGACAAAGAGCCATAGCCATTATTAGCCATAACTGCCATAAGTTAAACTGGATGAGCATGTTTATTTTAATGATCAATCGTCTGTGTCTGTATAATGTTAATGCGACCATAGGTCGCAGATTACTATGAAAACCTACAAAACCTGTCAGTCGTTCTGTCACACCACCATATATGGCCGTCAGTCCGTCATGCCTCGTGAGTCGTGACACACTCCATATATGGCTGTCTCCATATATGAAGATCACGACACTGACCTCATCAAACTCTGTATAGCCATACATGGAAAAGACTAGATCATCAGCCAGATCTGCATATATGGAGCCGGCCAGCAACTCTACATCTGACCTCAAACCCTTAGATCTCCATATGGAGCTGACCTGTTCTGACATTCCATATGTTGATCCTTCCCCATCCGTCCTTCCTCTTCGATGTCTCCCTTTTGACTGATACCTGTCCATTCAAACTGTAGACGGGCCCGTGCCAAAGTTATTAGCACAGCCGCAGCCGGCGAAAACTAGAGTTATCAACAGGCCCAAGGATTACAGGTCTGGGAATGTCCATATATGGGCATTCCCAGACCTGTAGTTTCAGTGTGACACACAGATCACAACACTGACCTCATCAAACCCTGAATAGCCATACATGGAGAAGACTGGTTCAACACCTAGATCAAACGCTTAGATCTCCATATGGAGCTGACCTGTTTTGACATTCCATATGTTGATCTTCCCCACCCGTCTGCCTTTTGACTGATACGTGTCCATTCAAACTCTAGATGGGCCTGCCCCAAAGTTATTAGCGCAGCCGGCGAAAACTAGAGTTCTCAACAGGCCTCCCTAACTGGACTGGCCCGAGGCCCCACCTGGCCTTACTAATTAGCACACATTCTTCGCCCTACCCGTCCCGAAAACGTGGAAAAAACCTGTGCTGTGTATATTGATGTGAGTTGATGACATCATTGGCTGATGTGGATGAGTGAGTCAACACTCACTCAGGCAGTAGCCTCGGACCTGGGCGGTAACACCACACCGGCAGACTAGTAGCACTCAGACGTTATGTATACATGCGCGCGTGCGCGCGCGTGTGTGTGTGTGTGTGTGTATGTGTGCGTGTGTGTGTGTGTGTGCGTGCGGCGCACTCGTCACATTCTGTAACATGAGGTGATTATGAACAACATGGTGCTGTCGTTGAAGCAATGAATGATTGCTGGAGGAACTGGCACTGCTGCCTGGTAGTGGCATGTTGTAAGGTCATTAGATATAAATGACCCCCTTTCATATTGGAACTGGCTGGGTCACCTGTCAAATAAACTCTGTGATTTACATTTCTATTTTTCTTTGCTCTGTTTTTCTCATCACTATAACCAAAATATTTTCTCCCTGATTTCAAGTAATAAAGTAAAATAAAGTAAACTATTATAGAGGGTATTCGCAATTTCGCATGCATAAAGTCAGTGGAAAAGTGAGTGGCAAAGTGAGTTTAACGTCATTAGAGTACCACAGACGAAAAAAAATCATTCTGACCTCCACGAAAAGGCCTCGTTATCCTGACCCCTTTCTATCATTTATACATTATGGATAAATAGTGTGGACGTCTGTGGCATTCATGCAATCAGATAGGACCTTTCTGTTTGGATGTAGCCTATGGACTGTCAAGGCCAGAAAGTAGTTTTTTGCAGTCAGCAATAGGCATTCCCGCATAACTTCTCAGTATGATGATGATGTCACACACATTCCCTCTATAGGCAGGCGGGATTATGGTGCGCCTCAGTCAAGGATTATTTAATACATAGGCTTTGGCTGAAGCTCTATGGCCTTGGGTGACAAAAGGATTGGTCGGATTTTGTGTGTGGCATTTTTATAATTCAAGTTAGAGACATAACCAAGAGCAAAGATAGAGGAGGGACAAGCGAGACAAGAGTCATGAGTTTGTACGGCAGACTGTTGCAACTGTTCATGTTTGTGGTAGCCGAAGTGGGCAGAAGTGAAAGTGGCTTTGGAGGTAGGCTACTGTACAGGACACTCAACGTGCTATTCCAATTTGGGTACGATTGGATGCTGCATTCAATCATAATTAAATTTACAGGAAAATGGTGGGAGGGGTGCATTTAGGGACCAGTGGCCCGGCATATATAAAATACTTTGTGTTATTACCTATAGACTGGTTATACTTTTTCCCTTATTTTTTAAAAATATTTTTTTATCCCACGATTTTGCAACCCATTTTTTCACCCAGTGTCAATTATCTAATGTAATCCTGGGCGCTACACTTTGTTTAGCACACTCTCTATTGGAAAGGTGTTTGGTAACTCAACTCAACTCAACTGATCCATTAATTGATCCGATTTTTTGTGTCTGGAATGCCTTCTCCACTTCCAAGTAGTTCATAGTGGTTCATGTGTTATGTCATTTGATGTTAATTTGCAGTGGTGTTGAAATCCTGCTCTAGTAATGTGCCATTCCATACATGCTGTACAGGGATTTGTGTGGTATGGGGTATGGTGCGCGTGTGCTTGTGAGCGAGAGAGAGAGAGTGCAAGAGTGAGTGAGTGAGAGTGACTGACTGACTGACTGACTGAGTATAATATGCTATTTGTTTGTGAAAAACAAATGAGCTTACAGTATATCTTTCCATACTAGTGAGGTGCCACAAGCAGTTCCATGACATGTACATCAAGACCACTTGTCTATTAAGATTCCTCTTCCAGGAACAAACCCCTTGTGACTGTCGACTTGTTTTCCATAGATTGTCTCCATTTGTGTGTGAAGAGAGTGAGACAGATCCCTTCACCCCTGACTGAACCACCGGTACCAGGCAGCTGAAGTGGAAATTGCTGGGTCCAGTGGTCATAAAGGGGATTGGGGATTACAGTGTAAGTGTCAGGGGATTTCTGGCCCAATTACCCGTAACCCCTCTTCAGTGCGAGTTCCAGATCTTGGGAAATGAGACAGTGGGGGTACTTGGTGTCGGATGTCAGCATGCACTGATAGTATATGACATCGCTGATCGGGAATAGCACCAGGGCGGCTATAAAAGTCACAGATGGACACGGTCCATGACACAGACAGCGGCAGAGAGAAAGAGAGTCTGAACGAGACGAGGAGAGGAGAAAGAGCATCCCTGATTTGCTGGGCACACATCGACAACCACTGACAGGCTGACAGACTGCTGTAATCACACTCAAAGCCAGAGAGAAGCCACTGACTGTCCTGAGAGGAGATAGACGAGCGCAGAGGAAAAAAAGCCAGACCAGCGATAAGACTAACTGACAGATCTGTCCACAGCAGCAGAGAGATGATGCCATCAGTGTGTACCGTCATGGAGAAGTGCAATGGGGCTGTGGTGGAGGCCCAGCTGGCCTGTAGCCTACGAGAGGAGAACAATGCCCAGAAGGAGAGCTACACTGCCGATTGGCACAGTGTTACCCTAAAGACTGTGCCCCAGGACAGGTGAGCCCTTACTGACTTTTGGTTAAAACTAAAATGTTTTTTTCTTCTAGTGTGAAAAGGTTAAAGCCCTATATTCTGATAGTAATGTAACAGGGTTCTCTCCAGCTCTTTAACAGAAAGGGGTTGCCAATGTAATCGTATCAGGATAGAGTACCTATTTATCAGCTTAAATGTTATAATGTTATAAGCCTCTATAAAATGTATAAGGTTAGATTGTATGTAGGCTAGTCTGACACATACTGAAGCCTCAATGTACACAGGGCTGCCATATTTCAGAAAATGTCAAGAGTGAGACTCTAGTGCCTTAATGCGTTCGACGCCGTCCGAAGGGCAGCGGCGAATTTTTTTTGCCTTTTTAATGTGGATTTGTCCCGTTTTAACGTTGATATTTAACCTTAACACTGATGTCTTCACCTCCATGCCAGCTGCTCTCCCTGCACTGACAGCCTCCTCATGCTTAAAGTAGAAATGAAAAAGATATCTATCTATGTATGTATGTATGCTCAGACCCACCCAGCAAGCCACACACATAGTGCTCAGACCCAGCCAGCCAGCCAGCCACACACATAGTCCTCAGACCCAGCCAGCCAGCAAGCCACACACATAGTGCTCACTGCTCAGACCCAGCCAGCCACACACATAGCTCCGTAAGGGAGTGGTCAGTGGTTGCACCACTCAAAAAATCTTCAAAAAACTGAAGAGGCTACTGGAGATTGGAGAACCTGATTTGGACATGATCTGATGCAGGACAATGTCACTATGACAGAAAGAGATTCATTCATTCACATTCATTCACCCCATAATCTCAGTGGAAATTGGGGAATATGTTGTGAAATAAAAAGTCAGAAAACTGGAATGTGGGATAATGCCTAATTTTACATTTTCTTAGTTCAAACACATCTGTGGGCTCTCTCTCTCTCTGAACAGAAACAAGTCGCGATGCGGCCACACACACACACACACACACACACACACACGACTTTGTCCCTATAATGTGCACGGGCTACTGGCACCGTTCCACTTCCTCATATCACGCAAGAGACGCCACACCAGTATAGAAGACGAGAGATGGTCACTTTGACACTTACTCACTTGTTGTAACTTGTGGGGGCTATATTGTCTTCCATGAAAAATATTTCGAAGCGATGTTAAACTCCGCATGGCTCATTTCCATGCGTCACAGTCAGGGACCCTGCCGACGATTTGTCCAGGTCCACTGTTTACCCTCCTCTTCCTCCTACTGCATATATGATATATCAGCGCTGCATGCAGATCGGCTATTTTACCGTACACATGAGTGCGCGTTATTACGCGGCGGAGCCGCGGAGAAAATTGTTATTTATAATGCGTGTGAAATGGCATGTGTGGCGTGGTGCGTGGTAAAGGGTTAAATTGCGTGACTGTCACACTCAAAGGGTGAGACATGGCAGCCCTGATGTACACATGGTCCTCAATTAGATTATTAATTAAATCAGCCCTTTCATCATCAAATTGAAGATTTATTTTTCGGCGGCAATGGTTTGGCTGTTTGTAGAATTCTGAAAGGTATCCAAGGTCTAATCAAGCAAGTGAATCATTCTGAGATGGTGTCTTCTTCTCTTTCTCTGACGCTTGCAGGCAGAACATGAACATGAACGACAGCTCTCGTAGGGAAACTCTGGCCCGACAGTGGCAGATCCGCTCCCTCGTACAGATCTGTCCTTCCGGTGTCTACAGAGTGGGCACTGTGGAGCAGGGTGTTAGAGAACACCAGCTGCTGCCAAAGAGGAACACCCTGCCTCTGCCCATCTTCACCCCCGCGGAGCTGGGTATCAGGCTGGGCCGCGGAGCCGCACACACCGAAGAGGACCTCCGGCCCTTCCCCAAGCCGGATGGAGCCTGCCCCGGCAAGAGAAGTGTGGATGAGATCACCAGGGACCTTCCGCCCGTCAAACCCATTCGCATGGAATTTGCAAAAGCACCAAAAGAACTGGGCCGCTCCATGTCACTGGAAGCCCAGAGAGGCTGAAAGCCAAAACAGACGAGAGGGGAGGGGAGTTTGAGGGACGACGAGAAGGATAGCACTTTGGCTGGGTTAGTAAAGGGGCATAGTTTATCAGAAAAGAGCATGAAAAGACGTGTATAGATTTATAATTCATAGTGACATTCACCCACAATGTTATCTACATCCTAAAATGGGAAGCGGAGTGAGTACCAGGGAAGTGTTATGCTTTGCCATTGTCTTTGACATTTGGTGGGCAATGGTATTATGACATCTCTGTTAAGATGGACCGGCAGACGTGTTGTGGGGTGTGTTCTGTCAGCTGTGCGATGGGCTAATCTCTGCATGGAAAATATTGCAGCCTGGCTGGCTGGCCGTAAGCCATTGTCATGTCTCTCTGCACTCTGCAGCACACTGAATGGCCACCCCTTGACCCCTTCCCCAGCTAGTCATAGACAGGCCAAAATGTGCATTTACTGTAGGCTGTCAAACAGCATTGTATAGAGCATTCATTTTATGGAACAGTACAGTGCACATAAGCTCAGTTGCATTGTTTATTTTGTATTAAAAAAGTGAAAGTAATGTATCGTAAGGAAAGTGAAGTGTACTTGAAATTATTGTAGTATTATGGTTTATACTTCTACTGTATATGGTGAGGCCATATGTTCCGATTCAGAATGTCACAAAGAGACAACTAAGACAAGGACAAGCAGAATGGAGGTGTGAGTGAATAACATGCATTGGCATTAGTGGTTCACTTTCATAACAATAGCTGGTCAGCCTCCAGGAGCACTAGAAGTCCTTGACAATCTTTGATCCTTCTAAAGCATTCAGAATGTTCCAGCATGATTGCACCCCCACCATGCCAAGCCAGAGGAGGTGTGTGTGTCTATGTGTGCATGTTTGAGAGAGAGAGAGTTAGGACTGACACCTCTGATCAGAAGCAGCATCTAATAAAATGACCTTTAGAACTCTAAAATAAAATGTATTGTACGTGTGCAGTGTCATTTCAAATATTTTATTTTTCTATGAATAAAAGATAATGTTGAGTTGCATTTCCCTCTGTTTCCTCATTTTCTTTCTGTGAGGTCATAAACATTACATTAATATTATTGATGGATAATCATTAGGCGAGAGAGTGGAGTTCTTAATTGGCTTCTGAAAACCATGAAACAATCTGACTAGCAACTGCTCCCAGCCTAAAAAAAATATAAATAAAAAACAGCTTGCTGATACGCAATCCTGCTGCAATACACCTAGCATTCATCTTTCGAGTGACAACTAGGCTAGGTGTATCACTGCTTAATTTAAGGATTCCTAGACATATTACGATCACAGACTGTTCTTCCTTCTGGATTGGAGGAGGCCCAGACATAAACTAGACTATGAGGTGGGTAGAAAAGAGACTGCCAGACCAGACGGTACAAGTAGCTTGGCGTCAGTGCTGCATATGTTGTCTGCAATCATTTGGGTACACACTGTGAAAACATCTCCCTCCCTCAACGTTACCGCACCCACTTCACCACTTAAAGAGTCTCTCATTTATTTTTCATATGTTCCTCTCCAACACGTCTCTGTCCAGTGCCCAGAACATGCCGTCCCTGTTTAACCTGATTATGCTCGTCAGTGTCGTGGCGTCGTCCGCTTTCTAGTAAACAAACAGGAGAAGGGCGCACACCAGTATTGGTGAGGTGCTGCTGACCTAAATAAATAAGTATAAAAGCAAAGTAAACAGACACACAGTATACAGCATTATTTGAAACACCACCTTTCAACCTAGAAAGGTCTTCTTCAGGGAATGATTATGAAACATACAGTTTGACCTGACTAACCTCCTTTCGGTGGTTCTATTCGTTTTTACTTAACTAAATGCCTTAAATTGTACATATTATACATAGAGGAGTAGAGGTAGGATAAAGTATAACAATAATGGAAATAATCAAGTAAAATAAAAGTACCTGAAATTGTAGTATATGTACGGTTGAGTGAATTGTCTCTTTTTTGTTGATCTGTCTTACCCACCCCTCCTGGCAGAGCATAGTGGTTTTGGTATTAATAGCTGGGTAAACACTGACATTGCCCTGGAGACAGTAGAGAGACAGACACGTCGGCACGTTCTTCCCTGAGCTCTTAATCTGGCTATTATATTAGAGATTTAGGTGTTCATCCTTTGCCCTCTATCTTAAAAATAACCCACTCACACAACCTTCCGAAACCCCCATGCAGTCACGAGCATAATCTGCAATACAACAAGTTGTCAAAGTTCTGGTAAATGACCTGAATCCCCCTCGGTGGGCGACAAGGAAGTTCAAATATTAACCACCAGACCTGGATCAAATAGTATCTTAATTACATTTTTGTAATCTGTTTTACTCTCCTTGGAGTACCAAAGGAATAAGTGACTTAAAGAGGATTATTCATAAATGTATCAAAAATCACACCCGTGTGAAGTGAGTGTTGCAACTCCATGTGGGGGTCCAGCCCGGTTCCGGCAGACTGCCCGCACGGTCCAGAAATGACAGTTACCATGTGGGGATCCCCAGAACATACAGACCCCCAGGAACGTGCCCAGGGGGCCGGCCCGTTTCCGACGAGCCGCCCTGCGTCGGAAATTATTGAGAAATGATAGTTACTGTGTGCCACTCAGCAGGGTATGATTATGTCACTCGCATAGCCTCTATTGTTCAAGTTCTAACAAATCGTAAGAATTGGGCCACATTTACACCAGTTCTCCATTTTTGATACCACACATTTCACTGCAATGAAATCCATCTGGTAACTTTACACTATACTTCTTTTCCACAACAGCAACCTTGAATTTCTCCTGTCATCACCAGCTTGAGTGGTGCATTGACCACTGACCCCCCAATCTGTCTGTGACTGTGTGTTGTATTTAAAGGAGAAATCCAAACCAAAACATGTGTACCCATGAATCAGCCTATATAATCCTGTCCCAACATAACTGTTGGCCTTGAATTGTTTCTCCATTTCCCCCACCGCTCTCACAGTCAAATGCAACTATAATGGTAGAAAGCTAGTTGTCTTCTAATGCAGGTAATTTAGTAGCTCCAAACTGTCACCCTCGAGCTGCCATTCATACAGAACCCAGTGGTAGAATTCTCAACGGGCCTGAAAATGAAGGCCCTGGCCCGGCCCTGGGTACTGTATGAACAGCAGCTCGAGGATGACAAACCTTCTACGGCACCATTCTAGCTCCATTTTACTGTGGGAGGGGTGGGGAGAATGGAGAACAGGGGGCATCTATGAAACAATTCAGGATTATAGGCTGATTCATGGGTACGTGTTTTGGTCTGGATTTCTCAAGGGTCAGACAAGTTGAGACAACACCACATTACAAAACAATATGTGGTGTTGATCTGCTCGGTATCCCACAGTAAGTCATGCCCTAACCTAGAATGCCCTAACTAGAATGCCCTAACCTAGAATGCCCTAACCTAGAATGCCCTAAACTAGAATGCCCTAACCTAGAATGCTTTAAACACCTACCGGAACGCTGTTTAATTATAGCCTATTTTTGTGCTATTGAGTCAATGCTATTGATTGTAACAGGTCTAAATTATGCTAATTTGGACAACTGCATCAGCATTAAAGCACGCACATGAGATTTACAGTATGCTATTGAGCCTATCTGTGTGCACTCCTGTCTAGGCTGGTGTTTTTCCCAGAAATATCAACACACATACAAGCCACAGTGTTGTACAAAAGTGTATTATACAAATTGTGTGTAATCAATTAACACAAGAAACTAAGTAAGCAGTCTGTTCTCAGTTTTCAACATGGCAAATCACTTGCTGCTCCCCACTGGATGCATTGTGGCATTGCACCTTGGCAAAGATGAGTAGAAACTGGTATAAAATGAACTTATTATTATATACATCTGTTATTAGCTTTCTCTACTTGCTGTAGATGTACATAAAACAGATAAAGTAGGCAAAGACTCGATAAGAGTCCTGAACGGAAGCAGCTAAATAAACTAAATGGGATTGATGTGCCTACGTACAGTATGATGACATCTCTCCCAAGGCAAATGCACTCATGAAGTATCATCATTACAACAAGGAAAGCAATAATCAGACTCCCGTCTCTGTTGCCAATTATCTTCTCTCTGTAGCATTGTAGTACTCTGTGAGGGAATCAATGAGAAAGCATGAGAGATAAAACACATCTGATGAATGCATTCCTAGGGCTATACGCAATCATCTGTGCCATTATCACAGTAACAATCAGCGCCCTCTCTCATCACCATAATTGTGATACTCGCTGTTATCAACATCATTACCGTTGTCTTTTAATGGTGACATTATTAATTAGCGTACTGCTAACTGGTTGTCGGGGCGGGTGTCACTGTATGGTGTCGTACCTGTTGCAGGTGGGACGTCGGCTCTCACTGTCCCTGTGGCACTGGGTGGGGGAGGTGGGGGGACGCCTCGCCTGGATTGCATTACATCACATATGAAAGAAACAATACAATAAATGTCATACCCTTTGACAAATGCATAATGAATGAGTTTCCATGTCCATGTATACAAACCTGCTATGTACTATATGCAAGAATAATTGAAAGCCCTATTTTATTTTGTGTGGGTGCGTGTGCATGCATGTGTGCGTGCGTGTGTGTGTGTGTGTGTGTGTGTGTGTGTGTGTGTGTGTGTGTGTGTGTGCGTGTGTGCGTGTGTGCGTGCGTGTGTGCGTGTGTGTGTGTGTGTGTGTGTGTGTGTGTGTGTGTGTGTGTGTGTGTGTGTGTGTGTTTTCCAGTGGTGATAAGTGCATTTTTGAGTGGGAAGTACAAAAGGTAAATCTTCTCTTTGGCGAAATTAAAGGTGATGTACGATTAATTATCCTGATCCTAAATACTTTGCTCAACTAGAAACTGAGGTCAATCTCCCACCTTTTGTTGCTATAATTGTGTGAGAAAACAAATTGAAAGGTTAAAAAAGGTTATTTAGAGTCCGCCATTTGAATTTCCAATGTAGATTTGTTCTTGCAGCTGTTCTAGCAACTACCTTGGATTTTGAACTCCCCTGACATATCGGTAGCCGGATATCTCGGATCATCTGGCAATGCGAAACTATCCTGATCCTTCTTTTGGGGAGACGGTAAAACTGTGACTATCTAGTTGGTTTAAAATTGTATTTAAATTGTATATTGGTTATGTAAACGAAATCAACAAAGTCTGCCTGGTTGCCATAGTGGTGGCAAAAAAAACCAATATGCTATGAAAATATGTGCTGTATGAAAGATATTACAGTGTGTGCCTGTGCGTCACCTCTCTCTGTGTGGCGATGCTGAGGGAACCGGCTGCTGGGCTTGATGGATGAGGTCTTGGTAGACTAGTGTAGGTTGTGGGTTTTGGGGGAACCAGGCTGGATAGGACAGGTATGGGGCAGGTTGGTAATGGTGGTAGTGGATCTCCTCATTCTCCTCTGCATCTTGAATCATCACTGGATACCTGGTTACCTGAGCTAGGGAGGGCTGGAAAACAGCCAAAACCAGGCGTAATTTTCACTGCACATAAAAGGCTACTATAGGTGGTGAAAGAAAATGTTCGCTTCTCATTCAACTATTAATCTCCTTTCAGCAGCTGTGAATCTAATTAGACTTCATTCAAGGTAGAAAATGAATTGAATGTAAGGAAATACGCCATGCAGGGTCGCCAGGGACCGGAGAAAATGGAGGGGACTCGTTGCCCAATGTTCCAATACGAACGGGAGGAACTAAGTCTAAGTAAGTAAGGAAATACGTTTAAGTTCACATTGAAGACTTTTGAGGAGAACATTCAAAGGGTGTGTTAATTAACTTTTTCAACGTTTCAGAGCACCTGAATTTCACTTCTAGGTATTTCAGTTCAACTTGAGTCCTCAACTGCCTACAGTACTCAAACTGAATCTGAACCTGAACCCTTCAGTCACAGACTGAACTGTACAGTACCTCTGGACCTCTGGGCGGAGGGTTGTTGTTGTACCCAAACAAGCTGAGGGTTGACATGGTCATGTTGTTCATGATGACCTGATGCATCTGGGCATTCTGGATCATCATCAAATCTACGAGGTCTACATGTTGATATGACGCACGCACGCACGCACGCACGCACGCACGCACGCACGCACGCACGCACGCACGCACGCACGCACGCACGCACGCACGCACACACACACACACACACACACACACACACACACACACACACACACACACACTTTCTTTGTTAGATATACAGAATATTTACTATTGGAATATTGGATTTCCAATATATACCCAATATTTATATTGTATGTTACCGTGCAAATTCTACTTTCCCCTTTTGAAATATCATGGACAGTCATATATGGTGAGTACAGCTGGTTGAGCCAGAGTGCCCTGTTTCTTTTGATTTCTATCATATTTCCCTAAGGGAATCATTGATGTCATATATCCACTTCATTACGCTGCTTTTATTTCCTCATGTCCCCATGCGACTTGGTGGTGTTTAATTCAAAAGGTGATTCAACTTATTTGATTCCAGCCTGAGGTGATGAATTGAATATGAGATGCGGTCTCCATTCTATAACCTCTCCTTCACTCAATATCTGTTGGGCAGTGACTCACACTTCTAAATTATTGATTTCCTTATACCCCTTGACTTCAGCTGTTTGTACATACAGATGAGTGATGCAATAACCAGATGTGATATTTCTCCATCTTATCAGCTGCTGCATGATTCAACTTATTAATGTTTGCTGCTAGGAAGAATATTCTTTTGTTTTGGATCAAGGATGTTGCTCCATCAAAGAAATCATGGCCTAACATTATAATGGACTGTATTCCTTGTGAATACATTACATGCAGAGATGGGCAGTATTTGAAATACATGTATTTGAAATACGTATTTGAAATACTTTTTTGTATTTTGTAATTTGTATTTCGCTGGGATGGAAGAAATTAGATGTATTTTGTATTTAGATAAATTTTTTGACCCAGTATTTGTATTTTGTATCAAAATACATTTTCAATGTATTTTGCCCATACATGCATGTTGCATTCTAAATTGGACACTTTCTACAACATTTGGGACCCTTATTTAGATCATATTGGACCAACATTGTCTGCCACAGTACTTGGAGGTTTTCCGTGCCAACCGTAGATTTCTTATACCAGCATTCTTCCCTAGTGGGTGCTCTGCTTTGGGGTGGGGGCTTGTTCGCCCTGCCGCCTGGAGGGGGGGTGGTTGCCGCCTTTGAGTGGAGCATGCATGGGTCTGCTCTCATTGTAATGATACAAGCTCACAACGTTGTGAGCTTGTAGATCGGCTATTTTCATTACGACGGCATCAAGGCCCGTCAAAATACAGTTTAGTCGACTAAATCAACTGTAGATTTAGTCGACTAAAATCTTATGATATTTAGTCGACTAAAACTACCGGTAGACTAACACTAAAACATTCCAGGTGACTAAAATGTGACTGAAACTAAATGAAAACTATATTGAAGAGACTATGGCTAAAACTAAAATCAAAATTTGCTGCAAAAAACAACACTGGTTCAGATTGCAAGGTCCCTGTATTTTTCAACCAGTAGGCGTAGCCGCGTACGGCGCGTAGCTAATGAATATTATGCTAAAAACCCTGCTCACATCTGTTAGATGGGCCACTGGCACTGCTGGTAACAATAGAATACCCGGTAGGTCATCATTAATATGTAAATAAATGTTGTGGGCCCCAAAATGGAAAGCAGGTCATCCAGGAAAACATCTTCAAATTGTTGTTAGTTTTGCTGCTGCTGTCTTTTTGCTGACTCCAGTTTCAAATACAAGCCCTCATATTGGACTTATTCCAAGAAACATTTCTTTGGCAGGATGATATCTTTAAAAGTTCATATCTAAATATGGATGGCTAAGCAAGGATAAGTGGTGCCTGCTGACAAATTTACACGCGCGCTCGCGCGCGCACACACACACACACACACACACACACACACACACACACACACACACACACACACACACACAGTGACAGGGTGTGCATGCCTGCGTGCCCATGTGCACATACACACTCTGTGGAGCCGAGAGTGCAGCATAAATAATAAATCTACTGTGCATGCATGCAAACTTATAATGTGACAGACAGGAAAGAATAACTAGGATTGTGAAATCCTGAGATTTAGTGTGCGTGTGCAGTGACAGCCTGCCATACCTTCCTTGACATGACCACTAGTCCTAATGGAGGGAGCAGAGCCGGGAGCCATCATGGCTGCTGGGAGCATCTGCAAAATAGTGGTGGGTTGTTGGAGAGCCTGGGGAGACACATGGAGGGACTGTCATGAGCGTCTCTGCCTGCCGTCAGCACAATGCCAGAACATCTACCTGTCCTACTGAACCTATATAAACTCATCCCAAAAACCGGTGATAATTAACATAGTTATAGTGATTCAAGCTGAATCATATCATAGAGAATAGTTTGTATTTCAGACAGTGACACAAGGAGTCAATAGGCAGGCTAATAGGCTATACGTTTACCTTTTAGCGCACAGCGCACCCATGTTACCTGTTGAACTGACAGATAATAACATGTCATATCCAAGCTAAAATAATGAACAAGCAGTACTTACAGAACATGTCTGCATGCTGTGGGGGTCATGTGGCTGTAAGGGTGGGTAAGTAACTTCAGTCCATGCCATTATAGCCGATACCTATCTAAAAAGCTGATGTTATTTACTGTCACCAGGTATTAATCAAAGAGACGCTTGCAGGTTGCTATGGGGTGCAGGTGCAAACAACAAACACCTCTCTCTATCTCTCTCACTCTCTCTCTCTCTCTCTCTCTCTCTCTCTCTGTAGGTGAGAGCTTTCAGGTTTGTAATGTAACCTTTTCATTTTTCATGTAAGGATTTGCCTACTTTCCATGGAGAGAAAAATAAAGCCTGTTATAAGTAGAATTATATATGGATGTCAGGCCCTGTCACATCAAGCTCTTGTCATGGCCCTGTCACAGGCCTGTCACCTGTCAACATGTTACCACATAACATGGTAACATGTTACCTGTCACAGGGATGTCATGGTCAGTCATAACGCCTAAACGCCAGTGACAGGCCTTGACATACCTGTGACAGGGCTGTGACAGGGCTGTGACAGGGCTGTGACAGTCTGTCACAGACCTCACAGCCCTGTCACAGGGATCTCAGGCCTTGTCATAGCCCTGTGACATGATACTGGCCAAGATACTGACAGTGATGTGACGCTGCTACATACATTTGTGAAAGAGTTTATTTCCTGTCCTTGTATGCCGTATTGAAAGAAACTTACTTGGTTGGTGATAAGAAAAGGAATACATTTTGTCAGGAATCCTCCCTAGACCTGGGCCCTTCATATCAGTTCACACCCCCTTGCATTCCTAGTAATCAGTCTACAGCCAATTGCCTGTTTCTACTCACCTGCTGTCTGTTGCTCTAATTAGTTAGGCTATATATTTGAGTGAGCTTCAACATCACCATTTGTCAGTTTGTTGCGGTAACGCCTATCTTCTGTTCCAGCTTGAACCACCACTCGTTTTCCTGTTTGAGACATTGACTGTCTGTTTTTTTTTTTTTAGCCTTATGTTGCCTTGCCCTTGGCTTGCCTGCCTTGTTTTGCCTTTTGATGACATACCTAGGCTATGGTATTGACTTTTGTTCTGCTTTTTGGAATCTAACTGTATTCTGCCTCTTGCCTGCAAGGTTGCATGCTGTTTTCTGCATTTGAGTCCTTCTGAATATTCGGACACATTTGTTTAAAAAAAACCAGTTGAATATTTAACATCTAAATGTAGCCATTAATTATCTGTTATCATATCAGCGTTCATAAAATTACACAAATTGGTCACTTGTAGGAACGTTCCAGGAAGTGAGGTACCAGGAACAGCTATACAAGTTCCAGGAAGTGAGGCAGCTTGGGGTTCTAGTGTGTTTGCTGTGGATTTACAAAGGCATGGTTAGATTTTTTTATTTGTATTTTGAACATCAATGCAGTGATTGCTTAGTTGAATTGAATTATGCATTTCTTTGATTAATTTTGGGTCATAAAATATTGGAATTTAAAGGACAACTTTAGTTTTTTTCAACCAAGGTTCATGTTTTAGGTTGTTATTAGACAAAGTAAAAGATGAGTGTTTATCTTTTTCCATTTGCTGCTTTCTTTAGTTTTTCTGGATTTTAGCTGTATTTGACAGGGGGCGGGGGCATTCGAGCATATGGGGCTAAATATGTATTTCTTTCACAATTTTATAGCGATTTATTTTTTTATTATTTACTATAGTCCTACTAGACCCCAGGAAATTACATCTGGCCACAAAACATCACAGGATCTATTGAATGTGTCAAACTGACATATTGAGCCTATATGACACACAGTGTGGCTTCCCACCAGTAGGCTACCTTCACATTCAGTATATCCTGTGATCTTCTGTGGCCAGATGTAATTTATTGAGGTCTAGTAGGACTATAGTAAATAATAAATAAAAAAAATCGCTTTAAAACTGTATTAAAAAATACATATTTCCCATGTTCGAATGCCCCTGCCCCCTGTCAAAAACAGCTAAAATCCCTAAAACGTAAGAAAGCAGCAAATGAAAAAAAAAATAACACTCATCTTTTACTTTCTCTAATAACAACCTAAAACATGAACCTTGGTTGAAAAAAACTAAAGTTGTCCAAAATCATCTTTGTGTTTTCCTTTTTGTCTGCAATATGGGGTATAAAGAACAGTAAGAATTAGGTACAGGACCTTTATCTAATATAACTCAGACATACAATTTTTGTTTTTGATTGTTATAATGATACTGACCTTGACACCATGATACTGAGTCTGACCATGATACCAGTATCATGGTCAACTTGGTTCTATCACAGAGTCTAATATTTTTAGTCAGGTTTTCATTTGGATGTTTACTTTGATGGCATAGAAAGCCTTTCTTGCGGCTCTTGCCGTGTCTCAGGTCAGTACATACACGACTAGAAATCCTAAAATAATGTAAAACCCGAACTCACCCAGCCACGGTGAAATTGCACTTTGTGCACTTGTTTGTGAAAGCCACGCCTCCGTCAGTAGTAGTATATATTTACGGATTTATCTTTTTTAGTCGTGTATGTACGGAATTGCCGTACATACTGTACTATTTTCTGTGAGATCAGCGCTGCTCAGGTCGTTCACATCCTTGTTGAAGGTACACCGTACC
Organism: Protomyctophum parallelum; assembly: GCF_964188405.1. Classification (NCBI taxonomy): domain Eukaryota; kingdom Metazoa; phylum Chordata; class Actinopteri; order Myctophiformes; family Myctophidae; genus Protomyctophum; species Protomyctophum parallelum. The sequence goes on along the minus strand of NC_139708.1, from coordinate 16,881,106 downwards.
TGTGTTGCTGTCATTTTTCCTTTTTTTTGTTTTAAATAATTTTAGATTCAGCTGTCAGGGCCCACATCTGGGAGATCAAGTTGCTGCTGTAATCCTTCCTTGAGACGGCAGCACCACATCATCTTCGGTAAGCATTCGACATCTGTGTCTGCTTCGAGGATGCCAGGTGCTGTAGATAGTTCCAATATTTTTGTCAGTTCATTAGTGGCAGAAGGTTGGACACAGGCTGCATCCCTGTCTAACCTGCTTTGGGGGGGGAAATTAGGCCTATGTGTGTTTTACATCAATCTCAACAGTGCATTTGTTGTTAATGTACATTGATTTCATGATGTCATACGTTTTTCCTCTAATAGTCAGGGAATATTGTCAGAATAATGTCAAATCTGGGAATACATTTATTACCAAGAATTTTCTTCACCAATGTGTTTCTAAAGGTGTCTACTATATATCCCACATAGGTTTCTATTCTTCACCAATGTGTTTCTAAAGGTGTCTACTATATATCCCACATAGGTTTCTATTCTTCACCAATGTGTTTCTAAAGGTGTCTACTATATATCCCACATAGGTTTAATTTTCTTCACCAATGTGTTTCTAAAGGTGTCTACTATATATCCCACATAGGTTTATTTTCTTCACCAATGTGTTTCTAAAGGTGTCTACTATATATCCCACATAGGTTTAATTTTCTTCACCAATGTGTTTCTAAAGGTGTCTACTATATATCCCACATAGGTTTAATTTTCTTCACCAATGTGTTTCTAAAGGTGTCTACTATATATCCCACATAGGTTTCTATTCTTCACCAATGTGTTTCTAAAGGTGTCTACTATATATCCCACATAGGTTTAATTTTCTTCACCAATGTGTTTCTAAAGGTGTCTACTATATATCCCACATAGGTTTCTATTCTTCACCAATGTGTTTCTAAAGGTGTCTACTATATATCCCACATAGGTTTAATTTTCTTCACCAATGTGTTTCTAAAGGTGTCTACTATATATCCCACATAGGTTTCTATTCTTCACCAATGTGTTTCTAAAGGTGTCTACTATATATCCCACATAGGTTTATTTTCTTCACCAATGTGTTTCTAAAGGTGTCTACTATATATCCCACATAGGTTTATATTCTTCACCAATGTGTTTCTAAAGGTGTCTACTATATATCCCACATAGGTTTATTTTCTTCACCAATGTGTTTCTAAAGGTGTCTACTATATATCCCACATAGGTTTCTATTCAACCACCCTAGGGGAATTCTTCACAGCTGCTGGGGTTCATCAACATTCGGCCATAGCCACTCATCACATTTGTGATGACAGCTGTGGTCGTTTTTAGCCCAAAGAGTGTTTTTCGTGCAAAACTAGTTTGGCCACAGACCCCTAGTTTTGCCATAGCCACTTGCCTAAATGTGCCTAAATGTGCTGACCTCATCACATTTGTGATGACTGCTATGGCCGTTTTTAGCCCAAGTTTTCGTGCAAAACTAATGCTTGGAATGGATTCAGAATCATGAAAACCCTATATAGTTTGACATGTCACATGCTACTTAAAGCATAATGAAATTAGAAAATGTTGCCTTATAATGTTTGTTGATGTACAGTACCCCAACTTTCAGCAGCTGTCAAAAATTCCCCTAGTACGTATATAGGGTGGTTGAATAGAAACCAGATATGTTAGTAGATACCTTTACAAACATATTGGTGAAGAACCCTCGAACATTCTTGGTAAGAAATGTATTCCCAGATTTTATTAATATCCTCTGACTATAATTGGGCGGCTGTGTCTCAGGAGGTAGAGCAGGTCGTCCAATGATCCCTGGGTCGGCGGTTCGAATCCCGGCTCCTCCTGTCCACATGTCGAAGTGTCCTTGTGCAAGACACTGAACCCTACATTGCCTCCAATGGGTTGGTCGGTGTGAGCTTGCCACCATTGGTGTGTGAATGTGGGAAGTGAGGACGCTGGCGTCGACTGTTCGCCACTTCACCTCCCAATGTATGAATGAATGAACCATTGTGAAGCGCTTTGAGCACTTGGAACAGCGCTATAAAAATGCAATTCATTAATTTTTTCTGCCTGTAGCACTTTGAGATTTGCTTCAAATTGCTTCCAACAGTTTATATAGCAGACCCTTGTGTCAAATTGAATGGAACGCTTTTTAGGGTGACAAAGCTCCACAAAGATCTCTCTCTCTTTCTCCTTTATTCTTCCAGTCATTTGAGATCAATGATCAATGTTTTGAGTAAGACCTGGTCAAACATAGTACCATGTCCATATTTGGGAGAGCCTAGCCGTATACCATGCAGGTGCATGGCCAGTATACTGTTCTTGTCCGCGTGTTCCAAATTAAACGAATAGGCTATGTTAATCTAACTTCCCTATGGTGGAATACACCAATTAGCGTATAGACTCCATTACTGCTGCCATCGACTCTCACATCCCTGTGCAGCCCACCTATTTCACTGTCATGTCTCCACACAAAGGCCCATCTGCCCCCATTGCATTTCAAATGGTGTAATTAAAATATGCTGTGCTATAATCTGGGAGGATCGCCTCTATCTATAAAAACCATGCTGTGTGTGGGCAAAATGAAACAAAGGACAACGGCGACGAGAGACTTGTGGGTGATAATCAGCTTGATGGGAGAGAGCAGAATGCTGTGTAGGCTAAATTAATAAACTGTGCATAATTGGCAAAGCAACCTAAAGAGTTATCTAATCAAGCCCACACACTTTATATGTGGCTGATGAATGTGAATGTTTGTAGCCAATAGACTACCGATAGATAGACTGCGTAGGCCATGTGTGGCCATATATAGAGGGATGTGCATGCATAAAGTGAGTGTCAAATCGAGTGGCAAAGTGAGTTTAACGTTGTTTAACATTGTTTAATTCAATCAGATAGGACTTTTCTGTTTGGATGTATAGGCTGTCAAGGCCAGAAAGTTGTTTTTTTTGCCACTCAGTAGGCGTTCCCAAACTTCCAGGTATGATGATGATGTCACGCGCATACCCTCTATTCGCTGACCATAAATATTAATGTGCTTAATGGCAGATCCAAGAACCTTTCCTTTTGAGCCAAAGAACTGTGGGGTCCAGGCGAATGAGCCTATGATTAAATAATTTGAATTTCTCAGCAACTTCTTGCACCCCATTCACACACACACACACACACACACACACACACGCATACATGCATACATACAAAGATGGGTGGCGATAGCTTTGACTGGTTAGTTGAAAGGTTAGTTCATTGCATTAGAGATCATTTATTCATCATGCCCCAGGAGTGCTGATGGAAGGCCACGCTTAAAGAGGCCCCTAGTCCACTCTTCATCAAAGCTAACACCATTAGCCACATTAGGTGAACCCTCCAATCATGGATGCATTAAAAGCAAACACAGTGCTGTTTTTAAGAATTGAGGCCACCATCAATCTGATGCTGGCTTGGATATTGGTACTAACTACTAAGATGGAGGATTGGAAGTTAAACCTCTCATCATTAGTTTATAAGTCTGACTCACTTCACCCCCCCCCCCCCCACACACACACACACATACACCCCCACACCCACCTCCCTTATTTTTTTTGCCCCTCAACCCTTGCGGCATGAGCTCAAGAACATGGCCATTACCTTTCCTAGTTCCTATGGCAACGCCACCCTGCTCCTGCAGCCTTTATGTGGTGGTTGCAGTGTGTGTGTGTGTGTGTGTGTGTGTGTGTGTGTGTGTGTGTGTGTGTGTGTGTGTGTGTGTGTGTGTGTGCGTGCATGCATGTGTGTGGTGGTGGTGGTGGGGGCGGGCGGCATGCGTGTTTGCCAAGATGCACTCTAGGGTTTGTTTGGTTAATGTCAGCAAGGAGTATCATCAATTTATTAAAAGTTTAATTTTGTCCTCCTCGCCTCACTCTCGCTCTCTCCGCCTCTCATAAGAAAAACATGCATTGCCCGAGTGAGCATAGATTAGATGCACGACAACCGTACAAAATGAAATGTAACAAATTTGTGTCCGTTTGATTTCCTTATTTACCCTATACCCCTGCATCTGAATAGTAATGCGTCTCTGGATAGGAAGTAGGAACAATGAACTATAACAAATTAACAATAGATCAGTCTTCTCCACAGCGGCCAATAATGGTGAAAGACAGACAGACAGACAGACAGACAGTCAACTTTTATGAAGTTGGGCACTGAATGGTGGGACTGATGTTGAGTCTCTCATAGAGACAGTAAGAGGAAGACAGCGCGAGATAGGGCCTGTTCTCTCTCTCTTTATTCTTCTCCTCTACTCCCCGAGGATAGTGGCTGACTGACAGATGTTCCCTCCTCCCCCAAGCCTCATCCCTCCCCCCAACTGTGCCTTTAGTTGGGTGCAGCCAGTAACCCACCACCATCCTGTGCCAATTAACACATCTGTCCTTGCCCGCTGAGTTCCTTAATGCAATGGGTTAACTAGTAAGCCACAGGCACCAATTGTGTATTTAATGTGGTTGAGGAGAGTGAACAAGTGGACACTGTGGGGGCGGGTTAGGTGGCGAGGGGGGGTTGTGGGTGGGTGGGGCACGGTTGTCACAGGCAACGGTGCATGTGGATAGATCGAACACAGCTATCCTCATGAGTAAAATGTTACTTCCTGTCAGCGCTGGTGGATATTCATTACAGGTTATTTTTGTTTGAAATCAATTGGATGAAATGCCGCCGGTCCTCCTGAGAGGACGCAGTCATTAGAGGAAGCAACTTTAATGCCAGTTGTCTCAGACAGGCCAAACTCCCACTCTTTGACGCCTGCTCGCTTTCCGTTTCTCATAGGCTTGATTGGTCCCATGGTGATAGGTTCTTCTATTTACAGCAGCGAAGACGGAGACATTGTTTTATCTACTTCTACGGGAGTTTTTATCCTACTCTTTTTCGACCATGCCTGATAACCCAAACTCTCTTCTACCACTTATCTGACATCCCCAGCACCACACTTCCATCCCCCTCCTTCCTTTGAGTGTAAATCTGTGTACATACAGGTATGATGTTGACCTGAAAATGATCCTTGGCTAAATACAGAAACATAGGTGAAAGTTGGTTCATTGCAGTGTATGACTGTCCATCCCTCACAAATAGATTAGATTTAACCTCACCGCCGAAGGCCTGCACAGAAGATGAGATTTGGCAATATCATGCTCCATCTTAAACTTTTATTTGGTTAGTGTTGTCTGATAATTACATTTGGAATAGTGTACGATTTCCTCAATGAGAGGTTGGGCACAGGGTAAAGATGATATCAATAGTGAGTCATGGACTAATTTAGGCACCGTCTAGAATCAGGCTAAAGTGCCACCTGTGTTACACCTGTCAGCTCTAAGGGTTTTCTTTAACGTTCCACTGGACTGAAGGCATAATTTACCTCCTGAATATTTCACTGGGGTCTTACACAGGCATACAATTGTAGCAGAGATAAACTTGCAAACTCAGTGAGTCTGTCTATATTAAACCACACTTGATGCCCTCAGAAAAAAGTCCTCTAAACTCCTTGTGCAGAGGAGGAGTGTCTTATTCATTCTCCAAGAGATGAACAAGACTCAGGAAAATGGTTTCCTGTTTCCTTTCATTCGCAAGATTTAGTCTGTCTGCAATGTGGTTGTTCCTTTTCTTACTTTCCTGTCTCACAGGAGTCACAGCAGTGCAGCTTCAACCAAACACCACAGACATTTAGGCATTTATCACAGTGGCTGTCTTGTTCTTGAACTTACTCCACGTTCATACATAATTTAACGGTAAACATTTTATGTGTTTGTACTGTGATTTCAAATGGGTTTTTGGCTAATGGGTGTCGGAGAAAGAAGATCTCCTGGGAACACAGAAAAGAAAAGCCTCAAGATGAATGAATATTCTGACAGGTTAAGTTCAGAATTCTGTAAGTAACGGCACAATACACGCTAGTGAGTGCACCAGCCCCGGTTGGACCCTGAGGAGCTGAGCAACTACCGGCTGATTTCCAAACTTCCTTTCCTCAGTAAAATCTTGGAAAGAGTAGTTGCCGCCCAAATACAACAACACATGTCCAACCATAGGCTTTATGAACCACTCCAATCCGCATACAGAACTCACCACAGCACGGGAGACCGCCCTATTAAAGATCACCAATGACCTTCTCACGTCTCATTGTTGCTGATTCTGGCCTTGGATCTCTCCGCAGCTTTTGATACAGTCTCCCACACCATCCTCCTCGGCTGCCTTGGCCTCACAGACATAGCTCTCTCCTGGTTCCAGTCATATCTCTCCAACAGACAACAGTTTGTCGCCATCAACTCCTCCAGATCTCACCCAGCCCCAGTCAACCACAGTGTACCACAAGGTTCCATACTTGGCCCACTACTTTTCACCATTTACATGCTCCCCCTGTGCCAGATTATTCGCCACCATGGTCTGAGCTTTCATTGCTATGCTGATGATACTCAACTGTATCTCAGCACCTCACCTTCCACTCAGCTCCCCCCTCAGTCCCTTGTCAACTGCCTCACTAAAATAAATGCTTGGATGACCACTAACCTTCTCAAACTAAACAGTTCGAAGACAGAGCTCATGGTCATGGCTCCCGAGTCCCAAGGCACTGCTACACAAAGTTGGACATTTCCTGCTTCATGTTTATGGCAGCTCCATAACTCCATCTCTGGAAGTCTGCAACCTGGGCATCATTCTGGATTCAACCCTCTCCTACCAGTCACATATCAAATCCATAACGAAATCAGCATTCTACCACCTTAAGAACATCTCCAGACTCCGCCCTTCACTCTCTGACTCCGTGGCCGAGACCCTCATCCATGCAACCTCCCGCCTGGACTACTGCAATGGAGTCCTGTTTGGGGTCCCAAACAATTACCTGGACAGGCTGCAGTATGTCCAAAACTCAGCTGCCAGAGTTCTCACCCGCACAAAGCCTTGGCAGCACATCCTCCCCTCCCCAGCCTCATACAACTGCACTGGCTTTCTGTCAAGTTCCGTATCAATTATAAACTCCTCCTCCTCACCTACAAATGAAAAAAAGCCCTGGCTCCACAGTACCTATCAGGCCTCCTCCATAAACCTGCGGTCCACAAACTTGGACCTCCTCTCTGTCCCCAAGGCAGTCAAGCGAACCTTCAGGGACAGAGCATTCAGTGTGCGCTAAAACACTGGACTCTTTTAAGGCTGCCTTGAAAAGACACTTATTCTCTCAGGCTTATGGCATATAGTTGTTGATTGTTGTTGGTACATTTTGTAAAGCGTCCTTGGGTTCATGAAAGGCGCTATATAAATTCAAGCTATTATTATTATTATTATTATTAGAACACCCATAGTTCACAACAGCTGAAAGTGACAACACAGAATTACTATGGAATCAACTGCAGGCCCTGTGCGTGGCATTGGTCCAACCTCTTGTTAGTCAAGGTTCAAGGTTCAAGTTTATTTAGTGTCCCCGAAGGGCAAATTGGGTTGCAGCATAGACAGTACATTAAACAATGAATGAAACAGTACAGACAACAAACAGTTCACATAGCGGATACCAGAGTAAAAGGTGCACACAACCATTAAAGTGCAGGCGTTTAAAGTGCTATGCGATAGGTCATAAAAGTGGTGTGCATAGACATAGGCACAAGATAATACAGTAAAAAGTAAAGGTGCTCATCATAAGGTTATATCCTCGATCTACGCACAGCAGCATTCAGTGTGTGAATAGAGACCGGGACAAAGGAATGTTTGTGCCTGTTTTTTGTGGCACAGGGGGCTCGCAAGCGAAGGCCGGATGGGAGAAGGATGTACTCTCCGTATAGTGGGTGAGCAGCATCAGATCGGATACACAGGGCTTTGTTAAGTACCTGTTTCTTAAAGATCTGGTCTAGGCCGTTCATTTGTGAGCCAATGATTTTTGAGGCCACTTTTACAATTCTCCCTAGGGAATTTTTGTCTCTGATGCAGAGATTACCATACCAACAGATAATGGAAAAAGAAATGACGGACTCGATGTAGGCGCTGTAAAACAGTTTCATCAGAGTCTTGTCGACATTGAACTTAGCCAATTTCCTTAGGCAGTACAGGCGTTGTTGACCTTTTTTTTTGCATCACATCAGTATTTAGGTCGAATTTCAGTTTGTCATCAATAATTGTGCCTAGATACTTGTAGCTGGGCACAATATCTACAGTCTGTCCATTGACAACACTCTTCTGGGGGGATTGTGGGGAACGTCTAAAATCTATGCATAGCTCTTTTGTTTTTGAAACATTAAGCTGTAAGAAGGCGTTGTCACACCAGGATAAAAAGTCGTCTACCACTTGCCCGTGACAGTTCTCATCATTGTCAAGCAGGCTGACGATGACCGAGTCGTCAGCGTATTTAATGATGTATTTAATGATGAATCCGACCATTACTAACACTATCCCAAACCCTAACCTAACTCTAATCTCACAGGAAGCCATGGCTGATTTGTAACCCACAGCACGGGTGATTTGTAACCCGCAGCACGGGTGATTTGTAACCCGCAGCACTGGTGATTTGTAACCCGCAGCACGGGTGATTTGTAACCCGCAGCACTGGTGATTTGAAACCTGCAGCACTGGTGATTTGTAACCCGCAGCACTGGTGATTTGAAACCCGCAGCACGGGTGATTTGAAACCCGCAGCACGGGTGATTTGTAACCCGCAGCACGGGTGATTTGAAACCCGCAGCACGGGTGATTTGAAACCCGCAGCACGGGTGATTTGTAACCCGCAGCACGGGTGATTTGAAACCTGCAGCACGGGTGATTTGTAACCCGCAGCACGGGTGATTTGTAACCCGCAGCACGGGTGATTTGTAACCCGCAGCACGGGTGATTTGTAACCCGCAGCACGGGTGATTTGAAACCCGCAGCACGGGTGATTTGAAACCCGCAGCACGGGTGATTTGTAACCCAGCACGGGTGATTTTTTAACCCAGCACGGGTGATTTGTAATCATTGCCACCCCCAACCATGAGAAGTTGATGTTTATGCTGTTTCAACTAAGCTATACAGTGCTAGTGCTATGGAGATGATATCCAAACTTCCAAAGCACCCTCCCGCTCATAAAACGCAATGTAGACACAGGCTCTAAATGAAAGTCTGCAGTGTTTGTATGTTCTGCTGTTGTCTGTGTGTGTGTGTGTGTGTGTGTGTGTGTGTGTGTGTGTGTGTGTGTGTGTGTGTGTGTGCCAAGTTAGTGTAGCCAGCCGCTAGAGATGCCATAACCTGCGAGACTGTAACCATGACGACAGATCCCATAGGCTGAATTCCGAATTGAGGTCATGTGCTGTCAATCGGCCAATCATTAAAAGGTTGCTTCCCGTCTATTTATCAGCCTTCGGCTGTTTCTCAGTCACTCTGGTCTTAACTAGACTATGCCAATGTGTCATGTGTCTGTCAAAGTCTCTCAACTCGTTAGAGCCAGCTTACATCAGAGACTCCCTGTTGTTTTATGTTCCTTCACAAGGCCTTTACTTGGCTCAGATCCTCTGCAGGTTTTCTAGATATTGCATAACCTTTCCAAAAAGAAATTTGGAGATGCCGCTTCAATTATGCTCAAAAGTATAATTCACGAGATTATACAGACTTTTACCCTCTTATGAAAGTCATTGATGAATACAAATTCTCCAATCACACAGTACCTGTAATCATTCTGTAAGAAACATGGGGAAAAGATAACGGGTTAATGTTAGTTGAAAATTCAAACAATTAATCAACAACCATTGCTTTCTAATCTTATAGGGCAACTTGCAATGGGTCTGGTCTACAAGATACGCTACACCACAAAGACACCCATGTGTACCAAACGACTTCCAAAACATCAACGCCGTCCACAACACCAGAGGGAGCTCCACTAATCACGTTCAACCCAGATTTGGCTCAAACAAGGCATTCAACTGCAATTCAAAACTGGCCGCAGTAAAAGGTCAAAGCCAGGATATGGACTGGCAGGTAGAACAGAGGATTTGGAGAGTTGTTGATTACAGTGTCTACCTTCTTGACATGTGGCCTCCTACACCAGACTGGGGCATAGTATTCAGCTGCAGAGAAGACCAGGGCTTAGTGTATTGGCGGAAGCTCCCCAGGTCGTACCAGCGAGACATCGGATATGTCACCTTGATGTCACCTTGGCCCTCACATCTTCAACATGTTGGTTCAAGTTCAAGGTTGTACTTTATTGTTACATCTTGTGTACAGGTACATAAGAAAGAGTAAAACTTATTTTTGCTTGGCTTCCAAACAAAAAGGACAGCTCTATCCAAGCATACCCAGAGGTATTTTTGGACTTGGTGGAACTCCAGACGAACTCCAGGCGCTTGTATTTTTCCATGAAGCATTGTTGAAAACATGTTTTGGGGACATTTACACTTTTTTTCAGTGAGTGCAGCAGGAGAAATGCAACGCATCAGAGTCTGACCCAAATTGGATCCAGCAGTTTTACCAGATCGGTACCATTCAGACTCTCTCCATTAATTAATTTTGCCTGATTGAGTGGTCGATTTTGCATTTGACATGATCAAGGCTCCAAACGTTGGACTGGAGCCGAGGTGAAGAGAGACAGGGTAGCTCAGTGATGCTCACTTGTGCCTAATTAACCCTTGCCCTTCAATAAGGCCAGTTGTCAAGATACTCCTACCCAAATTATAACAACGGAATTTTTCATATTCATTCATCTCCCGTTAATTAGATGAATTGTTGTGGCCTTCCCCAGTCCCTGAAAAATACTGACATGTTGCGCTTGCACAGCAGGTCTAAAACTCTACTAGGCCAACAGAGAGCCCCTAGCTGGCACTTCCACTCTCTTCACAGTTAGAATCTTTGCAATCCAAATAAATAATAACCTCTAACCTGTGTGGCAGCTGGGAGTTTAAAAGATGGATGCCTCCCCATCTGGAACAATGAATATGCACTCTTGGTACTTACTTATTTACTTAATCCTCTACATTCCCTATGGAAAATAAGGCTGTGACTATCAGCTTCCATCTGGTCTTATCCTGTAGTGTAGACTACTAGAGCATAATACTATTCTGGGTAAACCTCCCCATAACGATTCGACAGCCATTTGGTCGATCGGTCGGTCTGTCAGACAGACAGACAGTACAATTATTATTATTATGTATGACGTCTATTACTTCTATTATTGTTATTTGTTTGGCTTTGCACTGTTGACTTTATTTCTCTTCTAATGATTTGTGGCATTCTGTACAAAACTGTCCACACCTGAAAACATTGGAAGCCAATCTTCCACAATCAGGATGGAATATGAGAAATCAAGTAGCCTAGTGGGAATGTGCATGCAAAATTTCCCTCAAATTGCACTCTGCGTTCATGATTTGAGGCAAGGACGGGCGGACACACGGACTGAGTGCTCGGTAGGGTTACCTCAGGGGTACCTGTGAGCCCCTCCTGCTAGTTCACTATAGACTCCAGGGATCCAGGGTGCAGAAACGAGTTGCATGTTTTGAGAAAAAACAATTATTTGCAGCGACGGGTTCATTGCTGGAATGATTTTGCACTGGGAAAACCAATCAGAGGCGCTAAGAATCTGAATTGTGATCTCAAAAAAGGATGTGAACTTGTTAAGACATAAATTGTGCCTGATCACTTCCCTTTTCATTCTTATGAAAGACTTTTATACCAGCCCTAAAATATAGAGAATCAAATAAAAGGACCCGCACACCTTGCACAATAGGGACAATTTTATTTAAGCAACGCAGGTCACAAAGACCTTCAGATGCCTGAAGGTCTTTGTGACCGTGCAGACAGTGTGTGGCCCAGTGTGCCTACGCACCCGTCTCTGTGCCGATCAAGACTTTGTTTCCTGTGAACCAGGTCAGCCCTAAAATAAAATGTTCTATTATATCATTGTATATGTCAATGATAAGAATAGATAAACTCCAAGTGGAAATAATAGTAAGTATGGCTTATTGTTTACAGAATGGCCTCTAGTTTGAAGGTGGTAAACTTAACATATTCAGCCAGCATTCCACACAGTCGCTACGGAGTAGCATCACTGCTATCTCCCGTCAGGATTCCAAAATATAAGGCCTCAGCCCATCACTGTGGATATGGCATTCCTGACGTGGTTAATGAGTTTGACCAACAGATCATATACAATGGTAAAATATAATGCAATAAATGCCTAGACAGGGATCAATTCGATTTTTTGCTAGGTTGCAAATCCAGTCTAGTGAGAATCAGCAGATTCTGAAATGATCTGTGCGCATGCATAGGTGTGTGGAAATTACCGGCCTGGATTTTTGGAGTGGGCTGGCTCTAGACCGAATGGCACAGGTTAAACGGATATTTCACTTTCACATTTTCTTGTGGTCATTTAACTCAGAAATATAACTTATATTATTTTAGGAGCACCCCAGACTGCTGTTAAGTTGCTTCATTCAGTATTTAGATATTAGTTTATATTTATATATTCGTTTTATCAGACATGCCACCTTCCTATACAAACCCATTGTAACATCAAACTCCATTTTAACCATGTTAGATTAATCGAAAACACCAACAACCGTCCTTGTTTTGTTTTTTTGTTTTTTAAATGAAAAAAGTTATTGAAAAAAACATGGCCCCTCAAACTAGAGGCCACTGTGTTAAACTTGTAAAAGTAAGCAATCAGGAATTTATGCAGTTTTGAGGAGTGAATCGTGTGTATACTGTATACAGTAGCCTATGTGATTATATTATTTCCATTCCTATACTTTGCCGTTGCTGTCCCTGCGGCATCATCTCCTTTGAATAAGATACAACCCCATAGATCTGACTTGAATCAGAGAGAGCCACTTAAATCATCGCAGGACATTGTTGCTTCCGCACAGAAAGTGAGTTTTTTTATAGATGTCTCCATCCCCTTCCACTGCACCTCAATACTATAATGTATTCTTTTCGCTCAAAGTGTTGTCTCTTGGGATTCTTTTTTATTTTTTCTGTAAAGTGTGAAATACCAATGCTGTTTAATCACCATTATTTCTGGCATGTTTTCTCAGCTCCTGCTCAATTCATTACATTCGCTGCATGTGGTATATACAGTACGTCTTTGTTGTAAAAGGTCAGTGGTGACGCTGCTTGACAATGAATTATTGGAGGGCTACTTCAACATACTATGGAGGGCTATGGAGGCTACTTCAACATTCTATAGGGCTACTTCAACATTCTATGGGGCTACTTCAACATTCTATGGGGCTACTTCAACATTCTATAGGGCTACTTCAACATTTAGGGCTACTTCAACATTCTATAGGGCTACTTCAACATTCTATGGGGCTACTTCAACATTCTATGGGGCTACTTCAACAACGCAAGGTTACATAACATGTACATGTTGCTCAGGGGAGAAGGGTCCAAGGTGCACCACACCACGTTTCTTAATTTGTTTCTTTGTTTCCTACAACTTGACTACTCTTAAACATACTTAGTGGACTTATTACCACAATTTATGTTGGACTAGTCATCATAGTTCAATTGTTGAGCAATCAATCAATCAATCTCTGCTAACCTTGCATTCCCGTGAATCCTTCATCCTTTAGGGCAGTGGCTTTCGGTAGGACAGGTCCAGTTTTGTTTGCTTGTTTGTTTTACCACCATGAATAACAATGTTTGGATTATTCACTCCTCTCCTCCTTGTTTCATTATAACAATGCAGGACAATTGTGTTTTTGTTTCAATATAATATAAATAGAAAAATGGTCATATACATCTGTGGTCATGTAGTAATTACCGTACGTACATTGCATCAATATGCACCCTCACAGTTTGCCTGACAATAATGGGTCTCTGGTTGTTGTAAAAATAAAATAAACTTAAGTGCAGTAGCTAATATGTTCTGTGTACTTTTTTCTGATAGAGTCAAATTAAACTATGTGTTTGTGTATGTGCACATGGCAAGTGAACGCATGGGTGTGTTTGGAAAGATGGCTACATCTACCCCAGCTGGCCAGCTCTCCTGACAAGTACTGAAATAATAATGAGAACATTCGTTGCTTCTGAGTCGGTTGAATGAGAGGGACAGGGAAGGAGGGCAGAAAGCAGCAGAGGTACACAATTAAATCCAGTGTTCTTAACTAAGAGTGTAGAATACCCACAATGGTAAATCTTTACACTGTAGAACATTTAAGTGAGAAACTGTGGCATATTCAGATTAGTTTTTGTTCGTAAACTTATTTATTTAGGCCTATTTAGCACATAATCTAGTTTGATTTTTTTGCTCATACATTCTGTTTGGTTTCTTTGCTCATTATCTGTAGTTGCAGTCTGTTGTTGCTTCTTTAATCATATCTTTAGTTGTTTATTTCTATATTGTTTATTTGCTCTCATAAACAGCAGTTTTTTAAATCATAGCCTAGTCTTGTTGTTTATTTGGTCAGTCTATTTATGTTTTGCTCATCATAGTCTGTAGCCTATAGTTTGCATTTAGCCTCTATTTGTATTGTTTTTGCTTGTCTCTATGTTTGCTATAGTCTCTAATTTCCATTACCTCATATTCTTCTTTTAGCTCATAGTCTTGCTTTTGTTTGTTTTACTCATAATTCCCAAGTGTTTTATTTTTATTTTTTTTAGCTCTGAACAATGACAGCAGTTTGGTATAGATTTTTTTAAAGGTGTATTGTACAGTCAGACCATGGTATGAGAACAAGTTCCTTCTCACTTGACAGATGTCCTTGTGTCAGCTTTGTATGACACACACATGCAAAGTGGTAAAGAAAAATTGATTTCTGTGGAACCTGTAATAAACCTAGCCCCCCTGGGAAGTGCGGATGCATGGGTCCTTCTTGATTACATTCACTAAGTCCTTAGAGAGTTCAGCTCAAAAGCTCTAAAATCCAATAACACCCGCATCAAGACCGGGAAAGCATCTATGTGTAATTTTAGATATAATCCATATTTTATACTTTAGCTATTCAAAAATAGCAGATATACAAGCTCATATAGCGAGTCACTTTTAGCTTGTAGATCCGCTATTGTAGGAAAAATCATGAAAATGTGTGTACATTTTTAATGCAAACCTTTTAAACTCAATCTTTTCGTCTGGGGGTCCCCAGAACAAAAGTATTTTGAGATCGGGATCGGTGGCCAAATAAATAGAACTTGAGAACCACTGTTTTTCAGAAAACAAAGACATTTGTAGAATTGACCTCAGATTTTAATGGGTTAATAACGTATTCCAGCCATCACACTCAACAACAAATTGCTTAGCAATATAATTATAGTATATGAATGAGATCATTCAGAGGATCAAATCGGGAGTTGAAGTCTTATATTAGGATATTTTATGAGTTATTCTCAATGCCAATGTATTATTATTCTCAGTGCTTTATTACTTTACCCTGTTATTGTGTATTTACATTGTGTCGTCTCTAGTCTGAACAAGACAATAAGGTGGATATGCCAATATATATTTGCACTCAAGGGAGCGTGGATAGGCTTTGTTTCTTGTATGCATTTACATGTGTATACATTTTGAATCAGCCACATCTGTCAGTGTCATTCAGTCAATGTGGAGAGGTTTTAAATGTCACTTTTGTTGGGGGAGGGGGAGGGGGGGGGGGGGTCCAGGGATAACATCTAAAATGTTGGTTACTGTTTCAGTCAGATTAATAAAACTAATAGAAAACGTTAACGTTAGCCTACATTTTAAATTAAAGTGTGAACTAAATTAAAAAGCCCAAAACGGCAAATATGTTTTATTGACGGACCTATAGGCTACGTGAATTATGCATTAGTATGTAATGGTGCTATTGTTACAATTAACAGATGAGATGACAAAATGTTATCATGTCAATATTTATTAATAGCACAGCATTTTCTTCAAGTTTTCTTGGTACAAAAATCATGCATGCAGCATTTGGTGATTTCTGAAGTGCAAAACTGGTCCAAAGGATCCTCTCACATACAGTAGGAAGTAGGACTGAAGCGAGCATGCTGAGCGGGAACAGAAACAATCCAAGAACTAAGAAGCTAAGGTGGAGTTAGTTGATAAACGTGCAACATTCCAGAACTTTGAATGCAGTTATTGTGCTGTACATCAGGGGGGAAAGACATTTGATCAAGAAAAATACTATTTGTTGGAGGATATTCTCCGCACCCATCATCAACTCTACTGATAGAAACGAAACCGCACACAGTCATGCTTTTTGACAGTTCAGTTTTTAAAACATTCATTAATAACTATTTAAAAATTATCAAAATAATTTTAGGTAAACAACGTGTAAACATCTTCGTTACTTTGTTCTGGTTGGCAACAATACATTCATTCAAAAATGTAGGCTACATATCAAATTCAAACCCATGCCATGAGTAAACAATTGCTGGTTCTTTACGCACAAACTTTACGCACACAGGTCGGTCGTTTGACCACTTTGTTGTGGTCATTTCTTGGAAGTCAGTGTAACAATTTGCATATCTTCTTTGCTCACCAAGACGCAGACAACGTCTTTGATGCGTGGTGCATGCATGCATGGAGACTCGTGCAACATGTGCCGCTCTCCATCCATGTCCGATGCCTGGTCTAGCTGAGTCCGATCATCACCGCCTCCACGTCTTTGGAAGGCCTCCGGTCCGACACTAGAAAGTTAATCATACTCTCCGATTTGATCATCAGGTTGCAGCCGAGGAAGAAAATGCCGAACACGACAGTCAGCGAGAGCACGCACAGCACCGCGATCTGCACCACGCGCGACACAAAGAGTTTCCGCTCGTCCGGCGGCAGAACGAGCGAGCCGCCGTCGCTGGTCGCCATATCCGTGCCGTTGCAGCAAGCCACCAGAGTGCCGGCGAGAGTTTGACTCCCGTTTAGGATCGCACCCTGAGTGTAGTTCAAGAGGAGAGAGATGTTCATGCTTCCTCGCGGGTGGTCAGCAGCAGCAGCAGCAGCAGCACCAAGGTGCGCGGTTCCAAAAAGCACTCACCACAAAGTACAACCCCTGGATAACTGCAAGCAAAACTTTGCGTCATGTGACTGTCCAAACATGCAAACATCCAGCAAGTTAAAAAAAAAACACCTGCAGGGAATATTAAGCGTGTGTGCGTGTCGATGCTCTTTGGCTAATCCCTAAGCAAAGTACAAACCAAATGCCTCGGGTTCTTATTTTGCATTCTGCTTTTTCACCAAATGAAGAAATGTTTACTGCAGTCACTGTCCACTTTTCTTAGGCTTCAATGTGTCTCCGACAGTCTAGACGGCGCAAATCGTGACTCCATGCCATGCCTGCCTTAGCTATAATAAGAGTGCACCTGTGCTGTGCTGTGCTCGCTCTTGTGCGCGCTATTGTGCCAAGTCTCTGGTGCGTTTTAAAGTGATGATGGGTTCCCCGTGGACCACACCATCACTCAGCGCAAGGGGAGGTATAGCCAGGATATACATTTATTGATCCTATATATACGACTTTCTTGTTATATAGAAGAAACAGCATTCTATTTTAAAAACTCACAAGTGTTCCTGTGATAAGTTAATTTAGCCAAACTAATTAAGACATCATTGTTATAGGCTACAAACTTAATAAAACGTATTATATTAGACCATTAGACTCAATAAGGCTAGATTCAATTTTTAACACGGATATGTGACAAAAACAACATAGACTTTCTCTCTTGGCTGAATAATAATGAGTTTCATACATTCATCACATCAAAGATATTTATAACTGTTGAAACATGCTCTGGAATCTGTCAGCATGTAGGCGGCAGGCCTAGATTTAATAATGAAGATTGGCTAAATTGCCTAAATATATAGCCACAAAATGGCAATTTGGGGGTGAAGGCAAGCACCACCAAACTGAAGTTGAAAGCTGCAAGGCTGTAAATGTTTGATAGTTGCTGATACCTTGTTCATGACGCTCGTTCATTTATGGCCAGATTTGTTGCAGGCCACATCCTTTTTGAGAGATATGTTTTGATCAATTCCAAAACAATGTTGGGGACATAACAGATTTATAATATCCAAGCAAGTTGTTGTTTTTGAGAAACTGGAATGGATTTTTGTTGCGACCACAGGTCGCATTATATGGAATCGTGCATTTTCCGTCAGTTGTTTGTTTAGTTGGTAACGACCCTGTATATGGTCATGCTTCGTGACATCACGTGATGTCATCAATATTAAGCCCATATAGAGATCCCTGATCTCATCAATATTGTCCAGCAACTCTACATCGTACCTCAAACCTTAGATCTCCATATGGAGCTGACCTGTTCTGACATTCCATATGTTGATCCTTCCCCATCCATCCTTCCTCTTCGATGTCTCCCTTTTGACTGATACCGTCATTTTAAACTCTAGACTGGCCTGCCCCAAAGTTATTAGTGCAGCCGCGCCCGGCAGCCGGCCAAAACGGAGTTCTCAGCAGGTCTGAAGATTAAGGCCCGGCCCTACCTGGGCCCTTGCATTGCAATGCATTGCATTGGAGTATATGGGCTTTAGAGTGACAAACGAGTTACATGAACCACGTGACCACGTTGTTTTCTGCCCCCTCATTGGCAGAACTCTCCTCTGAGTGGCCCAAACCTCAGTTGAATGAAACGTTTAGTTAGATAGCCTATAGCCTACTGCAAGTTTTGTGGTGATCATGCGAACATTCCTTGAATTTGGTCTATTTGTGTGCTAAGCCATGCCCTTTTGAAGTTTATTGGGCATTTTGAGTGTTTGACTTAATACTTGGGCTAAAAGGATAACACAAAAAAGTCCTGGGAACTTGTTTCCATTGTGGTCCTATCTGTAAACAAGTCCCCGGGACATTTTTGTTCTATAATATACAATATAGGCTACTAAACTAAATAACATTGTTACGAGTGAGTACGGATGAGGACCCAAATGCAGGCGACAGTAGGCAGAGCAATAAACTTAGAAGGATTTATTAAAACAAACTGAGGTTCTTCCATAAACAGGGCAAAGAAGGCAGGACAAAAACCCAGAAACCTTACAGGAACTCACACCACAGGGAACTACGAACCAACAAGAACAATATGCAAACACAGGACTTAAATACACACAGGATAACAGGGCACAGGTGGAACCAAAATACAATCAACATTAGGATAGGCTGGGGGACTAAAAGGACACAGGTGGAAACACTGACGAATTACAAGGCAGGATAGACAAGGTAACTAACAGTAAATAGGAAGACAGGAACACTAGGCACAATACTACAAAATAAGAAACACAAAACCAAAACCAAAGAACAGTCAGGAACACATGAGCAAATACATACAAAACATACTGAAATCAGTGAAATGACAGAAATACATATTAAAGTCCAATCTCAAATAAAGGACAGTCAAAGTTCACGGTCCGAGGAGCGGACCGTGACATAAACTTAACTTAGGCACAGGCAACAATTAAACTGAGGCTAAAGCGTATCAGCGTAGATATAGAGGTTTCAATTTAACGGAGTTGATGATACTACTAGACATGATACTGAGAAGATACTAGACATGTTACTAGACATGATATTATACAAAGTTCACGGTCCGAGGAGCGGACCGTGACAAACATAAGCTGTATGTAAGTTTTGGTAAGCTTGTAAGCTTGGGTATCTCCTATTGAATAGGAGATTCCCTCCTATAAAAAATAAATAATGTATTCGCACAATAAAAAGAGTACAAAAAGGTAACATTATTAAAAGAGAAAAATAAGTGCAGGTGAAGAAAAGAAACCCATAAAGGGCTTATTGCATGGTTCTCACCTAAAATAAACAAATAAACGCCACAGCCGTATTCAAATGTTTAAGATATACAATAAAACTAATACAAATCACAATTACGCACAGGGCGTATATTACGCCATATATAATCAAGAAAATCTCACACACTTATGTTGGCACGGCTGTGGCCCCTTAGTAAAAGGTTTTTGGAATACGGTTATTGCCACACTGTCTGTTATTCTGGAGGAGGAAATACCACAATATCCACTAGTCTGTCTTTTAAGCACTAAGGTAGAACATATACCACACCATATCACTTAAACAATGCATTATTACATTAGATTCAGTTAAATGCACCATTATGATGAACTGGAAAGAGCGCAAGCCAAACTGCTTCGGTATTGACAACTGTATGAAGGACTTTTTGATCGTGTTGACTATGAAGCGGGCAGCATCGACCCTCTCGGAATATGACTCTAGCGCCTAAACCCCATTATTAGGTGTTACTGGTTGCCAACAGCCAGGATTGAAGTTATGACGTGTGCTCCAGAAAGTGATGTCCAAACATGTCCATTCAGTTGATATATATTTATTAGCTGCCAAAGCCCCATACTGTTACATATATATAATAAATAAACATAAGTCAAAAGAATATACCGGTAGACAATGAGTCTAAAAACTGCATCTGCCTCTGCATGTCAGCAACACCTGCACCTGATTAGGGCCAGGGTTAAATACCTATCCCTGTAACCATGGTAACCAAGGCCTTGATTGACAAGTCAATGACAGCACAGAATAGATAGATGCATGGCTCAAATGGCTCTTACAATGACCATGGAGAGAACGATGGACCCTGGACTTAATCTAGATCATATTTGGAGAACAGACTGTATGCCTGAACCACACTAACCCATACTGTACCCCCCGATCACCCCCACCTCTCAATTGTTTTGGGTTATGTCTGTAATGAGTTGTATGTATCTGTATTGTGCATGAGATCGTAGATCTTTGTTTCATATTGCTTTGTTTTGTTTGTTTTTAGGGTTGTGAATATGTCAGTGTTAAAATATATGGTAGAAGCAAGTGGAGGGGCTTGATTCATGAGGCTGGCCCTCAATCTATGTTTAAAGTTAGAGTGAAGATGAGGAGTTGGCAACTTGGCAATAAGTATGTGTGTATTCCAGAGTAAAGAACCTCTGTCTATAATCGAGAACTGGCTATGAGTGGTACGGCTAAAGGAAGGATGGAGATTGTCGGATTGTCTAGTATTGTAATCATGAACTTGAGAGTATATTTTTTGAAAGGTGTAGGTCAGGAAGCATAAATCCTATCCTGTAAATCAGCCGATTAGTGTCATTAGTTGTGGGGACTGCCCTTAAGTCAGAACTTAGTTAGTCGTTAGTCCGACCTGTGCTGCGGGTTACAAATCACCCGTGCTGCGGGTAACGAATCACCCACGGCTTCCTGTGAGGTTAGGGTTTGGCATAGTGGTAATGGTCAGACTAAGGGGAGGTTAGACCAATGCCACGCTATCGTTAAAGTAATACACACAACTTCCAATCGTTAGTGAATGTTTTCCTGTTCCATCAAAACTGCAGTCAGAAGGGGGGGGAAATTACCTAAGAGTCTAGGACAAAAGCAATAGAGGTTTAACCCTTAAAGGACAACTTTAGTTTTTTTCAACCAAGGTTCATGTTTTAGGTTGTTATTAGAGAAACTATAAGGTGAGTGTTAATTTTCTTTCATTTGCTGCTTTCTTTCGTTTTGGGGATTTTAGCAGTTTTTGACAGGGGGGCGGGGGCATTCGAGCATGGGGCTAAATATGTAATTCTTTACAAAATATTATGGCGATTTATTATTTTATTATTTACTATAGTTCTAATAAACCCAAGAAATTACATCTGGCCACAAAAGATCACAGGATCTACTGAATGTGACAAACTGACATATTGAGCCTATACACACAGTATACTGTAAGCCTTCCCCCAGTAGGCTACCTTCACATTCAGTAGATCCTGTGATCTTCTGTGGCCAGATGTAATTTCCTGGGGTTTATTAGGACTATAGTGAATAATAAATAAATAAATCACCATCAAATTTGGTAAAAAAAATACATATTTAGCCCCATGCTCGAATGCCCCCGCCCCCCTGTCAAAAAGAGTTAAAATCCCTAAAACGAAAGAAAGCAGCAAATGAAAGAAAATTAACACTCACCTTTTAGTTTCTCTAATAACAACCTAAAACATGAACCTTGGTTGAAAAAAACTAAAGTTGTCCTTTAAGAATGGAACCCCTATAAATATACAAATATATAAATGTACATATACTGTAAGGAACTAACTTAGAAACAGATGGCAAATATTTTTTTATCAAATGGTTCTAACTTTCACAGCTTTGACTGTGGTGGGTGTTATTTCCTAGTAAGTCAAGTCAGGGAGCAGCCAACTCACTGTGTTATTCAGTGTTATTCAAATATAACATTATATAACTTTTGCAGCAGTCTGATTATTACTTATTGAAGTTGATATGAATCCCCTGCAATGTGATATACTGTATGGGCAATGTTATTGCATGTTTGAATTAAAGTATGTTCTGTTAACAAATTAACAAATAACCATATAACAATTATCTTTTTAATGTTATCAATATAAATGTATTCTCTCTCAGATCAGGATTCTTCATTTGATTAAGTTTTCAGCTTTCCTCCTGAATCAAACCATACATTATTATGCTACTTCCTACAATGTACAATGTATGTACCATTTACATTTCTAGACATTCTTGCAACAGTCCATAACATTACCCTGGAATTTCCTTTGGGCTCAAGAAAGTCTGTCTGTCTCTATCCACCCAGCATCCGTCCGTCAGTCTGTCTGTCCGTCCATCCGTACTGTATATTGATCATGGACATCTGTACTTCAGTGTGTAGTTATGACATGTGTATACAGTACGCTAAAGAAAGTTTAATGTGTGCACCAACAACCTTTGTCATTATAGTGGTGCGAGGAACATTCCTTTGCATTGAGGACAAAGGCTGAACTGCAAAATTCTCCCTTTTGCTTACCATTTACCATACAGTTCCTTTGACTGTAATAGCAAGAAAATGTCATGAGGTCAGAGAAGCAAAGACACATGACCTTTAAACAATCTACAGGTCCCGGACAACACAACTGTAATATCTTACAGAAATATTCTGGGCTAGCAACTTGATAATTAGAAAATGTAATAATTAATTATGTGTACAATTAATTATACATACAGTAGGCCTACTGTACACTGAAAATGTAAGACTAATAATTATGTTTGTGAAACAATACATTATAATATGTCTGATATACACTTATTGCATTAAATAGATGTCATGTGAACTATGAATATTGCAGTGACAATTTATACAACATTCTAATTTTGCAATGACAAATTTATAAAAATCTATCTATAAAACAATTAACCCTTGTTTTGGAAATCCTTCACTAGACTTGACAGGAAAGCCCACGAGATTCTAAGCTTCTGTTTGTCCACAAACAACAGTGTAATTCAATTTTAATGCTCCTGATGCCTCTGCAAGCAGCTTTCAACCACCAACTCTGAAAAACGTGCACAAACAAAGCTTTTTTACATTAGCTCTATACACAAATACTTTTCCTGAGTGAGTGCATTATCAGTTCATTTTCAGATCCTTTAAAAATGTATTAGTTTTATAACGGGGGTGCTCGGGGGTGCTCTAGTCCTCATTGAGTAAGACGTGAAGTTGCGAGCTCTGCATAACATGTAATCAATTGTAATCATGTAATCAAGTACTAGAATGGCACAAAACCTTTTTTTCTGCGACATTTTATCTTCGAAAGTATTTGGATTTGTTGAAATAAACATGGTCTTTACTGAATCAATATTATTGTTATTAGGGATATCGTGATCATGTTTTTTTGCTCCCGATCCGATTCCGATCATTTGATTTTGAGTATCTGCCAATAACGATTTTCCCGATCCGATATTTATATTTTTATAGAACACTTATGCCATAGAATAATAATAATAAATCTAATAATTATATTAGCTTTTGGAAGCAGTTAATTAATAGGCAGTGCCGCAGTGTGTAAATCACACTGCGGCAACTTCTACGTTTTTAACTTAGAAGTTGGGATTTCTAAAAACGCCTTGTCTGAGAACCTTAAGGTGCGCTGTGGGACATAGGGCTTGAGTAGGTCAGAGATGTAGGACGGGGACAGATCAGAGATGGCCTTAAGTTAAAAGTTATTAATAATATTCAATGAGCCAATGCCAGGCTGGTGAGATGTGGTCGTATTTTCTTGTACCAGTCAGGACTCGGGCAGCAGCATTCTGAACTAGTTGTAGACGTTTGATGAATTTGTTGGAGAGACGAGTACAGGGAGTTGCAGTGATCGAGACATGAATAAATGATGGCATGGATTACTTTAGTTAAGTCAGGGGTGGATAGGAAGGGCTTGATTTTGATGATATTTTTAAGGTGGTAAAATCATAGTTGAATGACCTTTTTTACATGGCCTTCAAAATTGAGGTCGGGGTCGAGGATAACACCAAGGTTCTTCACGGAGGGCTTTACATTTGGGGCAAGAGAGACCAGGTTTTGCGCCAACTTGGCTGACCTGTACTTTCCTTGAACTGTACCCATTCTGCAAACAATTGCTAATACAATTTTCAATCAATCAATCAATCAATCAATCAATGGTCAATGCAAATATTTAACGGAACAAGAAACCAGTCCAGAGCAGCTAAAACGGCTGTGTTTTCTCCTCTTGGTCCTGGTTAATAGCTGAGCTGGCAAGTTTTGAAGGAGCTGAAGTCTCTAAGAAGTGCATTGTGCATTGTCAAGTCGACTTAAAATAAAGGCACAAATCAGTTTTCCAGCATCTTTAGATGTGGGACTTGTTATGAATAAGATTACATATTATTATCTAATTATATAAGATAATTTCCCCAGAATATTAAACAGCATTTCTCTTTTTCTTTTATAGGGCCGAGTAGGATTTAAGCTTTTTCCTTGTTTATATGAGGACATATATGGAGATACTTATACAGTAGACGTGAATACGTGTCCCTGACTTGTTCCTAAGCAACAGTAGACCCGTGAGCATAGTAACAGATGGTTGGTGAAGTTATTTTGGTTTAGAGAAGAAGGAGGGAGGGAGACACAAGGCGCCTCGACTGAGGATATGGGAAAATGCTTCCACTTAGCATGAGGGAATTGGCAGCCTAGCAACACTAACTAAGTGAAGACATCCCCTAGCAACAGGGCGGTGGTGTTTGGCCCCGCCCCTCCTAACCCCTGCCTCCACTTGTTTCCAGGGACTCCATCCATAAGGCATGACATCACCTGGACACACAGACCCCTTCAACTAAACGCCTTCATCCTATCCTGTCCGGTGGGGACGCACCTCCTCAGAACTTTCTCCAGTTCCAATTAGTCTAACAGATTCCTCTTAATAACATCTCTTTCTTTAGCCGATCAAAGTGCACAATGGAGTGTCAGAACAGTGAGCGGAACAGCTAGTCCTTTCTCGATCCCTCCCTTTGCATGTGTGTATGCATGCATGCACATGCTAATGCTGAACTGAACGGTGACAGTGGCAAGGGGGGAGTGACATATGAAGGAAGATGGTTTTAAGAAATAGGACAGAGTGTTATTCTTTTAGATTTTAAACAGTAGTTACTGTAAGCACAAACTGTTGAGGCAGTAGATGGAGGTCCCGTTTTGTCTTCAAGGGGTTTGTCACCAATGAGGCTATTAATCACAGAGAGGCAAATACAGTCCTTAATTACACACTGCCAGATTCCAGGGACACACCTCCACAGCAGAGCACCACACTATACCACAGCAACCCACCACAGCACTCATCCATCAGTCGTGTGTGTGTGTGTGTGTGTGTGTGTGTGTGTGTGTGTGTGTGTGTGTGTGTGTGTGTGTGTGTGTGTGTGTGTGTGTGTGTGTGTGTGTGTGTGTGATTACTTGTTTATATATTCAGGTAGTGATCATACATTTTCTGTATCTATTTAGAAGTAACACCAACTCTTGTGTCATGCCATTACAAATGCTGTCATCCTCCTTTGCTTCCTAACTAACTAGGATTGGATTATCTCAGTAACAGATCTCTGTCTCAATTGTTATTGCTTTCTCAACTACATTCAGACAATTTGCCTCATTAGCTGCCTCTCTGTTGTTCTGTGTTGCCAGCTCTCATTGTAATGTTTCACAGCAGGCTGCACAGCATGATGTAGCTAACCTTGCCATATGCACTTTATTAAAAGGAAATTGGCAATTGGTGAGGAAATGAAATAAATATTTGCCTGAGGAGCCTGAGAAGATACCGGACGTCCCACACAAGAGAGGATCGGGCATAAGCCTACCTCAGACAGATACTCACATCCCCACTTGACCCCTTCCACCCCCATGCCACTCTTCAGATGATCTGCATTAAATCAAAACCATCGAGCTTATGGGGTTGAGCTGGGCCTGGTTATCAAAATGGCAAGTTGGCGCGCGGCGAGTCATGAATGATTGCATTGTCAGACATAGTGAGAAGCTCGAAGGACCACAAATAGATCGGAAACACGGGTCAAGGCCTCCCTCCTGTCACCCTCCCTCCAGCCTCCCCCATCCATCCTATTCACAGTCTTAATTGGCTGCCATCTGACCTAGACTGCAGTTCTTTACTCTGCACATCCAGCCACATGCCCTGTCCAAAATGCCATTGTTCATGGGGGTGGAAGCTTCAAAAGGCAACAGGGGAGTCAGAACTGAAGTAACAATCATTAACAAAGATGCCAATACTGCTGTGTGTGTGCGTATGTGTGTCAGTGTGTGCATGGGGCTTAATTTGTCCGTGGGGTATACATTCTCTACCTAAACTAAACGGATGAGCAATCAGAGCTTAATACTACTGAAATAGCCGAGTATCAGCTTGTCTTCTTTGTTCTCATTCTTTGTCATTTGTACTCCACAATTCCTGAACACTGGAGACATGTAGCTTAGCAACCAACTAGAGAATGACAGAAAGAGTTGGAAATAGGGAGGATAATGATTCAATAAATGGTCAAATACAGAGATCAGAAGCATTGCCTGCTATGCCTACCTCTGCCCCCTCACCACCACCCGGGTCTATTTCTGCACAGCGATGTCCAGACAGAAATGGGAGCGGCGAATTGAAATGGATAGGCCTATGATCTTTTTCTTTTGCTCCCTTTTCTTTTCATCTGCTTTCATGAGTGACCCATCTTCTCTTTATTTATTAGTGGAAGATTTAAGGCACATTTGACTTCAAGTCATGATACAGAGAAACCCTTTGGCATGGAAGTACCTTAGGGTCATAATAAAAGATTTATCCAAAGACACAAGCTGCATCACCCTTCATTTATGAAATATACACCTTTTTCAAAATGGCCGCCGACAATAACCCACTATTACACCATACCCCATATCTTTGCTTCTGTTAGAGCTATAATAATAATATTGGTGCCAAAGTATACATTTTTAGGGTCAAGGAATCCAATTAAATAGATTTCAAGAATTAAAAACCCAATAGTTTTCTCGTTACCATGACAACGGGGGTAAAATATGCACTTTTAATTCGAAAAAATACGTTTTAACAGGGTAACTTTACCCCCCCTCACCCACTAAAACTTTCATTTAGTTTCCTCTTTGGCATGGAAGTACCTTAGGGTCATAGGAAAAGATTTATCCAAAGACACAAGCTGCATCACCTTTCATTTCTGAATTATACACCTTTTTCAAAATGGCCGCCACCATTTACAGCAATACAGCATAGCCCCTATCTTTGCTTCTGTTAGAGCTATAATAATAATATTGGTGCCAAAGTATACATTTTTAGGGTCAAGGAATCCAATTAAATAGATTTCAAGACCAACAAATCCAATTGTTTTCTCATTACCATGACAACGGGGGTAAAATATGCACATTTCATTCGAAACAATACGTTTTAACAGGGTAACTTTACCCCCCTTATCCACTAAAACCTTCATTTAGTATCCTCTTTGGCATGGAAGTACCTTAGGGTCATAGGAAAAGATGTATCCAAAGACACAAGCTGCATCACCTTTCATTTCTGAATTATACACCTTTTTCAAAATGGCCGCCACCATTTACAGCAATACAGCATAGCCCCTATCTTTGCTTCTGTTAGAGCTATAATAATAATATTGATGTCAAATTGTACATTTTTGGAGCCAAGTAATCAAATTCAATAGGTTTCAAGGCAAAATAAATAAATACAAATAAAACAATCTCATTACCATAACAGGGGTAAAATATGCCATTTCATTCGAAAATATATGTTTTAATAGGTTAACTTTCCAACCCTCACCCCTAAAACTTTTATTTAGTTTTCCCTTTGGCATGGAAGCGCCTTAGGGCAATTGGAAAAGATTTATCCAAAGAGACAGGTTGCATCACCCTTCATTTACGAAATATACACATTTTCAAAATGGCCGCCACCATTTACAACAATACAGCAGATCTAATATCTTTGCTTCAGTTATAAAATTTTGCTCATTTCCACTCATCATCATACATCATCAGCCAATCAGCTGAGCACATTCCGTGCTCATACATACACACGTACACACAAAGCTGTTCATATAGGAGTGGCGCTCAAAAAAACAATGTTTTTCTCATCACCATCACAATTGTGGTAAAATATGCACATAATTAATCAAATAAGTCTCAACAAGGTGACATTAAATTTCCCCCAGCATTGCACAATACAGCGGTTTCCTGCTGAGTACCATGGCCTCAGATTTGGAGATGCTGATCCTCTTCCTATGGCCACCAAACACTCGACAACAATCTAATCCAGTGAGAGTTGAAGGTCTCGGACCGAATATGCCATCAGGACCACATAATCTGCATAAAGCAGTGAAGCAACCCTTAGCTCCCCGAAGCGTATACCCTCTCCTCCACGGCTGCGTCTCGAGATCCTGTCCATGAATATCACAAACAGGATAGGTGACAATGCGCAGCCTTGGTGGAGGCCACCCCCAGTCCCCACCACAAACAAATCTGACTTACTGCCCCACACACGGATACAGCTCTCGCTTTGGGTGTACAGAAATTGAATGGCCCTCAACAAGGACCCCCTCACCCCATATTCCTGCACCCTGCATCCACAAAACACATGTAGACCGGATAACATACTCCCAGGCCTTTTCCAGGATCTGTGCAAGAGTGAAGAGCTGGTCAGTTATTCCACGACAAGGATGGAATCCACCTTGCTCCTCTTGAATCTGAGGTTTGACTATCGGCCAGACCCTCCTTTCCAGTACCTTGGTGTAAACTTTGTCAGGGAGACTGAGCAATGAGATACCTCTAAAATTGGCACACACCCTTTGGTCCCCTTTCTTAAAGAATGGCACAACTGCAGTCTGCCACTCTTTAGGCACAGTACCAGACTTCCGCGCAATATTGAAAAGATCCATCCATCCATCTTCAACCGCTTATCCGTAGTCGGGTCACGGGGGCAACAGCCCACCAGAGAGCTACAGACTTCCCTCTCCAGAGCAACATTAGTAACTTCCAAGTGTTCCAAGGCCAATGAATGGCTGTGAATGAATGGATCTCCTCCCAGTGGGACTTGCATCGAGGACCTCCCTATAGGGAGACGCCCGAAAGGCATCCTAACCAGATGCCCGAACCACCTAAGATGGCTCCTTTCCAGGCGAATAAGCATCGACTCTACTCTGAGTCTCTCGCGTGACTGAACTTCTCACCCTATCTGTCCCTATGTTGAAAAGATGTGTCAAGTGTCAACCAATCCCCTCAACACCCAGAGCCTTCAGCATTTCTCGACAGATCTCACCAACCTCTGGGGCTTTGCCACTGTGGAGTTGCCTAACTGGCTGCTTCCCGGCAGGCCTGCAACTGCCTGAGTCTCCCGGGATAACATATACTGACCATAACTGTTATGGTCAGCCCATAATTAGCACAGAAGTCCAATAAAAAGCCACCACTCGGGTTCAGATCAGGGAGATCATTCCTCCCAATCACGCCACTCCCAAGTGTCTGTCATTGCCCACATGTGCGTTGAAGACCCCCAGTAAGACTACGGAATCCCCCACAAGAAGTGCCCCATACATGGCCCCATGTAAGGCACCTTGAAAATGCTGCATGCAGAGGCAGCTATACATGGCTCTCTGCAGATACTTGTCTCGTATACATTATGTGAATAGGATTTGCAACCCCATTGTCAGGGTATTGACCCTATGTACACTTTGAAGTTTACCATCATAGCTTTAACAGAAGCAAAGAATAAAGATCCATACCTTTGCTTCTGCTGTATTACTTCAAATGGTGGTGGCCATTTTTAAACGCATAATTTCAGAAATGAAGTGTTCTTATTTGTCTCTTTGAATAATGTCTTTCTTATTGCCCTATAAGGTACTTCCATACCAAAAGTAAAAGTAAATAATGTTTTTTTTTAAATTAAATTTGCATATTTGTCCACCCGCTGTCATGGTAATTAGTTATTATTAATTTTTTGCATTGAAAACTACTCAATTTAATTCCTTTGTTGAAACCAATATTATAGCTCTAACAGAATTATATGAGCTATGTTGTATTGCTGTAAATGGCGGCAGACATTTTTAAAAATGCATATATTTCAGAAATGAAGAGTGATCTTATTTGTCTCTTCGAATAATTTCTTTGCATGTTACTTCCATGCCAAATGGAAAACTAAGTACAAGTTTTAGGGTGGTGGGGAGGGGGTGGAGGTTACCCTGTTAAAGCATGTTTCTTCTAATGAAATGATCATATTTTACCCCTGTTGTCATGGTAATGAGAAAACTTATTGGATTTTTTTGTCTTGAAACCTATTTAATTGGATTCCTTGACCCCATAAATGTACACTTTGACACCAATTTCATCATTTTAGCTCTAACAGAAACAAAGATATGGGCTATGCTGTATATGGCGGCGGCCATTTTTAAAAACACATGTATTTCAGAAATGAAGAGTGATGTTATTTGTCTCTTTGGATAATGTCATTTCTATGACCCTAAGGTACTTCCATGCAAGAGGTAAAACTGAATTAAAGTTTTAGGGGGTGAGGGGGTGGAAAGTTACACTGTTAAAACGTATTTACATTTGCAAATTTTAGCCCTATTGTCATGGTAACAAGAAAACATTTGGGGTTTTTAGACTTGAAATAGATTTATTGGATTCCTTGACCCCAAAAATGTACACTTTGACATAAATATTATTATTATAGCTCTAACAGAAGCAAAGATATGGGCTATGCTGTATTGCTGTAAATGGTGGCGGCCATTTTGAAAAACGTGTATATTTCAGAAATGAAAGGTGATGCAGCTTGTGTCTTTGGATGAATCTTTTCCTATGACCCTAAGGTACTTCCATGCCAAAGTGAAAACTAAATGAAGGTTTTAGCAGGTGAGGGGGTGTAAAGTTACCCTGTTAAAAATTTTTTTTTAATGAAATTTGCATATTTTACCCCTGTTGTCATGGTAACGAGAAAATGATTGGGTTTTTTGCCTTGAAATCTATATATTTGGATTACTTGGCCCCAAAAATGTATACTTTGACATCAATTTTATTATTATAGTTTTAACAGAAGCAAAGATAGGGGCTATGCTGTATTGCTGTAAATGGTGGCGGCCATTTTGAAAAAGGTGTATAATTCAGAAATGAAAGGTGATTCAGCTTGTGTCTTTGGATAAATCTTTTCCTATGACCCTAAGGTACTTCCATGCCAAAGAGGAAACTAAATGAAAGTTTTAGTGGGTGAGGGGGGGTAAAGTTACCCTGTTAAAACGTATTTTTTCGAATGAAATGTGCATATTTGACCCCCGTTGTCATGGTATCGAGAAAACTATTGGATTTTTTTGTCTTGAAATCTATTTAATTGGATTCCTTGACCCTAAAAATGTATACTTTGGCACCAATATTATTATTATAGCTCTAACAGAAGCAAAGATACGGGCTATGCTGTATTGCTGTAAATGGTGGCGGCCATTTTGAAAAAGGTGTATAATTCAGAAATGAAAGGTGATGCAGCTTGTGTCTTTGGATAAATCTTTTCCTATGACCCTAAGGTAGTTCCATGCCAAAGCAGTTCTCTGTATCATGACTTGAAGTTAACGGCAAAAAAATCGGCCTTAAATCTTCCACTATATTGTTTCCTGTTTTAAAAGCCACTACTACCATGGGACTTCTATTACTCAATTAAAGAGTGGAACTGCTTCAGACACATATATTGACACAGAGACTGGTTCTCTTGGGATGTCTGTCAGTTTTCAACAAAAGTGATTGAATCTGACCAGGAAATGGTCCCTGATCACAATGTTGCAGCCACTGTCCACATTTGTCCACTAGAGGGACTTCCAATACTACTTACCTGAATTTGAGACATCTACATCCTTATTGCAAGCTGGCAGCTCTCTACCTTAGCTCTCTCTACCTCTACCGTGCTATTGATACAACTCTGTCTGTCTGAGAATCTGACAAAGTATGAAAGTATAGGCCTAATCCAGGTTTCAGTTGGGTCTAAACTCTAAAATGATATTAAACTAAAGCCTGATTGATCGCATCAATGCTTAGTTTAAAATAAATTACTGTCATTTGAGAATAAACATTTATTTATGTATTAATGAATGAATGAATGAATGAATGAATGAATCAATCAATCAATCAATAAATCAATTAATTAATGGCACAATAATCCTCTGAATAAAACTAAGGGGTTAATTTCCAAACGGATAGGCTATAGGGCTAGGCTATGACCCAATCATGTATCCACAGGCGGTACATGGATTTTGCAACTTGCAAGAATGATCAGAGGTAAATTGTGGTGGTAACTTCAACAGAGTCACTGAGTCAGAACATCCGACGCAACAGGCAGGAGAGTTGTGTTCCAGCCATGGGAACTTTATTAGACAGACTAGTTATATTGACGATATTATTATCAGTTGCTTCAAATGCTTTCGGTAAGTGGGATTTTATTCTTTAGGTTGTGATAAAATAAAAAATAAATAAAACACTTTTATGCGAATGTAGGCAGCGGCTACTAAAAACTTTTAAACGGTGAAGTATTAGCTGCAGACTGCTATTATAGCCCAAGTTTATGTTTAACGTTTTCTTTATCGTTTACAAAAACGTTGTGAGCACAATATTTATCCTTCGCTAATCTCGCTAACTTTTTTTCGTATTACCTTATAAGGGAGTGAAAATACACGGGATCTGTAGACAGACTATCCCACTTGTTTGCCCCATGGGACACACCTATGAGCCTGCTGCACATGCGTTGCACCGACCTAGACAACACATTTCTGTTTTGGGAATCATATCATACTAGGCTACAATGGAGTATATAGCTTATGAAAATTAACTCTTACAATTAGGGTTAGGTTAGGACATTCCCTTGGACATGGGCTAGGCCTACTATAATTGATATGACACACGATAAGATAACTGTCATAAATGGAAATTCTCTAATAGGGGTCCTCCCTGGCACAAACATTTCAAATGGGGGTCCACAGTTTGTTAAGAGAACCCTCCTTGTGCTGAACATTATTTTGTGACCTGCTTTATCTGTTGTTGATCTGAACAGGATTTCTCAGTCAAAGACTAAGGAAACGAAATTAAATGTGGTTAATGGATGACATGCAAAGTCCTGCTTGTCTAAAACACTAAAGGAGAAGTAGTTATTCAATTATTATGGGTTGTTATTGTTAATGCATTATCTTTGTGTTTATGCTATGTTATGTTTGTGTTTATCTCAGGCTCCAACATCTGTACATCAAGAGGAGTGAGCAATTGTCGTCAATGTTTGGCTATTAACCCTAGTTGTGCTTGGTGCTCTCAGGAGGTGAGAATATCACACACACACACACGCATGCACACATGCACGCACACACACACACACACACACACACACACACACGCACATGCACGCACGGCCGCACATACATGTCCAGGCTGTACTGTACCTCGTTCTTAGCTCAGCTTGCGTGTTTGAACATGACCCCCCTGCAACAACATTCCATACTGTTGCTTTCTCCTTTATCCATTACACACCTTACCGTCTCCGCTTCCATTGAACTTAATTAAGATGTAATGTGTGTCATTCCTGAGAATGCTGTGCCAACATGACCTGGCTGTGTTTCATGGGTGCAGGAGTTGGGAAAGGGGGGCTCCAGTGCGTCGCGCTGTGACCTGAAGCAGAACCTGCTGGATGGGGGCTGTGCTGCCAAAGCCGTGGAGTTTCCCCTCAGTTCCCTGGATGTCCAGAAGGACACGCCTCTGAGTGACAAGGCTTCGGGGACAGCTCATGTCACTCAGATTAGGCCTCAGAAGGTCCATATGGTGCTGAGACCAGGTACCAGACACTGCACTGCACGGCACGGCACGCACCCGCATGCACGGACGCACACGCATGATACACACACACACACACACACACACACACACACTTAGCAGCTCCTGCCTAGTTTGGACAGTTTTTAGTGGGCGCATCAGTCTATTTTGAGTGAGAACGGCACTTCCATATTCTAGAGGGCGAGTCCTACTGGGAATGTTAAAAAGCAACGTGACAGCAGAGTCCTGTGGCAGGGGTGCATACGTTGGTTAGACATGCAAACAGTCTGACAGGCATTAGTCCAACAACACCTTCGCTCCCGACATGCAGGGCAGGTTAAAAATAACCTGTGGCAGGTTAAAACTAACCCGTGGACCCCGACATGCGCAGCAGGTTAAAATGAACCTACAGTATGGCAGGTTAAAACTAACATGAGGCTCCCGACATGCGCAGCAGGTTAAAACTAACCCGTGGCAGGTTCAAACTAACCTGTGGCTTCCTGCGAGGTTAGGTTTAGGGTTTGGGTTTTGGGTTTTGGGTAGGGTGTCGGACTAATGCCTGTCGGACTGTTAGTACGTCGGACCAAACACATGCACCTTCGCCACAACTCGTCACTGTATTACGACCTGAGAGTGACAATGTGTTGATCATAACCCTAATTTCAATCTTAGCTATAACATGTTATTTGACCATTTTCCTCATTGTTATTTCTTTCTCAGATGATGCCAGGCATTTCACTGTGTCAGTGAAGCAGGTTGAGGATTACCCAGTGGATCTCTACTATCTGATGGACCTTTCTTTCTCTATGAGGGATGACTTGGTTAGTCTTCGCACCTTGGGCAGAGGGCTGGCTGCAGCCATGGCCAAGAAAACAAGTAACCTGCGCATGGGCTTTGGAGCCTTTGTAGACAAACCTGTGTCACCATACATGTACCTCGCCCCTGAGGAAGCAGTCACAAACCCTTGTCATGGGTAGGTGTTGATCATGTTTCACAGATTATTTAGAGTAGGTGTAGGAGGAGGATTTGAATACTAGATTTCATAATATCCTGGCCACTGAAAATGATCCTACATTAAAATTGGCTAATGGGAGGGCAGGCCGGCCGGAAGACCATGGTCGCGTCACTCTGACTCAGACATAAACAAACAAACCGATACACCCATATGCAGGACCATGGCTACGTCACTACTGTAATTTCCAACCATGACACATTTTTCTCTCAAATTATATTTTCATTATGATCATTGTGCATTATGTGGAGACTATTCTATCTATCTATCTATCTATCTATCTATCTATCTATCTATCTATCTATCTATCTATCTATCTATCTATCTATCTATCTATCTATCTATCTATCTATCTATGTGTTGTATAGGTATTTCACCACCATACATACCCCTGTCTCTTTGTATAGAATTACGACTACATGCAGGGCTCAGTTTGGATTCAAGCATGTGCTGTCACTGACAGAGCAGGTGGAACGCTTCACTGAGGAGGTGAACAAGGAGCAGATATCCAGAAACAGAGATACACCAGAGGGTGGCTTTGATGCTGTCATGCAGGCAGTGGTGTGCAAGGTATGAAAATGTGTGCATGCAGAGTTGCACATGCACGGTACATTCACACTTAAATGCTCATGTATTCACATTCACAAATAAGCAAAACAGATTTGTGCACTTGCACACTGTGTTCTCATTTCTGCGTGTTATATGGCAGGTAAAAGTTTTTTGGAACTACAGTATGTTGCAGACAGCAAACCTTCGCACTACGTTAACATTTTGCATACTATGTTGATGTCAAAGGCAACTGTCTGCATACTATGTTGATGCCAGAAGAATGCAGATGTGTACACTATTCCAAATAAGGTAACCTTCTTAAGGTTAGGTAAGGTGGTGTATGGTTATGCCTAGTCTCATGTTGCCTCAGATCAGACTTACATCTGGCAAAAATAAATTCATTGAATGGGCTTGGATAGTGGCGAAAATCAGCACTAACAAGCCTAACTGCTTTGAAAACCAATCCAGATACCGTCCCAGTAAATTAAACTACTGATGCACAGACTTGAACACATCATCAGTGTTGTAAACCTAGAATCGTTGGGTGTTTCTGGGTCTTACAACATACACCTACTGTCTCTTGCGACACTAAGAGGCTTCAGGCGCTGTGGGTGTCCGGGCCTGGCTCCTCCTTCGTCGCACCATACGAGGCTGATTTTAAACCCTCTTTACAGGCTTTACTGCAATCTGTAGCTTTTGTTTCCTCCTCACGGAGGAAGTGGTTTGGGCTGCCAACCATCACCACCAGCCCCAGATTTCCGTCTCTCCGTCCGTCCTCTGTCTCTCCAGATCACCTCACTCTTCGTGGTCGTCATCCAGTCCCTCATATGTCCAGCTTTCCGGGTTTGTGTAAACACAAACATTGGCTTGTGATTGGCTGATCACCCTATAGCGATGATTTGATTGGCTGAGCAAAGTACATATTGAAGATAAAAGTGAGGGCCGAAAAGTGAAGACGGAATTGTGATTGGCCAGAATAAGATGATGTATGATGATAAGAGTGCCTCTCACTTCACACGGGTGTGAATTTTTTAGCCCCATCTATGTCAAGCTTTTAGTATGTGTGCACAAATTTGTCTTACAAAAACATTAAATTCCCATTGACAATTTTACATCATAGTGTAAACACAAACATTGATGTGAATTGATGAAGTCTTTCAACTCTCAACTCTCGTAAGAAGTCGGCGATGATTTAAATCTCTGAATTGTTCCACCCAGTTGTAGCCCATTCATTGAATTCAGATGTACCAGACATATCAGTAGGCGAGATCTCTGAACGTCTGGCTACATGAGACTAGCTAATGGTTAAAGTAAGGGTTTGGGTCGGGACAAGGTTTACAGTAGGTGGACTACCACGTAGTCTCCATTCCATCTGCAAATTATCTGCATTCCTTCAGCGCCAACATGGAATGCAAAAGGCGAGGGAGTCAGCATGTGTGCACCAAAGGTACAGTACAGTACCTGCCCAAAACAGAAGTTAGATATTTGCCCGGAACCCAAACTACGCTGTGTTTGCCGCTGTTACGCTGTTACTTCTTGTTACTTATTTTTCTTTTTTTTTAGAAATAATAAGTGGTGGCATTAACAGCTTCACTTCTTGTTACTTCTTAAATATTTCTTCTAATTTATGGAATTTCTTAGATTTTTCTTTTATTTCTTCATGACATCAAAAAAAATCTTTGGATTTCGTTATTAATTCATGAAATGTTTAGCTTTTTTGGGAATGTTTTCTTTTAAATGTTTTGAAATAATCACAATTACAATCCAAATGTAGGAAACAAAAACTAAGGGTGCCCATAACAATGTGTCCGCGACCCACAAATGGGTCCCGACCCACTGTTTAGGAAAAAGTGAACTAGAGAGGTTCATGCTCTGAATGGAGTGCATTGTAGCTCCGCCAGGCTGGCTGTCTGGTTCAGTGCCGAATCAACCCCTCCGATGGCCCTGGCACTACACCAAATCAAAAGGCCCCATGCACACGCGCGAAAGTGATTTGCGTGCATCCGTGCACGTAACACAATCAAGAACGACACTAGTCAGTGAATGGACACGCACACGTTCAGCGCACCGCCAGTACTATCGCCGCTGCTCCCAATAGAGTTATAAGGCTGCTCCTGATGCTGGATCTTCTATTTTTTTATGTACTCCCACCGAGTGGTTAAACTGTTTGACAAAAACACTAGCTGGGGTTCCTCCATTCCTGTGTTGCGTTACATTGTTGCGGTAATCTATGAATACGGTTTCGACAGAAGCAACAGCTGTACCTCGCACAGGGCCATGTAAACTGCAGGCCCTGACGCTTAAGCTCCAGTAAATTCCATTGTTAATTTGGGCCTGGTCCGGTTTATGATGTCTGTGTCATCTCTGACATATCTTTGATTTATGAAGTATTTTCGCATGATTTCAGGCTGATCTGCCTGCTATTAATTTCCATAATAAAATGGAAGCAACATGATTTAAAATGATACTAAACATAAGGTTAATGTGTGGAGGTACTGGCAAGGTCTACAATAAATTTGACACTGATCGGTGATCGGGCCAGCGTTTGTTAGATTAGCTCCGGACAGATTAACTCCACCAGCCCAACTGCCTTTGGGCTGGTGGACATAACTACGGCATGCGAAGAGGCTGCTCATGGTTTTCTCTCATTTTCAATCTCTTTTAGGACCAGATCGGCTGGCGTCCAGATGCATCCCACCTGCTGGTGTTCACCACTGATGCTGATACTCACATTGCACTGGATGGACGCATCGCTGGGCTGGTCCAACCCAATGATGGCCTTTGTCACCTTGATAGCAACAGCAACTATAACAAGTCCACTGTGCTGGTCAGGAATGTTTTTTTTAATACTGTTTTTATTAGGCATTTTTTGTATATGACAACTTCAGAATATCATTGACAATGATAATGAGTTATTCAGTTATATAAAATGAAAGATAATGACAGGTAATGTAAATTCCACATACAATACATAATAAAAAAGATATATAAATGTGATAAACACGAAAAAACTAAAAACAGTTAAACAATGACAAATGTGAACAGACAAACAAAACAAAGACAACAGGACAGACACTCTTGCTCTCAAACTTTCCCAACACGTTGTTGTAAATTAACTGAATTACAGACATTTCTTTTACTCAGTTCCTTTTTTTTATTTTCTTTTCTTTCCAACTTTCTATTATGTTATCTATTGTGTAGGAGGGGTTAGCGTGCACCTATAGAAATGATCAATGAAGGATTGGGTCAGGAAAGTTTGCCTCAGAAATTCAGAATCCTTTGTGTTGTATTGAATTACTTTTTAAGGACTAACAATGTCAACACTTGCTTCTTTCTTCTCAGGACTACCCCTCTCTGGCACTCATGAGTAAGAAAATGTCTGAAAATAATATCAACCTGGTCTTTGCTGTGACCAGCATTATGATGGACCTCTACCAGGTAAAGATGATTTACAGCATGTGTCATAGTATGTGTTGTCATTAAGAAAAACAAATGATCTCTTTGTTGCTGACATGCGTCACTGATCTCTCTGTTCAGAGCTTCAGCCAACTCATTCCAGGCTCAACAGTGGGGACACTCCAGTCCGATTCTGGGAATGTTATTGAACTCATTCAGGAAGCGTATGATGTAAGAAAATCTGAAAATCTTACTCAAAGTAATTGTCTACCTATACATTTCTTAAATGTACACTACATTGTGGCTACATTTAGCAAAACATTGCTGAATTATTACTTGACAACTTCAGTGACCTCTCACTTATATCCTTTGTGTGAACAGAAGATCCGCTCTAAGGTGGAACTGGAGCTGGTGGATGTCCCAGAAGAGCTATCCCTGTCCTTTAACGCATCCTGCCTGGATGGAGTGGTCACCCCGGGGCTCAAGTCCTGCTCTGACCTCAAGATTGGAGACACAGTATGTATCAAAGTTATTTTGTTTTTGTTAGCGAACACCTCCGGTGTGTTTATCTTTTTTCTTTTCTTTTTTTCCCTTTCTTTTAGGTAAAAGTGAAGGTGAACTTCGTAACCACCTAACCATAGCTGATCACAAGCTCACATTGTGTCGCATTGCTGTACGCTACGATCCTCAAGATCTGCTTTTCTTGAAAATGTTTTGAAAATGTCTGGGACGCTAGGCTTAAAGTAGTTAACATTACATACATCCACACAAACACCCAGAGATCACTAGTCTTGTGTGGCCAGACTGTTAATTTTCAAATGCTTCCGCCATACAGTCTGGAGAACGGGAGCTCTGATCATGAGCAATCGATAAAGCGGAAGTGAAGCCTCTTCCCCACTTCCGTTTCGTCTTTACAGTTGCGCACTTTTATCCTAATATGAATAGAAATCATCTATGCATATATAGCTTGCTGCTTAGCAGAAATGGATATTAAAAAATTAAATCTAAAGATATTTCTTCCTTGTTCGGATTTCGGGAGGTGTAGTTCAAGACTTTATATAGCATTCAGGGATTTGTGGAATAGTTGTTATATATAATAGTTGGGACTTAAGAGATCACAAACACATTTTCTCCTTACAGGTGACATTCAGTGTGGAGGCTCGGCTGCGTGGCTGCCCTAAGGAGAAGAGCCGTACGTTTACTATCAAACCTCGGGGCTTCAAGGACGCGCTGGAGGTCACCGTGGAGTTTGCCTGCGGGTGTAACTGTGAGGCTCAAGCTGAAGCCGATAGCCCCATCTGTAACCAAGGCAATGGAACATATGAATGCGGCGTGTGTCAGTGTCACCAGGGGCGTCTGGGTCCACGCTGTGAATGCGCTCATGGGGATTACAGTCCGTCCGACGACGCCAACTGCAGCCCAAAGGCAGAAAGTCGCGTCTGCAATGGGAGAGGGGACTGTGTGTGTGGAGAGTGCTCCTGCCATAGAAATGAGTTTGGAGAAGTCTGGGGCAAGTACTGCGAATGTGACGATTTCAACTGCCTGCGCTTCAAAGGGGAACTGTGTTCAGGTGAGCAGATGTTTATAAAAAAGGTACCTTGGTACTAAACACTGTCTTGTTCCTATTGAATGACCTTGTATAGAACACTTACAAAATGCAGATGCCAATAAGCAGAGTTGTGTTAT
The DNA here is from genome assembly GCF_964188405.1 of Protomyctophum parallelum. NCBI lineage: Eukaryota > Metazoa > Chordata > Actinopteri > Myctophiformes > Myctophidae > Protomyctophum > Protomyctophum parallelum. The sequence continues at coordinate 16,840,450 of NC_139708.1, read as the reverse complement.
TATTATTATTACCATTGTTTGTACGGTTTGTACCCAATTCAGACAGTCGCATGATCAACATGAAAACCATCTATTGCAATGATCAATATGAGCATTATATATTATGTGGCTCTGCTCCTGTGATGCAATCTGTGGAAGCGTGACACGGTCTCTGAAATCACAACAATCCGGAAGCAGAGCCTAAAGATGCATGGATATCACATGGACATCATAGACATACAGTATGAACTCCTCATAGGGCAGAACCTAAAGACACTCAGATACTAAAAGAACATATTAAATCTATGTGATCCCACTTTGAATGTCATGCTGACATAGTGAAGACCTAAACGCTACTACAGAAGGAGGCTGGGTAGATTGAGGGAGTTTAATCACTGAACAGCTGGCAATATCAGTAGCGGCGAGATGCATGGGCTTTTTTCTTTTTTTTAAATCCTGTGGCAGATTCGTCTGGCTAGTGGCGAGATATATGTTGAGCATATTAGAGTGAGTGACCGGTCTGCTTAAATAGTGTAGATTAATCAGGATAATGGCCTCATGTAA